>NW_011494960.1:4489926-4509373 GCF_000754665.1 Bison bison bison | reverse complement strand
GCCAGAGTCGGGGACAATTTGTAACGGCAGTTTGTGGCACCTGGCGCAGCCCCTGTTCCAGCCCCTTCTGAGGTGTGGATTGGCTCAGGTGCTGGGGAACGGCCAGGGAGCCACGCCCTGCCGATGACTCTGCACTTTCCCCTGGGCCCCGACTGCGGAGAAGAACCGTACCTTCCTCCAGACCAACCCACCCACCTTTGTTCCGGGGGAAGCACGGCCGCCCCTTAAACGTCCCGAGACCAGCACCTGTTAATGTTATTTTTGCAGCATGGCCGAGACAGAAGCCCTGCCGAAGCTTCGGGAAGACTTCAGGATGCAGAATAAATCCGTCTTTATTCTGGGCGCCAGCGGGGAAACCGGCAGAGTGCTCTTGAAAGAAATTCTGGAACAGGGCCTGTTTTCCAAAGTCACGCTGATTGGCCGGAGGAAGCTCACGTTGGACGAGGAAGCTTATAAAAACGTGGTGGGTATTTGCGCTGTGACTCAAAAGTGTCCCCGCAGTGTTTCTGCAGGGTGAGGGTATTTTCTGCGAGATGGCTTGCGGTGGCCCCAAGAGGTGTTCGGACTTCCCTCATAGCTCAGTTGGTAAAGAATCTGCCTGCAATGCAGGAGACCCCGGTTCAGTTCCTGTGTTGGGAAGATCCCCTGGAGAAGGGAAAGGCTACCCACTCCAGTATTCTGGCCTGGAGAATTCCATTGACTGTATAATCTATGGGGTCGCAAAGAGTCGGACACAACTGAGCAACTTTCACTTCATCTCAAGAGGTGTGCAAGTGTGACCACGATTGGTCTATGAGAGGCTTTACTGGAAGCTGGATTGTATGTCCGAGTGGGCTTACTCCTCACTTGAACAAAGCCCTTCTTTCAGTCCAGACCCCCATAAGGTGGAGCCTAGGTGAAAGGGAGGCCAGGGAGGAAGAGAAGAGCCACGTTGCCATGGCTTCTAGAGGAAACAGTCCTTGGACAATTTTCTCAACCCCATTGCTTGTTTTGTTTACCTGTCCACTCCACACTAATGTCAGTGAATCAGTTTGTGGAGTGGGAAACACTTTCTGGCCCTGAGAGGTGCGGTTTTTCAGCTGCAAGAATTTGCCCTGCCTGACTTAGGGCTGCAGGCTTGTGTCTGTAAGTTGAATCATCCTTTTCCTGTCACTTACACTTTCTTGGTTGACCCACTGACACAGCAGATTGCAGTCTGGTGCTAATTCTCTAAATATCTGAAGCTTGACTTGGTGGAAATTTGTAAAGGGAGTAATTTGTAAACTGTGCTAAATTGAACTGTGGTGTAATTCTGATATCTCCAACTGTTGCCACAGGTTTCACAGGCGGAACATTCCAGTTAACAACTGTCTAACAGATGAATGTCCTTGACTCCTGCAGGTCATTTTGCATACATTTTTGGTCTCAGGATTTTTCTGTTCCAAATGGACATCTTTGTTCAGACGTAGGCAGGTAATATGTGATCTTCATAGTCTGACTTCATGGGGCATGAAGTCGGACACTTCTGGCCGTTAGAAACAAATGGAGTTCTGAGCTTTGATGGTCGAGTTTTGGTGGCACTTCTTTTGCTCAGGCACTTTCTGTAAGCATTCTTTTCTTCAGGACTGGGTACAGTGCCAGGAAAATGCTTTTGAAAGACAGGGAAAAGCAACATTTTATGTAAACTCCTGGATGATGGGAACTTCTGAAACTTTTCTTTTTTAAATTTCACAGCAAACAAGAGGTTAGATGGCGTTTCATGAATGTTCATGAGTGTGAGAATTAGCAAGGGTGCTTATCAAAAGTGCAGTGTTGGCATGAGACCTAGGAATATGGCTTTTTGTCAAGCACCTGCTGCCTGATTGTAGTGCTGGTTTAGACTGAAAGAAAGATTATCTTTCACATTTTATTGCCGAAGGAACACATTTTATTGCTAAGGCATATGAATAACTTGGCCAAAATGATTATCATGCCTAGTAAGCAGCAAACCTAAGACTCAAACCTAGGTTTTGAGATTCCAGAAACCATTTCCTTCCTTGACATTATACCTCATTGGTATTTCTCCTGGTAATATACAGAGAAGTCTTTTATTTTTCCAGAGAGAAAATTATATTTGAACCTGGCTTAAGAGAGCTAGATCACCTGTAGTCCAGTTGTGTGTAGTGTAGACATTTAAGTACATTGTAGATGTTTAAATTTAGATTTATTGCTTTTTCTGGAAGAAAATGAGCTTGCAAAATGTGATGTTAAGTGAATTGACTCTACTAATATTCTCTCATTTATTCTTTAAATCTAGAGGGGGTATTTTTTTCCTGTTTGTTTTGTTTTAATAACATCAAGTAATATACAACTATGTCTCTGTTGTCCAGAATCAAGAAGTGGTGGACTTTGAGAAACTGGATGACTATGCTTCTGCCTTTCAAGGTCATGATGTTGGATTCTGTTGCCTGGGTACCACCAGAAAAAAAGCTGGGGCGGTAAGGAAGAAATACACCCTTTTCCCTTTTCTCTTGTCAGTCACGTCAAAGATTCTGTTTTTGCTCCCCCTTTTGCTTTCTATTTGCTGTGCTTAATTAGCACATTAATTAGCTAATATTAGCACTTAACACTTAAGATTCCATGTGCTGCCCTAGTATTTGCTATACTTTGAATAGTACTGATAAATTCATCTTTCCTTCAACATAATCCTTGAGTTCATATCCCATCATATATATTTCATGGTCTTGCCTTTTGCAAATATTGTGGTCACTCCATCCTCTAACTAAGGTTTGAGTAAAAGTAACTGGCTCATGCTCTTAGCAGTAAGTGTTTTTGTTTCTTTATAAATGATTTAAATTGATCTCTCTCACATGAGTGATTTGCTTCAACCTATTTCCATGCAGAGCCTTAAGCTTGTGTGCTAGAACATCAGAACAGAGGCACGATTCAGCTAGCTTCCAGTGATGACTCAGCCTCCAGCGATGATTCAACCCCTGTGGTGATTCAGCCTTAACTGACTCGGAACTGTCTTTACACACATTTTATTTGCTTTTTAATGATAAATTGCATTCTAAATTGCATTGGCCTCTATCTAGAAGTCAAACTTTACTATATAGTTAGAAATCAAAGCTTACTATGTAGATCCTGGGCAAGTGTTAATGCATACATCTTATTTGATTCATACCTTGACTATAGTTTATCTCTCTGACAGAATTTACTTGCTGGAGTTAAACATGTCTGTTAATATGCAGGACGACGATGGTCCCATGTGGGCTTACCATAGGTTTATAAACAGGCCCAGGCATCAGAATCATTCAGAGAACACACAGTTAAGAACTATTGATTTATATCAACCAAGAAGTTAGGCTCAGATATATTTCTCTGGACGATCCAAAGAATAATTGTATTTATGCTTTCATTAGGGATGAATTTCCAGATTTTCTGTAGTTTTGCCATGTGCCCAGAGGAACAGTCTGGTTTATGAGTTCTTTGCTGAGAAGTGAGGATTATCAAGAAGTTTGACTCTCCCAGGAATTGGCATATCATCTCTCCAACGAAGGGTCATTTTCCTGCCGAGCAGCTCATGCAGTCTTTTCTTTCCCAGGGACAGTCACAAGCCTTGTGTCCTCTAAAAGCATGGAAAAATTTTTGTTCTAGTACACTGCAGGTTCCACGGTCTCAACTGCCAACCTGACTTTGGTGGTGACTCAGCAAAATAAAAAACACTGCATTAGGCATAGAGCGGTTGATTTTCATGACAGAAGGCAAATCTCATAGGGCTCTCCAGGGGAAGGTCTAAATTGTTTTATTGCATTCAAATTGCATAATGCAATTTTAATCAGGATTTGGGTGTGTTCCCTATCTAGAATATTTTTTTGGGGGAGGGAGTTTTTTCTCCACCCCACAGGCTGCTCAATACCTTTCATTCTCCAAACAGTTTGAAAAGATAAAAGTAACTAATGAGTAAGGAAAAGACTAGTAAACCAAATATATAATCTCAGAAATTAGTTAAGGCATAAATGGTTTAAGATAGTGACAGGAAATAAGCTGACATTTCTTCCAGAAAGTCTTTTTTGTTTTTAATTTGAAACTAATTTAGATTGGATGCAGTATGAAGCTTGGAGGTTGTGATGACTTAAGGCAGTTTAAAAGAAGTGACAGTTCACAAGTGGCTAGGTACTTGTTTGATGGCGGCCTCACCCTACCTGGTATTCTGGTCAGGAACCCTGTCAGTTTGGTTTTTTTTTTAAAAAGGTCATTGGATGGCTTTTGCAAAGTTGGTGGCTAGCTAAGTGTCATTCTGTAGCTGTTTTGTAACTGAAATAGCCCACATTTTCATCTAGAACCTGAGTTTCCAGTACAGGAACTTCAAGAAATTCAGGGTTTCTATCTCTAGTGTTGAGGTCATCAGAGTAGCCCACTTATTTCCCTCCGACCTTCATTGTATTAGTTTGCTAGGGCTGTCATAACAAAAAATGATAACCCCCGTGGCTGAAACAACAGGAATTTCCTATCTCCCAGGCCTGAAGCCTGCACATCTGAGATTGGGGTATTGACAGTGTTGGTCGCTTTTGAGGGCTGGGAAGGAAGGATGCTTTCCAGGCTTCTCTCTTTGACCTGCAGATGGCTGACTTCTCCCTGTGTCTCTTCTCATAGCGTTTTTCCTACGTACTTGTGTGTGCATGCTAAGTCACTTCAGTCTGTCTGACTCTATGCGACCCTATGGACTATAGCCTGCCAGGCTCCTCGGTCCGTGGGATTCTCCAGGCAAGAATACTGGAGTGAGTTGCCAGGCCCCTCTCCAAGGGATCTTCCTGACCCAGGGGTCAAACTAGAGTCAATGTCTCCTGCACTGGCAGGTGGGTTCTTTACCACTAGCGCCACTGCCTGTGGCAGTGTTCAAATTTCTCCTTTTTATAACAAGTCTAGTCGAACTGAATTAAGAACCACCATACTCAGTATGGGGCTTCCCTTATGGCTCAGACTGTAAAGAATCTGCCTGCAATGCGGGAGACCTGGGTTCAGTCCCTGGGTCAGAAGGGTATAGCTTCGTGGAGGGTATCCCCTGGAGAAGGGTACAGCTGCCCACTCCAGGATTCTTGCCTGCAGAATTCCGTGGATAGAGGAGCCTGGCTGGCTATAGTCCATGGGGTTGCAAGGAGTTGGACATGACTGAGCAACTACTCAGTATGACCTCATCTGAACTAATTACATCTGCAAACAAGGGCACATTAACTGGGGATTAGGCCTTCAACATATGAATTTTGAGGTTGCAACCTCAAATACAGTCTACCAAGATTTCTACTGACACTGGTGCTAGGGTCTGTTAGCCCGTCTTGAGCTGTTTGCAAAACCATTTCCTTTAGCAGCAGCTGGTGAGATGCTGATCTTCTTTTCACATTCACACGCCATAGTTGTCTAATCAGTGCAGGGACTTCATGACCTAATCTAGATGTGTTGTATCAGAGGTTGACTTCATGACCTGGCCCTAATCCAGATGTGTTGTATCTGAAAGCATGTTTTTAATAGGCTTCTTGGGGGGTTCTGATGCAGCCAACTCTCTTCCTCGTGCTGGGCCTGCTTTCAGGAGGCGTTGGGCAGTGTTAGTCCTCCTCACCTGCTGGTTTTCCAGGAACTGTTGACCCAGGTGACCTTCACATTGCTTTGGTATGTAACTTACGTGCCAGTGAACTTTGAAATATCCCTTGAAAACCAGATCTACATTGGCTGTAAGTGAAGTGCAAAAAACTCACAGGTGCCACTGAGAATGGGGCTTTCTCCTTATTAAGAGAAGGATTTGGTTAGTGAGTTTGAAGGGGGTGTTATTGTAGTTTCTTCTTTTCATTTATCTCCTCACCAGCTCAGCACAGGATTCCGAAGTCCAGGCTTTTGGAGTCTGTCAAATGAACGGTGCCATTAATGTGATTAACACAGCTACTGTCACGTTTATTAGGCATCATTGAATCTCTGGGCTTCTGATTCTAATAATACACTCTTCTAAACCAGGCGCTTGCACGCTGCTGTGGGCCGAATATAGCCTGCCTGTTTTTGAATAGCCCTTGAGCTACGAATGTTTTTATATTTTTAAGTGGTTAAAAATTTTCAAAGAGAAAAAATGTGTCATGACACATGAGGATGTAAGAAATTCAAATTTCTGTATCCATAAGTAAAATTTTATTGAAATATTCTCATTACTTTATCTATTATTAATGGCTACATTTGCACAGTGATGGCAGAGCTGTGTAATTACAGTTGTAAATCTGCAAATATTTACTGTCTTATCCTATAGAGGGAAAGTTTGCCAGCCCCTGTTGTCACCTCTACTGTTTTCTTTGATGTCTAGAAGGGGACTTGTGAAGTGGTGAGGTCCCAGATGGTTCAGGGAACCCAGATTATAGGCTCTGTTTGGATACCGAGTGGCTATGGGGCCTTGGGTATGCCAGTTAGCTCCTGTGGACCACGGCCTCCTTGTCTGTGCTGAGAGGGAGATGACCACTGCAGCTCCTTTGGCCTGCAAAATTCTTTGACTTTTAAAACACAGAGAAAAGAGTGCTCCGAATGGAAAAAAAAATGTGTGAGAACATGGAGATTGACTCAGGAATCTCTGTAAGATTTTGTTTTTCTCTCCAGAGCTCCTTTGCTCACCAAGACCTTGCTTCCTACTCTGTACATGAAGTACAGATGTGCTCTCCAGGACAGGAACAAATGGGGTCTCAGGTCATACCGTCCATTGTTGGTCAGCATCTCTTTGTTTTCTAGTCTGATTTGTAGGGTTGGATTGAAAAGGGAGTGGAGGAGAAAGAATCTGAAGCAGAAATACGGCCAAGTGGGACCCTTTGCGGGATGATAGATCCTCCTTTCTTGGAAAAGATTCTTCTTGACCTTGCGTCATTCCCGCTGCTTGCTTGTCATATCAGTCAGAATTGAAATACTGTGTCAGGATGAATTATTCCTAAGGCACAGTGTTCCCAGTGTGCAGGCATTGGCAGATTAGAAAGAATACTTAGTAGCTTTGGATTGTCATAAGACTTAAAGAGTAATTAGAGAATTTATCTCCTTAGATGTTTGTGGAGCTCACAAAGCTCTCTCTGCTGTGTCATATAAGTATATTGTGTTTATTCTTTTGAGCTGGTACTGGAAAAGGAAATTTATAGTGGCAATTTATTTAATCAATTCCTTTTTCTAGAAGGACTCTGATTCCTCTCTTAGGGTAAAACACACCGACTGTGGATCGTAAAGACACAATAATATAATGGACTTAATGCTCTCAGAAGAGACGTCTTTTTTTTCCTGCTATATGGTTAGGGAAACTAAATATGATTTTTCTGAAAATTGTGTTTCTGGGATATGGAGTAGCGTGTTTTGGTTTCTTTTTCTATTGCGTTTTTATTTGAGTTGCTAGAGAACAAGAAAGGGTGTTAATAATTAGATTTTAAAGATAGCTCCCTTTGGTCTATAAACAGCATCTTCCTCACTCCAGAGAAAACCAGTTGTGTGTCGGTGTCTCTGACTCCGTCGCTGGGATCCACGTTTAGTTTGGTTTCCAAGTCCTTGAAAGCCGTTGACCCCTTTGCTTTTGAGTTTCATTCACCAGCTAAAAGGCCACGCATCAGGGTGGGGGAAGTGAAATTCAAAGTTTGTGGGCTTGGAAAAATGCGTATTTATAATCAGCTTGAGGGCTCAGAGGATTTGTGAAATCGTTTTGGATTAACAGCCATTGATTGCTAATAAAACAGTATTTCACTTTGTCCAGAGAACAGCGGTGGAGAAAGGTATGGGCACCTTGTCAACAGGGCCCATTGAACAGGGCTGATGGGCCAAGCGTGGGGGTCGCAGCAGCAGCAGCGTGGGTGCTCGTCCCGCAAGGAGCCCTTGTCAGCCCTTTGCCAGGCGGGTGACAGGAGGGACGCCAGAGGCTGATGGCTGGGGTGCTATTGATGTGCCTTAGCTGACTAATCAGATTGAAAAAAGTCCCATGGTATTTATGTCACTTTAATTTTCATCAAACAATCGGAGATGACAGGACTCTATTAAGGAGAGGTTGATCCAGAACTAAAGCCAAATAAATTGGGGTCTCAGTTTAATCAAATTATCCCTTTACTGGCCCTGGATTAAGTGAGAGGCACGGCGTCGGTCTAGAGCCTTGTGATTGGCTGAAGCTTTCCCTTATTTTTAAAGACGCTGATGAAAGAAGAAACCTTTTTTAACAGTTCTAATAATCCTTCTAAGAAATAGTGCTAAACCAGCAGCAGCAACAAAAAGGAATTTCACTAGTCACCAATGTAATTTTATTGGAAATCACGGACCTGTTACCAGAATCAGAGTTCTGCTGAATTGGAGTGAGGGGAAGAAAATAGATATGGAAGAGAAGTAGAGTGTTTTCGAATTTTTCGGTGTCATTTTGGGTGGTTCTTGGCACATTTTCAGCACATGTAAAATCTCAATTCAGAGAATGGCTCCGAGGAGATCAGTCTCATCCCACTGTCAGAGTGTGCTGAGTATTAAAGTCAGCGTGCTGCACACCCATTAAGAAAAGCAGCAAGAGGGAACTGCGATCAGTGTGTAGGGCGGGTCTTCGAGTCCAGTATTAGGATTGAATCTCAAAGTCTACAACCCAAAAGGAGATGGGGATGATAACCTGGCTAAGAGTTAAGGTTATATCATCTAAAAAAAGGAAAGGCAAAGGAACAACAGACCTGTCCTGCAGGTCGTGGACATAGTCAAAGATTCTCTGTGGGGAGTGATGAGAAGAGAGGACAAAACAGGATTCTGGGGTAACAGTGATGCTCTGTTTCAGGGTCTGGGAGCTGGTTGCAGAAGACGTTTAGCTTATGAACACTTTATAGCCAGTCCTATACTGAGAATATGTTTTCTTTTATGATCTACTGCCATACAAAGTCTGGAAAGTTCGCTTGGGCCCCTTGTTTTAGAATTGAATTCTGTATTAGTTTCCTATTGCTGCTGTAACAAATTCCCTCAAAGTTAGTGGCTTAAAACAATGTAAATTTATCATCTTCTGGTTAGCAGGCTGATGTGGATTTTGCTGAGATAAAATCAAGGTGTTGACAGGGCTGCATTCTCTTCTGCAGGCTCTAGGGGAGAATCCATTTCTTTACCGTTCCTGGCTCTAGAGGCTGCGGGGGTTCATGGTCCCTTCCTCTATCTTTAAGGCCAGCAATGAGGGATCCAGTGCCCCTCACACTGCCTGACTCCAATCTCCTTTTCTGCTACCCTTTTCCACTATAAGGACTCTTGTGATTACATTGGGCCCACTTGGATAATACAGAATAAACTTTTTCAGCGTCAAGGTTGTTGTTACTGAATGTTGTTGTTCAGGCGCTAAGTCGTGTCCAACTCTTTGCGACCCCATCAAACTGTGGAAAATTCTTAAAGAGATGGGAATACCAGGCCACCTTCCATATCTCCTGAGAATCCTGTATACAGGTCAACAGTTAGAACCGGACATGGAACAAAGGACTGTTTCAGAATTGGGAAAGGAGTACCTCAAGCCTGTGTATTGTCGCCCCACTTACTTGATTTATATGCAGAATAAATCATGCAAAAGCCCAGGCTGGGGTGAATAACAAGCTGGAATCAAGATTGCTGGGAGAAACATCAACAACCTCAGATACACAGATGATACCACTTTAATGGCAGAAAGTGAAGAGGAACTAAAGAGCCTCTTGATGAGGGTGAAAGACGAGACTGAAAAAGCTGGTTAGCAGCTGTAAGTCCACCTGCACCCTTCATTCACCTTGGCCGTGCAGCCTCAAGCACATTCACAGGTGTGGGGATTAGGATGTAGGCATCTTTGAGGGGCCAGTATTCTGCCTGCCACAACAATGGATTAGTCCTGTCATTAGCTGGAGATGGTGTGAGGTAAGAAGGAACATGGGTACAAGTGGGAAGCCCTGCTTAGAGAGTCGGGAATTTGCATCCTGCTCTCAGCTCTCTCCCTTATTAGCTGGGAGTTCTTGGATTGCTGGACCTTGTGGTCGGTCACATCTCCACAGTGAGGGGGTTGGCTGTGATGTTTCCAAATGTGCCTTCTATCTATCCTATGAAAGATACATACATTTAGGGTCAAAAACTACGAGAGGGCAGATTTTGTAAAATTCATTTACTCTTAATTGAAGGATAACTGCTTTACAGAGTTTTGTTGTCAAGCATCAGCAAGAATCAACCTTAGGCACACCCATGTGCCCTCCCTCCCAAACCTCCCTCCCATATCTCTCCCCGTCGCATCCCTGTAAATGGTTACAGAGACTCTGTTTGAGCAGATTTTTAATTAAAAACAAACAAACAAAAAATCACTGGGACAGTAATCCAGCCTTCAGATTTGGAATCTTCCTTATGTGTAACCTCATTATATAATTGTGGGTACTTGTGAAGTTCAACTTCAGTGGACTTTAGACTTCTTTTCAGCTGTCCTGAATTTGAAGATGCCTGGCTTTGTGGTGGTCCCAAGAAGCTATTACACGGAATTCTCTTTTCTGGATACAGGCATGTGTCCTTCAGTTAGACCCTAAAAATAAAAATGAATCCGTATTCTCTTGTTTACAGCATCCTCTCCCCTCCTCCTTTGACTGCCTCTTATTTTTTTCCTAGTTGGATTTGCCTTTTTTCTGCTTTCACTGGACTTTTATTCATTCCAGTATTTTTGGAGCACCTACCATGTACTGGGTGTGTACAGATGCTGAGATGTAAACTAAGAAAGACCCAACTGCTACCCTCACTGGACTGAGTCTAGATCAGGGGTCTCCCAACATTCTTAATTATATGTTGTTGTTTATTCAGCTTTTTTGTGACTCCATGGACTGTAGGCTACTAGGCTCCTCTGTCCATGGAATTTCCCAAGCAAGAATACTGGAGCATCTTGTCATTGCCTTCTCCAGGGGATCTTCCCATCCCAGGGATCGAACCTATGTCTCCTGCCTGTCAGGTAGATTCTTTAACACTGAGCCACCTGGGAAACCCCCTTGATTATACACCTGTCAGTAAAAAATTTGCAGATGTACTCCTTACTAACATGTAAAGTGAAAGTGAAGTCGCTCAGTCATGTCCGACTCTTTGCGACCCCGTGGACTGTAGCCTATCAGGTTCCTCCATCCATGGGATTTTCCAGGCAATAGTGCTGGAGTGGATTGCCATTTCCTTCTCCAGGGGATCTTCTCGACCCAGGAATCGAACCAGGGTCTCCCACATTGCAGGCAGATGCTTTACCGTCTGAGCCACCCGGGAAGTAAAGTATGTTGTAAAACATAAAAGTTGGAAGTTAAATAGACGTCATTCTCATAGTGCCTGGATAGTGTTGGCAGCCATTCTTCTGAGACACTACCATGTTAAAGTTAACACTGAAAAAAACAGAGAAGACAGGAGGAGGGTGGTAAGACTGTAAGTGACCAAAGACACAGAAACATGAGGCTAAACACCGTTTCCAAGCCTCATGATATTATCGTTCCTTTTGTTGGTTGCAGATTTGCTCGGTGTCTGTGTTTCAGTGTCACTGTCCTTGTTTTTCATCACAGTCTGGCCTTGCTACCGAAGCTGGAACATCCGTCCTGAGCGTCAGATCGGAGCCCTTCCCAGGGTCTGAGCCTGATGTTCATGTTTTACTCTGATTCATTTTGCTTGGATCCCCTCCCCTCCCCACCGCTGACTGCTTACCTGCCACCCAAGCTGAGGAGTAATTTTTAAGATGAACTCACAGCTGTTTGGAAAAACTCATTCTTTTTGCCCTTAGGAGGGATTTGTCCGTGTTGATCGTGATTATGTCCTGAAGTCTGCAGAGCTGGCGAAGTCTGGAGGGTGCAAGCATTTCAACTTGCTCTCCTCTAAGGGAGCTGATAAGTCAAGCAATTTTTTATATCTGCAAGTCAAGGTTTGTGCATGTTTCTGTCTTTTATGTACTTTGGGGAACCCTGGCTTTTTGGCAGTAATAATATAAAAATGCTAGGTAATACCAAAATGCATTAAATGCATTATGTTTTGCATTTTTTATAGCTGCAGGGACTGCTCTTTTGCAGGGTTATATTTAGTAATCAAGAGTGATTTGAAAGATAATTTCCAGTGTCTTCCCCTTTGTTGATTATCTGGTAAGCATGAAATGAAATGTTGCCATCTCTGGTATTAAAGATCCTCAGAACTCTAGCATTAGAAGAGACTTTGAGATAGTTCAGCACATCTTTTTTCATTTTCTACTGCATGTCATCTCTTCCTTCACTCTCCAGACTCTAGAATCTAAAACTCTGGAAGAGGATATTTACAAATATTGAGACCTGCAGAAGCAGATTGTCTTCAAAACCCCAAGTTACTCTTGTTAGCATTACAGCAAGTCGGTCTTGATTACATAATAAATGTGTCTTTTGCTAACAGGGGGAAGTGGAAGCTAGAGTTGAAGAGTTAAAATTTGATCGTTATTCCATATTTAGGCCTGGGTAAGTATTCCTACTGCCTAGGAGTACCCCTTTAAGTTAGTTATTCTCTAGGAGCTGGTTTTTCGTTTGAAGAGACTGACAAATAAGATATCTATGATGTGAATAGAAGTTGTATGGAGGGAGAGCACTTCCTCGAAGAACCCAGCTTTGGGCTTTCAAGAAAGGGGTAGATGCCATGTTGTTGGTGCCACGTTCAGAATAGTCTGGAATTTCCTGGGTAGCGTTTGCTGCCTTCTTCAGAATCCTCTTCATGCCCAAATAAGACTGTTTTCACACTGGATTGGTGTTTGGGCTGTCCTAACAGAGTAACACCACAGAATGGGAGGTTACCAGTCCAAGATCAAGGTACCATCAGGGTTAGTGTTGGGTGACGTCACACTGGGGATTAGGGCTTTATCATGAATCTGGGGAGACACAGTTCAATTAACATCCTGTATGGTGTGAGACTCCGGGAGATAGGGGAGGAAGGGGAAGCCTGGTGTGCTGCAGTCCATGGGGTCGCAAAGAGTTGGACAGGACTTAGTGACTGAGCAACAACAACAATGGTCTGAATGCAATTTACCATCTCTTCCCCTGCTTTTCTTTTTCTCTTTAGAGTTCTCTTATGTGATAGGCAGGAATCTCGCCCAGGTGAATGGCTGGTTAGGAAGTTCTTTGGCTCCTTACCAGAATCTTGGGCCAATGGGCACTCTGTGCCAGTGATAACTGTGGTCAGAGCAATGCTGAACAACGTCGTGAGACCAAGTGACAAGAAGAAGGAACTGCTGGATAACAAGGCCATCCATGACCTGGGGAAAGCTGATGACTCTCTCAAGCCATGACCACACTGGAGAAATGTTTTTTTTTTTATTGTCAGATTCAACACCTACCAGCTAATTGGTAATTTCAGAGTCTTAAAAAAAAATGTGCTTTGACTATGGTTTTCAGTTTTTGTCCAGTCAAAAAATTATTGTGCTCTGCCTCAGTGTTTTAGAACCTGGGGCTTACCTCATGGCTCAGATGGTGAAGAACCTGCTTGCAATGTGGGAGACCCAGGTTCAGTCCCTGGGTGGTGAAGATCCCTGGAGAAAGAAATGGCTACCCACTCCAGTATTCTTGCCTAGAGAATTCCAAGGACAGAGGAACCTGGTGGGCTACAGTCCATGGGGTTGCAAAAAGTCAGACATGACTGAGCAACTAACATTTGCTTGCTTGTACATAAGTAGACATCACCTGGGGAGCCTTTCAAAAATAGAGATCCACCAGCTCTCTGGTGGCCTAGTGTCTGATATTCTGCACAGAAATAAGGGGTTCATAGGAGGGCCTGAGTCAGAATTTTCTGACTCAGAACTTTTGCGTTATGGGCACAGGAATCTGTTGTTGAAGCTTAATGTTCTGATGCCGCTGGCACAGAGGCCAGCTTTGAAATGCTTTTCTGCAAAGTCACAGCAGCAGTGCACACTTTATGTATCATGCAGATGAGTTCTGAACTAAAATTGTTTACATTTGTGTCTTTGAGTTACCCTGTGCTGACTGAGTGTTCAATGTGTAAGTGAATATTGTGCCTTACTACTTCTTTTGGATATATAATAAAAGTTACTATGTAGCCGAGCTTATATAATTCATGGGAGAATTAAATAGAATAATTAATATGAATGGATAAGTCGTGGGTGCCCTTAGATTGTTAGAAAATGCCCAGGTTTCATTCAGAATATGCAGTGCATTGACCAGTGGGGTGATAGAATAGCAGCTAATATTTATCAGGGGATTGCGAAATGCCAACCTTTATACGTGCTGTCTGTCCTTTAACCCTCCAAGCAATCCTTATAATTCACATCATCCCCATATCTCAGATGGGGAAACTGAGGCTCACTGTGGCTAAGTGCCTTGCCCAAAGGCCCAAAGCTAAAGCCAGGAAATAGCAGAACCAGGATTCTAACCCAAGTCAGCCTGAATCCATAGCTTCTGTTTTTAGCCACTCGGCAAGAGGGTCCAGTGTCCGTGTATTTCCAGGAAATTCCACCTAATTGTTACTGGATCAGTACATGCCATGGATGCATAAGATAGAAATATTTGAGTTTCTCTATTGGTCTAGGATTTCTCTAATGATTAACCACAAAATGTTCACATAGCCAGTTAACATGTCTCAAAGTGCTTCACTTTAAAACCTATGGAGAAGGAAAGGAAGGTGCAGAAGGAAAGGTCAGAGTCAAGAGGAGCACACATCATGGGGCAAAGGATAGCAGTGAAATTCGTCTTAACTTCTGTGCTGGGGGAAGCCAAGTAGTGAATCTCAAGCTTCAGTGGACGCCAGAAGATACAGGCTATCCCCTTTAATGGGTGTGTGTGTGTTGTGCTTATTTGCTCAATCATGTTGGACTCTTTGCGACTCCACAGACTATAGCCCGCCAGGCTCCTCTGTCTACGGGGATTCTCCAGGCCAGAATATTCAAGTGGGTTGCCGTGCCCTCCTCCAGGGGATCTTCCCAACCCAGGGATGGAACCCAGGTCTCCCGAGATGCAGGTGGATTCTTTACCATCTGATCCATAAGGGAAGTGCACACGCATGCGTGCATGTGTCTGTCTTAAGAGGGTATGGACATTCCCAATGTTAGTCATCTAGGAAAGAGGCATATCTTAGGATGAGATAAGCCCAATGTCAATCATCTGGGAAAGAGGCATATTTTAGGATGAGAAAAGATTTTGGAATGTGGGCTTTAAGAAGGAGGTAGAACATCTTCCTTCTTCATGGAGGGTTGGTTTCTTTTGGGGCTGAAATCTTGAAGAGTCTGTGTGGGTGATAACAAGCATGGGCTGCAAGAAGTGTGGCGTGAAGTGAGAGGACCCCATGAGGATATCTTGAGGCTGGTGGGCTCTAAAAGCAGCTATGCCCAGTGCCCAGTTTTAAATTATTCTGTTTGTTATTTCCTTACCCACAAACCTTTTGTCGGGTCTTCAACATTCTATTCTGATCTCAGTAGTGAAGCAGGGTGATGGGAGATGGTCTGTGTTTTATCTTTGGAGTAAAGAAAAAAGCTGCTCCCTGCTAAGCCCAGCATTGTGGTGACAGATAAACTTCTGACCCTGTCACCCCTCTAGACTGGGTGTTATTTTGATTACTGTTAACATGGAGTTGTTCAGTCTCTTATGTTGTTCATGTCCGACTCTTATGCAACTCCATGGACTGTAGTCTGCCAGGCTCCTCTGTTCATGGGATTTTCCAGGCAAGAATACTGGAATGGGTTGCCATTTCCTTCTGCAGGGGGTCTTCCCAATCCAGGGATCAAACCTGTGGCTCCACTGAGCTACCTGGGGTGTTAATGGGATTTAGCACGTTTTCCTCCAAATGTTATGCAGACAGGGAAAAGATAAGCCTTGCTGGAGAGTGTGTTGGAAGGATGAAGGAAAAAGCTGAATGAGCCCAGGTAACAAATGACTTTGAATTCATTAGTTCATTCAGTAATATGTGGCACTCCTATGTGCCACTGGACATGTAGGCAGTGGGTTTACAACAGTAAACAGTAAGTCTAACCTAGCGAAGCCAGCAGATAGTCTGGCAGTATCCTACAACATGGGCTTCCCTGGTAGCTCAGCTGGTAAAGAATCCACTTGCAGTGCAGGAGACCCCGGTTTGATTTGTGGGTCAGGAAGATCCCCTGGAGAAGGGATAGGCCACTCCAGTTTTCTTGGGCTTCTCTGCTGGCTCAGACGGTAAAGAATCTGCCTGCAATGCCAGAGACCTGGGTTCAATCCCTGGGTTTGGAAGATCCCCTAGAGAAGGGAATGGCAACCCACTCCAGTATTCCTGCCTGGATAATTCCATGGACAGAGGAGCCTGGTAGCCTATAGTCCATTGGGGTTTGCAAAGAGCTGGACACGGCTGAGCGACTAAGCATGGCAGAGTGGCACATCCTGATATAAGGGGACCTCAAAACTAGTATTTGATGGATTCTGTCCCCTAGAGGTTACAGTAAAAGGAGTAAACTTCAGAAGAGTGTAGCAATAATACAAGGAATTCTCATTAAGGAATTTTTTTTATTCACTCAGTAAATTTATTGAATATCTATTATAAGTTAGGCCACATATTATGTGCCAGAGAAATGAAAGTAGAGACATGGCCCTTCCCTCATGCTCAAACAGTACTGTGGCTAAAGACTGAAAGAAGAAAGGAAAAAGGGCTTCCCAGGTGGCGCTAGTGGTAAAGAACCCACCTGCAATGTAGGAGACAAGGGTTCGATCCCTGGGTCTGGAATATCCCCCGGAGAAAGAAATGGCAACCCACTCCAGTGTTCTTGCCTGAAGAATCCCATGGACAGAGGAACCTGGTGGGCTACAGTCCATGGGGTCGCAAAGAGTCGGAGGCGACTGAAGAGACTTAGCACACACGCAGGTGCTAAGAAACTGGAGGCTGCTAGGATGACAGTGGAAACTACTTTAGAAAAATGGTCTGAGGAGACTTGCTTGCGAAGACAAAAAGTACCTACCAGGTGGGAAAAAGGGTGGCACCAAATGAAAGGCTGGAGTGAAAGTTTAGTCGCTCAGTCGTGTTGGATTGTAGACTACCAGGCTCCTCCGTCTACAGGATTTTCCAGGCAAGAGTACTGGAGTGGGTTTCCATTTCCTTCTCCAGAGGATCTTCCCAACTGAGGGAAGAACCCAGGTCTCTCACACTGTAGGCAGACTCTTTACCATCTGAGCCACCAGGGAAGTCCCTGGAGAGCAGGGCCCAAGGAGGAGGCATGAGTTGAGATGTTAGACAAAATAAGAGCCTGGGCAGGCCATAGCGGTCAGTTTAACTGGATAAATTTGTGCCAAGCCCAGTGCTAACATTTGGTACTAGAACTTGGGACATATACTTCAAAGACAAAACTGCTTAAAACAGCCCTTCAGGCTTTGGCCCCTGGTACATTCCATTCAGTGGTCTCTGCAGTTCCCTTTCCCGAGGCGCACCCCAGAGGCGCCTCAGGCCCCGAACCAGGGTGGAGTCCCAGGCTCTCGCCTGCGCTTGACCTTCTCCGCCACCAGAGGGCGCTGCAAGCAGATCGTCCTCCACTAGCCGGTCTTCCCTCGAATAAGGAATGGACTAGGGGAGCGAAGCCGCTGTTGGCTCTGGGCTGTAGGCGAGGGCGTCAACGCTAATGTCTGCCGCAGCCCGAGGAGAACACAAAAAGTACGTACAAGCTGCAAGGCCCAGCCCAGGCTTCCACGCACATTCGGCGCGCGCTGAGCCCACCCTGCGTTGGGGGGCGGAGCCCCGCCCACCCGAGCTCACGCGAACGACGCCGCGCTTCTGAGGCCGGAAGCTCTCGCGAGCCGGCGCGCGCGCTCTCGCGTTTCCTGGCGTCCCCGAGGTTTCCTCGAGGTTTCCCCGAGCAACGGCGCCGCTGGGCGCTCACGGTACTTCCGGAGTTCCCGGACCGGCGTTTCTTTGAGGCGGCTACGCGCGCGCTGCTCCGGCCGTTCCCCTCCCCGAGGCACGCTGGTCTCCCAGGGCCGCCTTAGCTATGTGCTCGTTAGCGTCAGGCGCTACCGGTGGGTACCCCGACCCCTCAGCGCGCAGGCCGCGCCGCTGTGGGGCCATTGAGAGCCCCCTTCTCCCCCTGCGCCCTGGTCGGGGCGGAGGGGCCCAGCGGAGATGGACCGGGAGGTGCGGGGGTGGGGTAGGGCCGTCCAGGCCCAAAGCCTTCTCCGCTCCCTGCCCCTCGTGCGCCCGTTTAGCACTGGTGTCCGAGGCCGTCTGACCGTTTGCGTGTGCTAGGCGCCGCGGAGGAGGAGGACCCGCCAGGCCTGTCAGACAGCGGAGATGAGGCCAGCTGGGAGGATGAGGACGACGCAGATCTCCCCCACGCCGAGCAGCAGACCCCTTGCCTGTTCTGTGACAGGTTCGTCCATCTCAGCGCCAGGCTAAAGCCCAAGGTGGCCGAGCCACGTGGGTTTTCGTGGTCGGTTCAGCTGGAGTCTGTAACCCGAGTGGCTGCCCTGGAAATGTGGAACCCGTGTTTGGGAGTGAGGGTTTGTCCAGAGGGAGGAGCCATGAACTGGAAGCCAGGTTACACTATTGATCTTCGACGGGCCTTAGTTTCCCCTTGTGTAAAAAGTGTTCTGGACTGGATCTATGGTTCCCTAGTCTGGTTGTCACCTAAAACACTTAAGAAAAAAAAGTAACAGATGCTAGATTTTGCACCTCCGCCCTTCTAAATCAGGGTTAGTGTCTAGGAATCTGCTTTTTAACAATGACACTGTCCGAAGTGATTCTAAAGAATAACAAGGCAGTCACTAAACTAGATTAATCCCTCAGAATCCTTCCAACTCTCCCTTTCTATATTTGTTTGACAAGTAGAAAGCTTTTCAGGTGTAAATAGTTCCATTTGAACCATTTAAAAATCACCTTTGTTATAGGATCCCCACCTGTAGAAGGTGAAGGAAATTGATGCCTTTTTCGCTTTGAGAGAAAGACATTGCAATACCAGTAACTTGTTCAGAGTTGCAGAGCTGTGGTTTGTCTTATATCCAAAACAGTGTTCTTTACATTTAAAATTCTGCCTCTTCATCTCAACAAACTTTGGCTGCTTCTCTGGGCAAGTGGAGATCAAAGAGGACTGATTGCCATTGACTAGTATTACTTTAATAGACATTTTACTAGTTCCCCCTGAGTTTGTGTATGGTGCTGATTGATGGTATCTTAGCTTCTCTTGATTTCGTCAGTTTCCACATGTAGCCTCATTTGGGTAAATAAGGGATGTGTGCATATACTCTAGTCACAAAATAATATTTATTGAGTATCAGGGAGGTGCTTCTTTGTGGTAGGCTTCGTAAATACTACAAAAATAACCTGTCTTGGTAAATGTTTATTTAAAACTGCTGCCTATGTGCTAAGCATAAAGATGTGTCTCTGTTGTAAATTCCTAACTTATTGTGCATCCTTCAGTTTTGCAGATAACATAATAAAGAAGCTTGGGCCTCTTAGTGTCTGTAATGCAAATCCTTGTGGAGCACGATAAGACCACTTTTTGAAATATGGCGCTTTGGAAATGTGCCAGTTATAAAATTACATTTTATGCTTTATTTCTAAA
>NW_011494960.1:4473277-4489826 GCF_000754665.1 Bison bison bison | reverse complement strand
AAAAGATGTTTGAGCTGTGCCAGTTCAGAGCCTCTGAAAACAAGAGTTGATACTTTGAGGAAAAAAGAGTCTTACATGGGGAATGTTCATGTCTTGAGAGAGAGAGATTATCAAAGGGATTTCTCTCTCTCAAAAGCTTTGTGATAAATTCATTGCTATTGTTTGGCAAATTAATCTTGACCTTTAAAGGATAGTTTTAGGTGTACAGTGGAACTCAGAAGTACTAATTCCCTTTAGAAGTGCTGGGATCCTCTTTACAGGTGGTTTTTATTATTATTAATTGGAAGTAAAACTGGAAACTTGTAGAGTGAGGGGGAAAAGTTTATATCTGATTAAGTATGAAATCAATACTGAGAGTTGTTAGGGGACTATTCCATGAAGCTGTTGCTTGGTTTTTCAGGTTATTTACATCTGCTGAAGAAACATTTTCACACTGTAAGTTGGAGCATCAATTTAGTATTGATAACATGGTTCATAAACATGGTAAGTATTTTTTAGAATAAAGAAAATTTTAGTAATGAAATTCAAATTCAAACTTTGTTTTTCCACATCTCTTCTTTTTTTCTATACAAGTCTAATATAGTGAAACATATAGTAACAGTTTATGAGGTGTTTTTGGCAAGAGGCTTTTGAGGAAAGATTAATAAGTCATTCTTCTAGATAAGAGTCACTGTTTTTAAGCTTAAATTGGCTTCACAGCTAAAAAGGAAAAAAACACCCTTGGCACGTGATTGCATTGTAATCATTTTAAGAGAAGGGGGGATGTTAGAATTAGGGAGAACAAGGGTAAAGGTGGACTTGGGAAAAGGAGGCAGATGGTTATGAAAAGAGACAACTTACCGGCTCAGAGCTTAACGTAGACTTCAGGGCACAGAAGATTGGGTTTCATAAGGAGTTCGATAAGAGAGTATGGAAGTAGGGAGTGGTAAACTTAAGGTGGTAGCCAGAGGTTCAGATGATGATTCTGTTCTAACTTGGATCTGCTGTTGCTGCTAAGTCGCTTCAGCTGTGTCCGACTCTGTGCGACCCCATAGACGGCAGCCCACCAGGCTCCCCTGTCCCTGGGATCCTCCAGGCAATAACACTGGAGTGGGTTGCCATTTCTTTCTCCAGTGCATGAAGGTGAAAAGTGAAAGTGAAGTCGCTCAGTCGTGTCCGACTCTGAGTGACCCCATGGACTGCAGCCTACCGGGCTCCTCCGTCCATGGGATTTTCCAGGCAAGAAGCCTTCTTAAAGCCTTCTACTTTAAATAAATATTGAAGAGCTACAGTATGGTACTAAAATTAATTCAGTAGAGAATTGACTTTTTGGTCCCTGTATTTACTAATAACTAGAAAGGACGTTACTGAAGAATAGCAAATAGGCAGATTTTAGGTCTTGGATACACACATGATGCAGTTATGTTTGTGAACCGTAAGTTCAACCGCAACTATTTTTGTAAGACATAAACTACTGTTGCATTGTTTGTTTTTTTTATATTTCTAATGTGCCTTTTTAAATTGGAATCATGTTTAATATAATTTTATGTTTTCACTTATCAAATGGGGGTTTTGTATGTTATGCATATGAAACACTTTCATATACCAGTATGTTCTCATAACAGTCTTTTGCCAGGGCTTTCCTGGTGGCTCAGCAGTAAAGAATCTGCCTGCAGTGCAGGAGGCACAGGAGCTGCATGTTCAATCCCTGGGTCGAGAAGATCCCCTGGGGGAGGGCATGGCAACCCACTCCAGTGTTCTTGCCTGGAGAACCCCACGGACAGAGGAACCTGGAAGGCTGCAGTCCGTAGGGTTGCACAGAGTCAGACATGAGAAGTGACTGAGCACAGCACATGTTCTCGTAACAGTCTTTCTCATGACAAATAATAATTGGTTGGGCATGCTATTTGCTCTCCCTTATTTTAAATGCTGCTTCATTTCTGAAAAGATGAGAACCAGATACAAGCCTTATTGTTTTTTCATTTGTATCATTTAACTTAATGTAAAAGCTAGTAGACTTTGTGTACTCTGTGTTTGGTAGATACTATAAAAATTGGGAAATTAGAAAATTTGGCTCTAGTGTCAACTGCCAAATACTTGGTAAAATCTAGGGCCTAATTTTCCTTATTGGTATTTTTCTGAGAAGAGTAGAATTCTAAAAATTCCCATTTTCTAGAAATGCAAGGAAGGCATTTAGAAATTTGTTATCTATGGCTGTTGTCTCACCAGAGAAGCATCTCTGGAGCAAGTCAATGAAACAAAACTCATGTTGAAATAAGTGAATTTTTTTTTCCCTTTTAGGACTTGAATTTTATGGATACATTAAACTGATAAATTTTATTAGACTTAAGGTAAGATGGTAGCTTAATTTACAATTTCGTTTAAAACCTAAAGAAATACTGCAGTGATTATCAGTGCACCCATTTTTAAGAGACTATAAAGAGCTGCTGTATAAGGAAGTGTTTTAAATTTGACACTCATCATATTGGAATCTTGGACATTAGGAACTAGCACAACACGTAGCACCAGGTAAGTGCGTGGTGCTTACATACATACACAAGTACCGTACTTACGTGTGGTACCATACGTACTTACCATGCTTGAGTATGGTTTTTAATTGCATGTGAGAGATGAATCAGTATTATGTGGCAAAGTAATTCAGTGTCAGATAAAGAATACAGTCTTTCTGTAAAAGCAGAAATTTCTGGTTTCTAGTGTGATTTTTAAGTGCTTTGGTTGCTCTTTTTTTGTTCTGGTCAGTTGATATTTATATTGCCATTTCCCCCAAATCCAAACTGCATAAAACTGTGCACTGACACAATTAAGCAATCATTCAGTCAAGTTAATGAAATGGCAGGTTAACACAGGTTCATTTTAAATAGCAATTGTGTTAATGTAGACATGCTTTCCTTTTTTGTTTAATTTTCTTTTGGTAGGGGGATTGTGTGATTATGTGCAGTGAAAAAATATGCAATTGATTTTATTTCCAGAATCCTACAGTTGAATATATGAATTCCATATACAACCCAGTGCCTTGGGAAAAAGAAGAATATTTAAAGCCAATATTAGAAGATGACCTTTTACTTCAATTTGGTAAGCTGAACATACGACATCTACTTTAAAGTAGGGTCATTTGTTACGGCAGAATAGTGGTTAGGTTTTACAGGAGATACGTAACGTCCTTGATTCTCGAAAGACCTTTTGGGTAGTTGGTTTCAGTAGGTAAGTTAAGTCACTTGAAAAGTGAGTCACGCTAACAATTACCAGGGAGGGCTATGAGCTTGGGATAAACATTGTGTATAAGATGTTTGGAAACATAGGAAAGTTTAGAGTAATTTTTAGTTGGCAGACTAATTTTTAATGTAACTCAAATTGACAACTTTTAAATCTAAATTAAAAAATTTAAATCAGATATAATATTTAATAGATTTAAGTAAATTTAGCAATATTTGCTGTTTTTACATCATCAGATAATTGACTTTTCTTAAGATATCTAGTTTACAGAGCTGTTGTTAGGTGGGTGAGATAGGATTTGCATAGCTCAAAGTATCTCCCCTAAGAAATCTGTTACAAAGGAGATGTTAACTTTTGTGGAAAAGCCAAGCAGACCCCACCACGACCGAGTGATCAAGGTTAACATCACCAGTAATAACCATGTTGACATCATGAACCCCTTTGTGTAATGCTTTGAGGAGACAGCATTGTTTCTCTGTTGTCCTTGCCCAAAGTGTATAACCTCATTCCGGTAGTGAAAAGCTCGTCAGACAGTCCCAGGCTGAGGGACATTCTACAAAATTACTGATGAGTGTTCTTCACAAGTGTCAAGATAGTTATTGGGCACATTATTGTATACATGGGTCACAGTGCTAGTATTTTTCTTCAGATCTTTTATGTCTTTTTGGAGTTTTAAAAATCTGCCCGTATCAATTGTTGATTGAGGTATATTTGAATCCCTGACCATTATTAGAGGATTTTCTGCTTTTACCATTAATTCTGTCAGCTTTGGCTTCATGTATTTTGAAGCTCTCTTGTGAGATTTATTCTCATAATTGTTAGGTCTTCGTGATAAACTGACTGTCTTCTGTGGTAGTTTCCAGCTGCCAAGATGGAGTGTCCAGGTGATTTGAACTTCCTCAGATAGAATACAGATGTGGCAGTCCTTCCTGAGTGTGGTTTAGGACTTTGAATTAGACTGTTTTGGTATACTATAGGTATGAATGTTAATGTTTACTGAATCCTTTCTCATTTTCAAAGCTGTACACTTAACCTTTAATTTATAATTATCTGTGTGCAACTGGCCTGTTATATCCAGGAGTTGTACATCTTTGGATTCAACCCACCTTGGATCAAAAATATTCAGGAAAAAAAATTCCAGAAAATTAAAAAAAAAAAACTTGAATTTGCTGCCCAGTGGCAACTACTTACATTGTATTTACAACTATTTGTATAGCATTTATATTTTACTAGTTACTATAAGGAATCTAGAGATGATTTAAAGTGCTAAGTGTAAATTGCCATTTTATACAGGGACTTGAGCATCTGTGGGTTTTGGTACCTGAGAGAGGTCCTGAAACAGAGCCCCTGCAGATAGCAAGGGACAACTGTATTATTAATACTTAAAGTTTTTATTCTGACTAACTTATTGCAGCAGAAAGCAAAACAGAGAAACTAGCTGAAACAAGTCAATTTCTTTGTTCAGTTCTTTAACAAGGTGGTTTGCAAACAGTTCAAAGAATTTTGAAGAGAAGATACACAATGAGAGTTGTAGTAGGAAGTAGAGAAATGGCACACCATCCTTTAACAGTTGGGCAGTATTTTGTTGCTGTTGTTAATTTTGGGTGAATTAAATAGTGGATGAATCTATAGTTTTGTTTTTTTTTTGAATCTATAGTTTTTAAAGCAAAGAGTCAGTATTCTGCCAGACTGATTATCCTGCACTGCTTTTATAACAAGTTCAATTTATGCGTTAGTCTTTAAGTTACATAACATTGTGAATTTGTTAAACTTAGTATTTTGTCCCAGCTCTAAAGAATTGTTGCAAGTAAAGACTGAATGGGGAAAAAAAAAGTCCTGTTTCCCTCAGTGCTGCTCTGAGGAAACAGTATAATACCTGCATTGTTTTTATAGCTTTAGGTTAATGTGAAAGTTAATTAGACTAGTCAATGGACATTGAAGTTCTATACAACTCACTAGCTCCGTATATTAATTTCTGTTTTCAGAATTAATGATTTATATACATTAACTTCTATAGCAGAAGTTACTAATTTACATATAGTGAAATTAAATTTAAATCAATTTTTAATAATATTAGGAATTAGGATATTTAACAATATCAGCACTAAGGCAGTGTATAGATTGCATACCATCTTACCCAAGATGAAAAACTTAATGAATGTACAAAATTCCTTACCTCCATGCTGTTCTTAAGGAATATCTAAATGTAATACCTGTTTTTCTACAGGTAAAGACCCAGAAACTAGAGGTGGCCCTCTGTGATGGCAGGACATGGGCTAGAAGCAGGAATGGGTTTGAATCATAGTTCCCTTATTAAACAGCTGTATGACTTTGGGCTAGTCAATTTCTCTGAAATTTATTTTTCCCATGTCTTAAAACAGGGATAAATGTTTATATTTTAGGTTTGTTTTGAAGATGAAACGAGATGTGATACATGAATTTCAAACATACCCGATCAGTAAATATTAGCATTTTTTTTCCTTCTACTTTTTTGCTTTGTCCTGGGTTTGATTCAGTGCAATTACTGTTTGTTTGTGTGTTCAGTTTAGCCAACTAGTGAAAAACTTAGACTAATAGCATGTTCTTTATAAACTCAAAACAATTTGGATATTAAGTATTTAATTAAATGTACTTGTACTGATTTTTCTCAGTTGGCTGCGTAATAGGCACTTAGTATATATTTATTTGTAACACATGTATATGCGCTTCGTTGTTATAAGATGGCCTGAAAATAATGTCCATTCATTTTTTTAGATGTAGAAGATCTTTATGAACCGGTCTCAGTCCCATTCTCATATCCCAATGGGCTCAGTGAAAATGCGTCTCTTCTTGAAAAATTGAAACACATGGAAACTAGGGCACTATCTGCTGAAGCTGCATTGGCTGGAGCACGTGAGGACCTGCAAAAAATGAAGTAATTTATCAATCTTACAGAAAATTAATGGTTTAGATCCCCCAAATAATACAGTTCAAGTGGAATACAGTAAAATATTTCATGTACTAGAAAGCACAGTGTAGATATTTAATTTTAGTAATATTGAGGATATGCAGTATTTTTGTACATTGTGGCTACAACTAATTAACATAAAATTCTATTCTCATGTACTTCTATATAATTACTTTTATATTAATGGTAATTGTCCTCAGGAGTGTTTTCCTCTTGAGTGCTTTTGTTCCTTAATACTACTTTCTTTCTAATAGCTTTCTCCACTTTACTTTTCTTCTCCTGGGCTTTTTAAAGTATAGGGATTAGTACTTTTTAGACTTGGGGAAAATACACAGTTGAAGTATTTGTTTTTAAAGAATCAAATGATAATTATGGTGAAGTATGTAATCAGAAAACTAGCTCCATAAGATGGTTTTCTACAGTGTGTAAATTAGCATTCTGCTGGCTTAGTACTTGTCAGAATTTTACGTGTATATAGATCACCTGGGTAACACAATAAACTACAAATTCTGATTCAGGAGGCCTTGAATAGAGTCTGAGATTCTGCCTTTCTATCATGTATATATACCTCCAGCTTAACCTGTTAGATTTGTAAGTTGTTTGCTACTGCCTGAGTACCCATTTGCCAGAATGTCCAGCAGGAAAAACAGTCAAGTGAATTGTAGTTTCCCTTCCCCTTTTCTGATATTTTACGCTGAGTAACCTAGTAACCAACAACTGTTTTATCTGCATCTTTACACTTCTTTCCCATGTATACGTTATAGGTTCCTGATGTGTTGTGATCAGAGAGGGAACTGAGTTAGAGCCTGAGTGGATGGTGTTGGTGTGTGTAAATAATTTCCAGTTTGGATTTGCCCATATAACCCTTCCACGATATAATAAGATTTTGGAACAGTAGAAAAGTGAATAGAGTCATAGTATGCTTATTTTGTTGGTCGAAAGGTATCAACAGCCATAATTTGCAGTTGGCTATGCTTTTGTGGTTTGCAGAAGGAATGCTTCCAGCTGGGTTTGAATATGCCCGTTGCTTAAAATCCAGCAGGGGGAGCTTTTCGTTGCTTAAGGTGGAGCGTGATTTAGAGGCTCATCACACTCCACACTCCCCTCCTACCTCTGCCTCAGCCTTTCCTTTTTTCATGGTCCAATAAACTTGTCTCAAGGGTGTATTTCAAATTGATTACAGACAATTTGCTCAGGATTTTGTGATGAACGCAGATGTCAGAGCCTGCCCGTCATCTACCACTGCCATTGCAGATCTCCTGGAGGATGAGGATGGTGTTTATTTCAGCTCCTACGGGCATTATGGGATACACGAAGAAATGCTCAAGGTTAGAAAAGAGCACAAATGTGCAAAGTCCATACTGAAGGAAAGATAGAGTGAAACTGGTTCTTAACACACATGCTGTGGTAGAACTGCCTTTTTCTTTTTTTTGAGAACTGCTTTTTAGATCTTTTTGGTACTTCGATAGCTCATCTTACGTTGAAAAGATTATAGAAGCATCAGAATTACTGTAAATTCTACTTAAGATCATTATTAATCTTTGTTGTGAGATTACTTTTGCTTAAAATAGAACAATGGGAAAAATTGCTAATGATTTTAGGTTTCTCATGAGCAACTTTTAAGTAGGAAGAAATAAATTCTATGTTTGCCTTTTAATGTGTGAAGGAGAAATTAGTGTTTTAATTGGCAGTACTGTCATTAGTTTAGGCAAAGAATAATTATTTGGTACAAAGTTAGTTGTAGATAATTCTCACAGTTATAACTTTTTTACATTTGAAATCAATGATAGAATTTCCTAAGTCAGATCAGATACTTGAACTTGGTTTTAATTTTTGTAATGGTAATGTTTATATAAACTGTAAGTAGATTTCTAGCTGTACCTGGTATAATAGATACATTTTATCATCTATTATAAATTATAAAATATCAAAGTGTAATTTTTTAATTTAGTAAAAGTGAAAATATCTAACAAATAGTTGGAGTTTAAAAATTATTGAAAATTTTCAATGTTTATCTCTGTCAATTTTAGATGTCACTACCTTTTTTTTTTTTCTTTCTTTCTTAAAACCAACAAAAGAAAAATTCCCTTTTGAATCCTTCCTCAGAAGATTTATTTCTTCTGAAGACTGTGTTCCTTGAAACATACCTATTTAAAATAACCAGGAATATTTAATAACATGTATATATTTTGTTGAGTCAGTTTTGCAGGATTGCAGAGTTGGAGGTTTGCTGATTAACAGTAATTGTAATTATTTGGAGTCTTTTAAAGCAATGTCATGTCATTTCTTCACTAATGACTTGTCATGGTTGGTTGTGCTTTTTGTTGTTACTTGGGTAGTTGCATAGGATTGCAAATAACAGTTATAAGTAATAAATTATTTTAAGTCCAGGATGAATTTATTTAAAAGAAATGGACATACACTCTTTTCCTCATTAAAATTAATTTTATTGTGTCTAGAATATTTTCTTTAAAGGAGTTTTTCTTTGCCCATGTTCGTCATTTTAAATCACCCCGTCAGTTTCAATGCCATGAACCTTTAATGCTTTTGATAGGGAAATTGTATTGGATTTTTCAGACTGGTAAGTTATTGAGACTCCTAGAAGATAGTACATCTGAGTGCTCTTGGTTCAGTCATCTGGGAAATCCAGTTTGGACTTATTTCCAAATCTCTCTCCTGGACCCTTGTAGCTATATTTCAGTAACTAGAGGATTTCATACCTGATAGAGTATCTTTAAGTCCGTTTGATATACATTAAGAAGTTCCAGCGGAAAGTTCCCAGTGCTGTCTTTTCACTTTTAGATTTGGAATCACTTAAGAATTCTTATTAATATAACTTCCCATGCCTTAATTCCCCTTAGCTGATATATAGTACAATCACCTCTCCTTGGATCATAGGAAATATGGATATAGTTCATTCAAAAAGACTATTTGTCCATTTTATATTTTGCTGAGTTACATACTGTGGGCAAATATGAAATATTGCCTTATGTCACACAGTATTTCTTCTGTTTCCTATCAAAACAATTCTTAGCACATACAATTTGTTCAAGGTTGTGCTACTACCAGAATCTCACATGATCTTTACAAATTATTTAAAATTGAGAAGCCATACATACAGGACTTATTTTTATGCTTAGAATTGGCCTGGCTTTTATAAAAATATTTGGATTTTTTTGTTGCTTAGTCTCAGATACAGTATTTTAATGACACTATTTTGGATATGCCTTATTTAGTGATTATAAATAAGGATAGTTTGTAATCTTATTTTTTAGAATCAAGATGAAGGTAACTTTGAATTCCAGAGATGTAGTTGATCGCAGAATAGATGACATGAACTTTCAAAATCCTTCGCCACTTTATCTTTCTGATAGGAGTTGCTGCTGATGTTTTAAATCTGAGATGTATCTCTCTCTCTCTCTCTCTCTCTCTCTCTCTGTTTTTTCCCCCCAAGAAAAACATTGTTTATCCTGGTGAACATTTATCCAAACTATAATACCATTAAATAATTTTTCTTTACTTCATTTTCCTCACTGTATTTGTAGCTGACTCAGGCATTCTGTCCACCTTCATGAGCCTGTATTTTAAAACATGCTGTTACTTATATCAGTAAAATTTATAGTATATAATTTTTCTGTTGTCTTTTGTCTCATACTTAAATTTTTAAAATATTTGTAGGAATAATTCCATGACACCATGTCCTAGTCTTAAAAGATTATTTTGCTTCCTAATATTGAGAAGCAGAAGAACCTCTCGTTCTTTTGTGTTTCTTAGTTTTAATAGGTGAGTGCAAAAGATTATTTTATTTTTGTTTATTACCTTATTTTATATTGAACAGTTTTAGTCTTTTGTTAGAATAAATTTTTAGGAATGGTTTGAGGGCTTGTCTTTAATTTGTTTGGATTTTCACATTCAGTGGATTTTCCTCTCAAACATTCATGTATTAAATCAAAGCTCTGCTATGTCCAAAGCACTGTGTTTAGTATACTTTGAATTCCATTGCACCAGGGTGAGCATATGAGTGAAAGCAAATGGAGGTGTAGGAAGAGCTGGATGAAAGATTATGGTTGAGCTGAGCAGCAGTGCATGGACTTAGGACAGGAGTTGGGGCGCTAGTGATTAAAGTAGAGCAGTGTGATTGGTGAGAGCTTTCTGAATGACTGCCTTCTTGACGTGTTCACCCTTTGTGGGTTTTGTTGTGTCAGCAAAAATCACTGGTTATAGTGTAAGAGGAGTATAAAAATAGTAAGAATGTAGGAAATGGTATTTTTTTTAAAGATTTGTAAAATTAATTACTTAATAGTATGTTTAAATTAATTTGAGTATTAGATTCTCATAATAAATCTTAAAATACATAAATTTAATAAACCTGATTTAAAATTTTGTTTGTAAAGCAGTTAGAACTAATACTATCATAAAACATGGAATTAATTATGGAATTCCCCCTGTAAAACAGCTTCTAATTTAAGACATATATCTTTTTTTTTAATTCCAATATTGGCATGAACATGGTTTTGTCAGGGATGTGAATGGTATAAATGTTGTAGTATTTGATGTTAACTACTTTTTACCAAGTGTGAAATTTAAAATTCCCGGTTTGAGATATTTCTATCAGACTCGTTTTACTCCCTTAGCAACTGTGCCCTTATTGCTTAATTTGCTGTCAGTACATGCCTCAGCTGAGGTGATTTAAAAGGGAATCTGCACTCTTCAGGAACCAACATAAATGTTAACGTTCAGTGCCTGCCTGAGTTACAGGTCATGTGAGACTCTGGAGTGAAGTCTCATAATGTGGGCTGTAGGGCTCCAATGATTTACTTTTAGGCTTATAGGCTTTTAAGCATCATTTCCTACTACAGACCGTTCTAGAAACAAAACAGGATTATAAATCACGTAGGTGCTGATCGATGACTTTCTTAGAAAACTGTACTCAGTTTAGCTTCGTTTTTCATTGCTGCTGCTAAGTCGCTTCAGTCGTGTCTGATTCTGTACGACCCCAGAGACGGTAGCCCACCAGGCTCTCCAGGCATTCTTGCCAGGAGAATTCCTTGGAATTCTCCAGGCAAGAACACTGGAGTGGGTTGCCATTTCCTTCTCCAGTGCAGGAAAGAGAAAAGTGAAAGTGAAGTCGCTCAGTCGTGTCCGACTCTTCGAGACCCCATGGACTGTAGCCTACCAGGCTCCTTCATCCGTGGGATTTTCCAGGCAAGAGTACTGGAGTGGGGTGCCATTGCCTTCTCCGTCATTTTTCATTATGTAACTGTAATTTTCACATCTGTCTGTTTTGTCTTTTTTCTCTCATATTTTAACCTAGTTCTACTACAGGGAATCAGGCCCATTAGTATTAATCATCACTTGAAGTCTTATAGTGATGGTGCACGTCAAGACAAAAATATGTACATTTTTAAGAACTTAGGTATTATTTGACTTTCAGTGATGTTATTAAATGTTTTCTTTGTGTGTTGTTGCTGTTACTGTTCTTATTTTCTGTTTGAAAAAATATTTATTTGTCTGTGCTGGGTGTTAGTTTCACCACATGAGATCTTTAGTTGTGGCTTACGGGATCTAGTTCCCCCACCAGGGATCGAACCTGAGTCCCCTGCATTGAGAGCTTGGAGTCTTAGCCAGTGGACCAGCAGGGAAGTCCCTATTATTTTCTTCTAGCAAAAAAAGGTTAAACATGGGTTTCCAGGCAAAAAGTAGCTATAGAAACGTATGTGATAATTAGCAGGTATCTTCCTTAAAAAATTTTATTTGTAAGTATAATGTGATGTTTTCCTTTCTCTGCCCTAGGACAGAGTACGAACAGAAAGTTACCGAGATTTTATATACCAAAACCCACATATCTTCAAAGACAAGGTGAGTAGCACAGGCTATAGAATTACATGTTTCATGTGGATTTTGGGTAGCAGAAATACTCTCTTGGGTCATTGTGACAGCAGTTGATTTCATGTGTGTACTGTGCTTAGTCACTCAGTCGTGTCCCACTCTTTGCAACCCCATGTACTGTAGCCCGCCAGGCTCCTCTGTTCACAGGGATTCTCCAGGCAAGAATACTGGAGTGGGTTGCCATGCCCTCCTCCAGGGGTTCTTCCCAACCCGGGGATCAAACCCAGATCTCACGCATCGAAGGTGGATTCTTTACCATCTGAGCCACAAGGAAAGCCCAAGAAGACTGGAGTGGGTACCCTATCCCTTCTCAAGAGGATCTTCCTGTCCCAGAAATTGAACCAAGGTCTCCTGCATTGCAGGTGTATTCTTTACCAGCTGAGCTACCAGGGAAGCCCAATTTCATGTATACTGGCTTTATTTCATGGAAGACTTTTGTGATGCTGATCTGTGGTGCAGAATACTGATAACAGAAATGCTGATTGGTGTTATTCATTACACTTTTTTAATTGAAATTCATTAATTATAGTGATTTAACTTAAACTTTGCTCAGTCAGGTAAGTTTTTCTTAAACCATGTTTTTGATTTACTGTGATTCTTGTTAATTTCAAATGTACAAGATAAACCCCATATCAAAGCATTTAATTATTATTTTAGTTCACATTAATTAGTTAAAACTTAGTTTAAAAACTCACTTGGTAAATAGGGTCAAATATTTTCAGGTAGAATTTATTTTATGTGCTTTTTTTTGAGACCATTTTATGAGATACTTTATATTTTACAATTAGTCTTTATATTGCCTCTGGTTATTTCAGAGATGATCTTTCATGGTGTGTATGAGTATATGTGTGAAATTTGTGTCATATATTTTTTCCTCCCTTGTGAATTTTTCCATTTTTTCTTCACTTTCTCTTTACCTCCTTCTCTACATTGGCATGGTACCTAAGAGTTCAGGTTTTCTATTTGTTCCACCTTACTGGAAGTTAGTCCACTAATTTAGTCTAGAATATGTCTCTGCCACTCACATACCTTTGCTTGGAAATTTTCCCCCTCTCTTTCTCCTTCAGGGTCTTCCCAGGTGGCTCAGATGGTAAAGTATCTGCCTGCAGTGCGGGAGACCTGGGTTCGATCCCTGGGTCGGGAAGATCCCCTGAAGAAGGGTATGGCAACCCACTCCAGCATTTTTGCCTGCAGAATCCCATGGACAGAGGAGCCTGGTGGGCCACAGTTCATGAGATTGCAAAGAGTCAGACATGACTGAGTGACTAACATACACACACACTTTCTACTTCAAGACTATGTGTACTGGTAACATCAGGTTTTCGTAGTTTGCCTTCATTTTAAAAGATACTTTTCTAAAGTTATTTCATGGACCTTATATGATATTGCAGTAGTGACCCACAACCTTAATATATTGAAAAGACTGTTTTCCTGAGTTTTATGTTGGTTGGAGTAACACATATATACTCTTGAGAAACCATAAATGCCAAGCAAACCTAACCACACATTGATAAAAGAAAGCATGTTAGCCAAAATACTAAGGAAAAATACTTCTAATTTATTAAGAAGCCCTCTCCTAACTGTGGCAGATTTAATCTCTTCAGTAAAAGCAGTAGGTACAACATAAAATAAACTTTATATATTTTCCATGGTCATGTATTTTGTCCAAAAGTGTATAATATATATGGTATTTCTATAAGTTACAAATAAAAAATTAAAAGCAGATAATGACTGTGTACAGGTCTATGAACCCAGTAAGATGTGTTTCATATACATAGAAATATTCATAATTACTTAATTTCCTGATTAATCTTATGATTACTAATACTTTTGTCTTTTCACTATTTTCTTATGTAATTCAAAAATTGATCAAATATGTATCAATTTCTAACTCTTTAAAGCATATTCAGGATATAATTCTCCATAATTAACAGTAGTAATCTGGAGATTTTATGTGATTTGGAATACTCTTCTTTGTATTGTACTATGGCTGCAGATGTGGAAAATATACTACCATACATTTAAATAGTGTTTGATAATTTATAGATTTTCAAATGTGTTGTCTCTTTGCTGTATAATATCCCGTAACTAGGGATGGTAGGTATTTATCTCCATTTAATACATGAGGAATTTGAAACCAATAGGTTAAAGACTTGTCCTAAAATAGGCAACTAAAAAAACAGGACTTGAAGGTTTTAGTCCTAGTCTAGTACCCTTAACCCTGTGCCCCTGTACTTTAAGGAGAAAATAATTAGGGTGGGATTCATTAATGACTTTTTAATTCTCATTATTTTTCATGCATAGGTCCTGTGTGGCATGACAGAACATGTTCATGAAATTTCTTAAATATAGTTCTTTTAAAAAATGTATGGAATAATATGTCTTAAGTTTTATACCATTGTTTTTGTTTTCATTTTTCTTCATTAGGTAGATAAATTTCATATCACAGCTCTAGCTTCTGTATTATATATTGTTTAGGGCATGGTAGAAGTTGATTTTTCAGAAAAGGGATTAAAATTTCTTTTCCTCTCCCTCCATCCTTCCTGCTTCCTTTCCTTCTTTCCTTTCTTAATATTGTTTTAATTCACAAAGCTCCTGTGGAGGCCATATGGTTTCTCAGATTTAATTTAACTTTCGGTGGCATAATCTTGTTATCGCTCACTTATAATTAATTTCTATTTGTAGTTCATTGAAGACATTCACAGTTTGGTGCCTTTTTTATGCTTTTGATTATTATCTACAGTTAAAATGTTTTATATACATTCCTTCATTGTTTTATAAAATAGTGTATTTTATTATCATTCTCCCTGTTTATTGGTTCTATCAAGTTTTAGTTTATTTGCCCAAATACCTAACTCTGAGTTAGATGTAATAAATAATTAGTATGCAACTAAAAATATAATTTAAGTATGCACTTTTAAAAAAGCGGCTTGACCTATGTTTGAGTCAAGCTTTAAATTACCCACTGTATGATCCTGAATCTGTTTCTTTCTCTAAAGCTCTCTTTGCTTCAGAAAGAATTAAGTAAGATTTTATATATATATATGCATATAAATTATGTGTGTGTGTAGTTTTATAAGATAATACATACTCTAATTGGAGTACATGATATATATCCTGCTGTACTTCGTTGTTGTCACTTAGCAGTTTCTCTAAGATAATCCCTTATTTAATGTTATTTTAATGGCTCAAAAATTCAGTGTAAATTGGTCATAGTTCTAATTTTTTATATTAGAAATAATGCATGTAAAAATATAAAATATTAAAAATCTTTTTATAAATGTAGGAATAGAATAATAAGATAAATTCTTGCAGAGAACTCTCTGGTTCAGAAAGGTTCTACCCTGGATGGAGTTCGTGCTGCCAGCTTGTCTTTCCAGAAACTGCATGAATGTTGATATTCAATATTCCCAAGCACCATTGCCAAAGCACTGTGCTGTCAAACTTGGTAAATTCTGCACTGATCTTTTATTTTTAATTTTGCAAATATTTCAGTGAAAGTTTCTGGGAAGTCATCACTTACTGTTGTGTTGTATATATTTTTACATTTTATTATTTTATGCCATGTAACATTTCAGGTTGATATACTATAACCATGCTGTAAATATATATGCTCTGAGTTATAGTATTTACTTGATTATGTGGTTAGTATATTTATTTGTAACTTAAAAAAATGGTTTTGCAGTGGTATTTTATAGATTTCATTTTACAGTTTTGAACTCTCTTAATGTATGAAGTGGTTATGTTAAAATGTGCTGACTCACCCAAACAGGTAACATTACGGTCAGGGACAGTCGCATTCTCCTTAAGCAGCCTCAACCTTCTAAGAGGGGCAGAGAGGATAGGGGACACAGAGTAGCAGCCTTTTGACAACCTTATTTCTTCAATAGAAATTAAGACTATTTAGATTCTCTCCTCTGGAGTCAGTTCTGGTATATTTTAAAAATGTAATGAAACAGACTTCCCTTATACTAGTAAACAGTGCAGAAGATAAAATGCATAGGAACAGACTTGAGTATGCAGGACTTAAATGAAAAAGATTTTTAAAAAATGCCACACTCCTGAAGAACATAAAAGATGATTAAAACAAATTGAAATTCTTACCATGTTCCTGAATAGAAAACACAAAATGAAATTGTGTTCTATAAATTTATGTTTTAGTTCAGTCCCCATAAAAATACTAAGACTTAAAAAAAAAATAGACAAGCTGATTCTCTTAGGCTTGTGGAAAAATGAATATATTACCTAGTGAAAAAGTAGTTGTTGAACAATGTAATAGATTCTTTTTAAAAAAATTTGATTTTATATTGGAGTATAGCCAGTTAACGGAGAAGGCGATGGCACCCCATTCCAGTACTCTTGCTTGGAAAATCCCATGGACAGAGGAGCCTGGTAGGCTGCAGTCCATGGGGTTGCTAGGAGTCGGAGACGACTGAGCAACTTCACTTTTACTTTTCACTTTCATGCATTGGAGAAGGAAATGGCAACCCACTCCAGTGT
>NW_011494960.1:4449366-4473177 GCF_000754665.1 Bison bison bison | reverse complement strand
TGTTATGATAGTTTCAGATAGATAGCAAAGGGACTCAACCATACATATACATGTGTCCATTCTCCCCCAAACTCCTCTCCCATCCAGGCTGTTTGATTGAGCACAGTTCCCTGTGCTATACGGTAGGTCCTTATTGGTTTCCATTTTAAATAAAGCAGTGTGTACATGTCCATCCCAAACTTCCTGACTATCTCTTCCCCCAATTCGCCCTGCTTCGGCAACCATAAGTTTGTTCTTTAAGCATGTGAGTCTGTTTCTGTTTTGTAAATAAGTTCATTTACAAAGATTCATTTACATAGATTGAACATTGCTCAGGTGCTCAGTCTTGTCTGACTCTTTGCAATCCCGTGGACTATAGCCCACCAGGCTCCTCTGTCTGTGGGATTTCCCAGGCTAGAATACTGGAGTGGGTTGCCAATTCCTCCTTCAGATCTTCCCAACCCAGGGATTGAACCTGCATCTCCTGCGTTGCTGGCAGATTCTTTACTGTTGAGCCACGAGGGAAGCCCTGTAGATTGAACAACACGATAGGTAAATTCTAGGTGTGTTTTTCTTACGGTGGCTTCCCCGGTGGTGCAGTGGTAAAGAATCTACTGCCAAGCAGGAGACGTCTCATGGGTTTGATCCCTGGGTCGGAAAGATCCCCTGGAGAAGGAAATGGAAATCCATTCCAATATTGTTGCTAGGAAAAGCGCTTCATGGACCTATTTAAAATTCTAAAAGAGTGTGTGTGTCCTCTCCCCTTGCCCTAAGCTCTGCTCTGTGCTTGAGTTTTCTTTATCACACTACTATTCCCTATTACTGTCTATTTTTGGTTGTTTCTGAGTATTTTGCTTAATGTGTTTCCTTGGTAATTTATTTATTTATTTATTTTACTGTGAACCATGCAAGTTTCATTATTATTATTCTGGGAAGAACCATATGAAATTCTTGATTAGAAATAATTATTACATTCCAATCCCCAATAACATACTAAATTTCATTCTTCTTACTGTTACTACCATTGGTAATGAATATCTTTTGAAAACTTAAATTCTCAAGTTACTGAATTCTTAAAAGCCTATTTTTTATTGTATCTCTATAATTAAATGAGTTGAATATTAAACTTTGGAAGTGGAGTGGGTATGACAATATTCTATATTATAACCATTTTTAAATTGTTTGGATCAGACTATCCTGCTTAGGTTAACTTCTGGTACTCAAACTTGAGAAAGCTTATTTCTGTTAAAATTTAGGATTACTGAACCTAAATTAGAGCATACATACAATAAGGAAATAAAAGACTACTTCCCTAGTAAGTCTGTGGAAATTGCTCATTTCATATAAAACATTTCTTAAATTTACATTGTTGCATATGATTACAATAAACTGTGGCCAAAACAGTTATGAATTTAAAATAATGTAATTATATGTTCCATTTACCCAAGTAGAAATTATTACCATGTTTGGTGAAGTTTAAATTTTGTTGTCTATTCCTAGCCAGAAACATCATCACGTATGAATAGGATTTAAAGTGTTGCTGCTAAGTCACTTCAGTCGTGTCCGACTCTGTGCAACCCCATAAATGGCAGCCCACCAGGCTCCCCCGTTCCTGGGATTCTCCAGGCAAGAACACTGGAGTGGGTTGCCATTTCCTTCTCCGGTGCATGAAAGTGAAAAGTGAAAAGTGAAAGTGAAGTCGTTCAGTCGTGTCTGACTCTTTGCGACCCCATGGACTGCAGCCCACCAGGCTCCTCCGTCCATGGGATTTTCCAGGCAAGAGTACTAGACCTTCTCAATAACATGTATTCTTTTTCTTTTATTTTTATACCAGGTAGTTTTGGATGTTGGTTGTGGAACTGGAATTCTCTCTATGTTTGCTGCTAAAGCAGGGGCAAAGAAGGTTCTTGGAGTTGATCAGTCTGAAATACTTTACCAGGCAATGGATATCATTAGGTAAATGCATTTTAAGGCTTGAGTTAAGATTATTTTTAAATTTTATGATTAGGAGATTTTCTTGTCTTTAAGAGCTGTCCAGTGCAGACCTAAAGCCCTTATCTTTGAGTAAAATTTCATTCCAGCACAGTAAGATTTTAAGTTGAATTGACCTAAACATGTTTGAAGTATGAACAGTCTTTTCACTCTCCTTACTATGAGAATTATTTTTATATAGTTTTCTATCTTTTCAATTATGACTATGGATATGCTAATTATAATAATATTAAATTAGAAATCATGGATGTATAGGGTAATGTTAGAAAATGGGCTACAAAAGTCAATATATCAGTAGTATTTTGTTTACCAGATAACAGTTCAGCTAAAAGAAAACTAAAGGTTATCATTTTCCTTTTAACAGTACTGGTAGCCCTGTGCCTCCTCAAATTAAAATGTGAAGTCCAAAATGGCTACACACAGATTAGAGTGGATTTAGTTTATCCCCTAAAACTTAATTTTATTCTCTAAAAATACATCCTCTCTTTGAGGAATTAAGTTAGGTTAATTGACCAGTGGTTGATTTTACATTTGGTTTATATTCTAGTAAGAAGACCTTTATTTGAATTACAACTTATAAAACTAGATTTGGTTAGTTGTGTACTTAACCAAAGCATGTTACATTTGCAACTCTTGAGTAATTTCCAAAATAATTTTAATAACAGGCTTCTCAGCAATTCTTTTTCCCCCCAGGGTTATTAAGATATAATTGACACATAACATTGTGTGACTTTAATGAAAACGAATTATAAGTGTATTTCTTTGCTACATTAATGTATTAACATAACAGCTGCCACTGTAGTGTGTGTTAGCATCTCCATTGTGTCACAGGAAATATTGGGTTGGCCAAAAAGTTTGTTCCGGTTTTCCCTTACATCTTACAGAAAATCCCGAGTCAACTTCTTGGCCAACCCAATAATTACCATTTCTATTTTAGAGGGAGGACATTAAAGGTATACTCTCTAAACAGCTTTCACCATGCTTACGTTACATTCTTGGCAGTGATCCTTCGATGGTCCTCTCACTGATGTGTATATTTTATTCTTAAAATTGATTAATGTTGATCTTTTCTGGTTTGTATAACATTTAAATAAATACAATTGTGTAAAATGTTTAAATTTACAATTTTATTGCATAGTGTAGAGTGTAGTGTTGTGGTTAAGCATGCAAAGTTTCAGGCTTCCCTCATGGCTCAGAGGTTAAGAAACCGCTTGCAGGCAAGAGACCTGGGTTTGATCCCTGGCTTGGGAAGATCCCCTGGAGGAGAGCATGGCAACCCACTCCAGTATTCTTGCCTGGAGAATCCCATGGACAGAGGAGCCTGGCTGGCTACAGTCCATGGGGTTGCAAAGAGTCAGACATGACTGAGCAACTAAGCACATACATGAAAACTTTCAGTTGGACAGTTTTGAGTCCTTGCTCTGCGCCTTCCCCATTGTTTGAACTTCGATTAAATATCTAACCTCTTTGAAACCTCAGCTGTTTCATTGTAAAAATGAGAGTAATGATGATAAGGAGTCAGTAATGGTTATGAACAAGGTAAATAAGTGGTAAGTAAAATACACACCTCAGTCTCTTTGGCATATTGCCTGACCTGACATGTAGTAGGTATTCAGAAGTTAACAACTGTTACTGTTAACAAGCACCAAATGAATGTTAATGAAAAAATGACATTGTCTTGCTTAGATTTTTTTCATAGATAGAGGATGGTGGTTATTATTTTCATATTGGAGAATGTGCATATGTGTTGCATGTGTGTATACAATTCCATAATCTGGGAAAGTTTTTTTTTAGTTTTTGTTACCATTAACTACAACATCATTTTGCGGATTCTGTAAATAGCACCCTGTCTTGCTTGCACCTTGCTTTCCAAACAGGTATGAGAACTGATATCCCAGAGAAGAGATTGTTTTACGTAAATTAACAAAATTTATTGTTGATAGTAAGATTATGGTAAGATATTTCTATTAGAAATATGGGAGACCCATGTTCATGTATATATTTATTTGTCATTTTTGATTTCTGTGAGACTAGATGTGCTTTCATTTTTTTTTAAGAATACTTTTAAAAAATTATTTATTTTTGGCTGCTCTGGGTCTTTGTTGCTGTGTGCCGACTTGAGTTGCCTTGAGTGGGGTCTGTCTTTGTTGTGGTGTGCAGGCTTCTCAGTGTGGTGGCTTCTCTTGTGGCGCATGGCCTCTAGGTTTTTAGGCTTTGTAGTTGGTACTCGTAGGCTCTAGAGCTCGGGCTCAGTAGTTGAGGTGCATGAGCTTAGTTGCCCCGTGGTATGTGGGATCTTCCCCGTCCAGGGATTGAACCCATGTCCCCTGCGTTGGCAGGCGGGTTCTTCACCACTGCACCACCAGGAGGGTCCAATGTACTCTCATTGTAATTCCTCTGTGGAAGAAAAAGATGGTGATACCACTCATTTGGTTTTCATTTTATTTCACAGAAGCCCTAATTCCTAGTGATGTTTTAGAAATACATTTTTACAATGATTATATTCAGATTCTTTGTGTATAAAAGTTAGTGCTGGAATGTATAGAAATTTTACATGAGAGCATTTATTGAAAGTGACTTAGTATTCAGTTTTAGGCACTTCAACTTAATAAAAGTTGCTAACATTAACTTAGTACTTTCTATTGAATTTTTTTTTTGAGGTAGGTACAAAAACAGTATAATATTTTTTTTTTTAGTAGAGATTAAGTAATTGAGACATGGAGAGCACATCCGTTTCCTTATTTGTAGTAGTGCCAGGATTGGATCCCATGGTTGATCCTGATAGCCAGTCTACTATGCTGTGTCTCCACTGCACTGCTCACAGGGCACATATTTATTGTGGCCAGTAGTTTGCTTTACTTAGAACCTATAGCGTTTGAATATTAGACCTTTTTGTTTTGGATGAGCCAACATTATACTTTTCTTCAAAGATGTTCTCCGTTGCCTTTTTTATATTGTGAAAAGATAAGATAGCTATTTCCGTAGTGTTCATAGTGTCTCTCTGTTGTTTTCCATTCAAAAACTTGAAATGTACACTGTGGATGAAATAACCTCTGTTCTTCTGTTTGTGGATTTATCTATAAAAGAATTTTCATGAAACAGTTTATTGTTAATGTCTGCAGCATTTTCTGGCTCATTTTTCTACCAGATGAGAAAGCAGAATAGCATACTTCTCTCAGCATCTAGAACCATATGACTTGATTTCTAACTTTGGCTTTTTGACTAGCTTTATGCTAATGGAAAATTGCTTAACTTCTTTAACCCTGGTTTTTTCATTTATAAAATGAGGTTGATGGTAGTATCTGTCTCATAAGATTGTTATAAAGATTGAATCCACTTACAGTGTTTTGCAAAGTGGCTCACATGTAAGTGAAGTGAAGTGAAAGTTTCTCGGTCGTGTCCGACTCTTTGCGACCCCACGGACTCAAATGTGACCCCATGGACCCCAGGCTCCTCCGTCTGTGGAATTCTCCAGGCCATAATACTGGCAGTGGGTAGCTGTTGCCCTTCTCCAGGGGATCTTACCAACCCAGGAATTGAACCCAGGTCTCCTGCATTGCAGGCGGATTCTTTACAGTCTGAGCCACCAGAGCAGCCCGGTTGACATGTAACTGCTTACTAAATGTTAGTAGTAATTATGATAATATTAATAGATAATTATAGTGATATGTTTGATTTGGCACCAATGCCTCCAATAATACTTTACATTTGATTGGTTATGTTTCTGAAATGATCATTTCTTGCCGCTATCCCACCAACATATGCTGACTCTCTCTTCTGTATTCTGTTTCATGATCTCTATTCTTTTGTACCATAAAGTTTCAAGCTTTAGTCAGCTTTATTATGTATTCACTCTCCTCCCTTGAAATCTACTCTTAGCTTCTCTTATACTTGTCTATTATTGCACTGGGGCTTTCTAGAACCATCATCAATCAGTGAAAGCAGCTCTTCTGATTAGCAGGCTGTGAATTGTCTTTAGCAATTCTGAGGCTGCTTTTGCTGCTAGAAATTTGTACGCAGCAGAATTTCTGTAAAACTCCCTAAGCTTACATCTGTAACAGGATACTTTAAATTCTAAAAGATGGATAGTTTTTTTCCCCCCTCTTTAAGTAGGAAAAAATTTTTATTGTACCAGTCATGGAACTAGATTTCAACCAATAAAATCTACCACTGGCTATTTTAAGTCAAACTGATTGAAAGAGATTTGTTTTGTTTTTAAATATATTTATTTTAATTGGAGGATAATTGTTTTATAGAATTGTGTTGGTTCCTGCCATACATAAAAGATGAATAATTACATGTTTCATATTCTTTTAAGCATATTCAACTTAACAATCCTTGAATTGTGCTCAAAAAGATGATAAAATAATTTTATCTCTTTTATTTAAAAAGGAGATGTAGCATTTCTAAAGAAATGAAAGATGTTTTATTAGTAGGGGCAAATAGAACTCAAAGTCATACGTGGGAGGAATGAAAAATTGTTTCTTTTTCTTACTCTCACTCTCCGGTGAATAATCATTCCAGAAGCATAAATGTCCTGAGGATAGCAAAGCTATTCAATTGTCAGGCTATCGTATCCAGTGTTCACCCTCAGGAAGCAAAGGTAGCGTCTGGTAATATTTACCTTTACTCTGACTGCCTTTGGTTTCGCCTTGACTCTGCAGTGGAAAGCTCATTATTCAGCTTTTTGGATGTTTTTGCAAAATTTTCATGAAAAGGTTGATCTGTCATATGACTGTAATGCAGTACTTTCAATCTCACTATGACTTTAAAGATGCAATCTTTTATGTTACCTGTGCCTAGAATACTGTTAGAAATGAAACAGATCTGTTTCATTTTTATGCTTAGATCTGTTGTCATATTCATGTAAGTGTTCTTCTCTAGATTCCAGGACAAGAGCTTTATCTTCTTAGCATTTTTAGGCACTTAGTAACTTAACACAATGAATTTAAAGATAGTGGTGGTATATATAAGATTTGGAACAAGATCACAAAATATACTAGGATATATTCTTGAAGTAAGGGATATTCTGTCATATCTTGTTTCTGAATTCATTTATTTTTGTTCATTTATTTATTTATTTTTAGCTCTGCTAGGTCTTTGCTGCCGTGTGCAGGCTTTCTCTAGTTGCTCAAGTGGGGGCTACTCTTCATGGAGGTGGCAGCTTCTTACTGTGGGCACATCTCTTGCTGTAGAGTGCACTAGCTTCAGGAGTTGCTTGCGGGCTCTAGGGTGTGGGCTTAGTTATTGTGGTGCACAGGCTTAGGTGCTCCGTGGCATGTGGAATCTTCCCGGACCAGGGATCGAACCCTTGTTAACAGCATTGGCGGGTGGATTCTTTTTTTTTTTTTTAACTTAGAGGTTAACTCTGCTTTACAGTGTTGTGTTGGTTTCTCCCTACATCAACCATAGGTACACACGTGTCCCCTCCTCCTTGAACCTCCCTCCCACCTGCTGCCCCGTCCCACCCCTCTAGGCTGTCACAGAGCACCAGGTGAGCCCTTGTGCTACACAGCAACTTCCCTTTAGTTCCCTGTTTTACACATGGTAATGTATATGTTTCAGTGCCACTCTCTCAATTCCTCCCTCCCTCTCCTTCCCCTCCTGTGTCCATAAGTCTCTTCTGTCTGAATCTCTCCTGCCCTGGCAGGCATATTCTTAACCACTGAACAACCAGGGAAGTCCTCTAAATTTAATAGAAATAATAAAAAAGGAAGTAAAAGCTGAAGGAAACTTTGAAGCAGTGATGAGGATAAAAATGGTTAAAAACAATTTGCTGCTCAAAAGTCTTCTAATGAAGGTGATTAAGATGGTTTACATGGAGACTAAATTCTGTTTTTCTCACATCTTGCCACCTCCTTAATTTCCTGTCTACTTAATGGTCCTGTCTTGGGGATCCCATGACTACCTACTAGTTCAGTGATTCACTGAAAGAACTCACATGATTCAGTATAAAGTTGTATTCACAGCTTCACTGCTAAGATTTATGATAGCAAAGAATACAGTCCAGGGACAGCAAAGAAAAGATACCCATCAGTAAAGAGGTCACATTACAGGCTCCCACAAAATCCTTTCTTTGCAAGAGTCACACAAGATGTGATTTTCCCTCTAGCTGTGAACCTCAGAGATTCTCAAGAGATGCCTCAACCCAAGCAAGTTCGAGTCTTAACAGTTTATGGTTCTCAAAGAGAACTAACTGGTGGCATAGGCACATGACCGCTGTGTGATCAGCCATTGTGCAGTGGTGTCAGATGCCAGGTGCGTATCAGGAATCTTCCTGTTAACTTCACACATGCTGTTCTCCTGATTTGTCTTGGTTCACATCTTCAGGTGTTGAAGGCAATAGCAACCCACTCCAGTACTCTTGCCTGGAAAATCCCATTGGACGGAGGAGCCTGGTAGGCTGCAGTCCATGGGGTCTCAAAGAGTCGGACACGACTGAGCAACTTCACTTTGACTTTTCACTTCAATGCATTGGAGAAGGACATGGCAACCCACTCCATTGTTCTTGCCTAGAGAATCCCAGGGGTGGCGGAGCCTGGTGGGCTTCTGTCTGTGGGGTTGCACAGAATCAGACATGACTGAAGCTAAGCAGCAGCAGCAGCAGCACATCTTCAGGTGTATTGAATAGCATCATTAACCAGTAAATATAAGAGTGTTCAGGAGTTTTGTTTTTAGGATTTGATCAAGAATTATTGCCATGGTTACAGAGATAGGAACCAAGAGAACAGACCTGCATTAACTCTTCTCACAGGTTAAAATTGAAAACCTGGGGCTGATACTTGACGTCTCCTTCTCTTTTACCAGCAGACTTACTGGAGATAGAGTCCTCATGAGAATCCTTGCTGTTTCTCAAATCCATCCTTCTTCTACTCCTTGATGTAGCTTAAATTTATGCCTTCATTCACATTCTTGTATTTTTTATATACTTATCTGAATTAATGCATTTGTATATAAGTAGCTGAGTTATTTGGCTCTCTGTTATCTACTCTCTTAGTGTGGCCAGGTTGATTTCCTACCATTTCTCATCTCTTTTAAATAAAGGAAGAAAGGGAGTGAAAAGATATTTTTGTGTTGGGAAGATGTGAGAGGAAAATGGAGAGACTAAAAATTACCTCTGATCCTGGTATGAGATCTCACTATCAGCACTTTGGTAGGGCTTTTTAAAGACTTATCACATGAAAATGTAAGCTTTACTAGAATATCAGCTCTCCAAGGTTAGACAGGGATTTTTTTCTTATTCATGGACATACCCCAACCATCTGGAAGGGTACCAGGCATGCAGGTATTCAGTGTAAATACTTGTTGAATTAGTGAATGGGTTTTCAAGACCCAGGACATGAAATATTCAAAGCTTGCTGAAAACCCATTATCTTTCTGCTTGAATTTGCATTGTTCTCTAACCTTCCCCCGCACCCCCCCATTTTATTAGAAGCTAAGCTGTTGCTAACTTAAAACAGTAAATGTCCTCAGTGTTAGCTACACGCCTAAAACCTATAAACAAAAATTATACATTTGGGAGGGAGACAGCTCATGAAATACACTTAATAAAGGAAATTGGTATGTGTTTTCTGTTATCTGCCTCAGAAGAAAAGAGGGAGATCTGTTCTGGGCAACACTTGAGTCTTCTCTGATGTGTGCACTGAGCACTGGATCCTTCCTCACACGTTTACCAAAATTATTTGATTGCCCTTTTTTCCTCCACTGAATTATATCTTTGGTTCTTTGATAGTACCATCTAAAATCTCCATGCATTTATCAGTTTGTTACATTTTGTATTACTTTGTTGTCATTTTGGCATGCTTGGGGAACGGGAGAAACATGTATGTTTGGGTGCCATAGTGAACTGAAAACAATATTATGCCTTGTGTATTTTTGTATTACAGTATTCCCCCCACCCCACCCCCATATGCATTTTGAAAAAATTATTACCTAGGTATTCTTCTAGGTGAATTTTATAGTCATTTTGTCACCAACTTTAAATGTCATTTAATTGATAAGATGTTCATTGTATGAACACTTGGTGGTACTTTATGCTGTTTACACATCTGTCTCCCTGCTAGACCCTGTTCTTCGTTAGAATCTAGATTGTGTCTTTTTTAAATCAAAATTGCATTGGGCAGAAGTACATTGCAAATTTGATCCTGTTTTCTCATTCTGCTGCTGCTGCTGCTAAGTCGCTTCAGTCGTGTCTGACTCTGTGTGATCCCATAGACAGCAGCCCACCAGGCTCCCTTATCCCTGCGATTCTCCAGGCAAGAACACTGGAGTGGGTTGCTATTTCCTTCTCCAGTGCATGAAAGTGAAAAGAGAAAGTGAAGTCGCTCAGTCGTGTCTGACTCTTTGCGACCCTATGGACTGCAGCCTACCAGGCTCCTGCGTCCAATGGGATTTTCCAGGCAAGCGTACTGGAGTGTGTTGCCATTGCCTTCTCCTTTCTCATTCTAAAAATCCTGAAATGGCTCCTCATTGCCTCTAAAAACTAGACTCCTTAGCATTACCTCTGACTACTTCCCATCTTTGTCACTACATACTGCCTCTTGCTGCTCTAATCATACTAAACTATTTTTAGCTCTTCACATTTGCAATTTGTCTTCCATACACACACACATACACACACAGGCAGTTTGTGCATACATAGATGAGGCACCCTTTTTTACCCCCATATTCATACATACCTTTATGGATGCTCTGTCTTTTTCTGATTAAAATCGAATGTCATTCAGTTAAGGTCTTATTATATTAGCTCCTATGAAGCCTGTGTTCTTTACCTTTCTCAGTGCCTTAGACCATGTTCTTAAGTGCATGAACTCTCTCTCTCTTATCTCTGTAAGCCCAGTATCAGATAATTACTCATGATGATGTCCCTGTATCATGAGATAAAAGTTAAATTGCTGCTTCTGAGATAGGAAATAATATAAGATAGTGATTATTGCTCTAACAAAATATCCACTCGGAAAAATAATTTCAGTGTTTATTGGATTAGTTAAGAGACTTACTTAACATACCCTTTATATTATGGTGTTGTATTTCTGAAAATTAAAGCTATGCTACTTTTTGAGCAGGTGTTTTCAGAGATAGAATTCATTTGGAATGCTTTTATGCTAAAGTAATGTTTAGTGATTGGCCTCTTGAGAGAAGAAAAGTAAGTAAAAATCTATAGTTTTTTTTTCATGAATGGTAAAATCAGGTGGTGATTAAGATGAGCAGGCTTGCAAATGGGATTATCTCTGTGAATCACGTCTGTGTTGCAATGTTTTAATACAGAATCACTGGGAATTATGGCCTTTTGTCTGTTTTTCTGTGTATTCCCTGAAATCTTAATCTTTCCAGTTGTATTTATATTCTAACAAGTAATTACTGAGGCAGATAGGATTATGACTTGTAGTAGACAATAAACAGCCTGAGCAGATGGCCTTTTACAGGACATGTCTTGTTTCAGCATGAGCATCCTGAAAATATTTCTAAGGCAGTAGGAACATTGTGATCTTCTAAGAATATTGCTCTTTGTTTCTTTTGAAGTGTTCGTACTTATTAAGCCTTAATAAAATATTTCAGTAAATGTAATCAACTACAGCAATTTTATCGTAGAGAATTTTATTGAATACCTCTTTTAAAAAGCTCAAATATGATATAAGCATCCTTTTTAACCTTTGTCTGAAATGCACATATTAAAAAGTACATAGCACATAAATTATGTGGTAATATAAGTACAAATAAGTAATAGGAAAGAATATTTCCAGCACTTTAGATTTCCTCCCCTCTCCATCTGTCCTTTCTCAGTAAGATGCTCTCCATGCTTGATTGGGTAATGACCATCCTGGCTTTTGTAGTAATCACTTCCTTAATATTGCTTTATATTTCACTTTAATCATTTATTATGCATTATTTTAGTCTAGCTTGTTTTGTTCAACATTATTTTTAGCGTTCATTTATGTTTATTGTTACATAGAATGGTATTGATTAGTATATCCCAATTTATCTTTTCTATTCTTGACGGGAATTTTTGTGTTTTCCGGTTTAGGTCTATTTAGAATGATTTTGTTATGAACCTTTTTGTCCATGTGCTTGGTACACATCTGTGAGGTATATGTTTAAAAAATAGTGCAGACTTTAGGGAATACATGTCTTCAGATTTTCCTGGTATTGCCAATTTATACTTGGCAGTATGGTGGTAATACCAATTTATACTTCTACCAGTAGTATGTAACAGTTTGGGTTGGTATTGCCTACCTTTAAGAACTTATTCCAGTTGGTTGTATAGCAGTATCTCATTGAAATTTAAATTTGCATTTCTGTGATTGTTAACGTGACTGAGCACTTTTTCCTGTGATTATTGGCATTTGGATTTCCTTTTCTGTGAAGTATGTGTTTGTCTTTTGTTCACGTTTCCATTGACTTGGGCCTTTTTCTTATTTATTTGTAGACAGTCTTTATTTTGTATGTGTGTTTGAAATGTTTGTAAGCTTTATGTAATGAAAAAATTCTTCTATCTTGCTTTTTTACTCTCTCCAAGTATCTTTTGATGTACTGAAATTCTCAGTTTTCATGTATCATCATCATTGTTTATGGTTATCACTATATGTGAATTGGGTAAAAATCCTTATGGAGGTGTTTTCCTATATTCTTGTGTAAAATTTTATAGTTTTTTAAAAAATATTTAGATTTGTAATCTACTTGGCATTGTTTTTGTATATGGTATGAGGTAGTGGTCCAACTTTTTAAAACTTAGTAGCAGTAGTAATAGTAGTATTAATCTGTTTAAAAATGACCTAGTTGTTCCAAAGACCGTTTTATCCCCCCTACTTTGTACTGTCATCTTTGTCAGGAATCAAGCGTACATATATGAGGCCAGTATAACCTTTATACCGGAACTCTGCTAAGGCAGGACAAAAACTTACAGGTCAATCATTTATGAACATATGTGGAGAACATCCTATTCAAACTATTAGAAAACTTAATTGAGCAGTGTGTGCTTAGTTGCTCAGTTGTGTCTGACTCTTGCAAGCCCTTGGACTGTAGCCCACCAGGCTCCTCTGTCCATGGAATTCTCCAGGTAAGAATACTGGAGTGGGTTGCCAAGCCCTTCTCCAGGGGATCTTCCCTACCTGGGTATCCTACATTGCAAGCAGATTCTGTACCTTCTGAGCTATTGGGAAAGCCTATCGAGCAATATACTGGAAGATAAAGTTTATCCCAGGAATACAAGTTTGGTTAATTTGAGAAAATTAACCATAAAAATTTATTGATGTATCTCAGGAGAGAAAGTTTGATAAAATTCCATATCCTTTCAGTCTATATATTAAACTCTTAGCAAACTAGAATTGGAATGTGTTATATCATAACACGATACAGTGTATATCCAAAAACAAAAACTACAGCCCACAACTTGATGAAGCTTTGAAAGTTTAAGTTCAGGAACAGGACAGGGACACTTGCCATCATCTCTTCTATTCAACACTGTAAAGGAGATCCTGGACAATGGAACAAGGCAATAAAAGAAAGATACAAGAATTGGAAATGAAGGATCAAGACTTTTCATGTTCCCTAGTAGTATGTTTATGAATATAGATATCAGAAATAAACTATAAGTTATTACAGCAGTAAAAGTATTAAGGTGCTTAATATTTTATTATGTATTTTTAAATGTGATACATAATTTTTAAATTGATATGATTTACAGTGCTGTATTAGTTCCTGGTGTACAGCAGAGTGAATCAGTTATACATATATATATTCTTTTCCATTATGGTTTATTATAAGATATTGAGTATAGTTCTCTGTGCTATTCAGTAGGACCTTGTTTGTATCTATTTTATATATAGCAGTTTGTATCTGCTAATCCCAAACTCCTAATTTATTCCTGCCCTCTCCTCGTGCTGCCTTTCCCCTTTGGTAACCATAAGTTTGAATTCTATTTATGTGAATCTGTTTCTGTTTTGTGTATACATTCATTTCTGTTACTTTCTAAATTTCACATATGAATGATGTCATACAGTATCTTTCTCTGACTTCACTAAGCGTGGTATACTCTAGGTCCATCCACATTTCATATTTTAATGGCTGGGTAATATTTCATTGTGTGTATCTCTGTGTGTGTGAGATCTTAAAAAAAAAAATTTATTTGGCTGCCCCTGGACTCAGTTGTAGCACATGGGATCTTTTGTTGTGGCCTAGAGACTATGGTTGTGGCATGAGGGCTCAATAGTTGCCGCGCGTAGGCTGCAGAGTGCTCGACCTTCAATAGCTGTGGCACACGGGCTCCACAGTGTGAGGGCCCAGTTGTCATGGCACATAGGCTTAGTTGTTCTGCGGCATGTGAGATCTTAGTTCCCCGACCAGGGATCGAGCCTGCATTACAAGGCAGATTCTTAATCACTGGACCATGAGGAAAGTCCCTGCCATATCTTATTAATCCAGTGATCTGTTGATGGACACTTGGGTAGCTTCCATGTCCTGGCTTCTGTGTATAGTACTGCTGTGAACATGATGGTGAATGTATCTTTTTGAATTAATGTTTCTTTTTTTTTAATATTTACCTAAGAGTGGAATTACTGGATCATATGGTAGTTCTATTTTTAATTTTTTAGGAACCTCCATAATGTTTTCCATAGTGGCTGCACCAATTCACATTCCCACCAGCAGTGTAGGAGGGTTCCCATTTCTCCACACCCTCTTCAGCATTTGTTAATTGTAGAATTTTTAATGATGGTCATTCTGATCAAAGAGGTAGTATAATATTATAGTTTTGATTTATATTTCTCTAATAATTAGTAGTGATAATGAGCACCTTTTAATGTGCCTGTTGACCATCTGTATCTCTTCAGAGAAATGCCTATTTAGGTCTTCTATTTTTTTTATTGAATTGTTTTTTGGATTGTTTTTTTTTTTTTTGGTCATTGTATGAGCTGTTTGTATATTCTGGGAATTAAGCCCTTGTCTGCTGCATCATTTGCAAATATTTTCTCCCAGTCTGTAGGTGGTCTTTCTGTTTTATTTATGGTTTCCTTTGCTGTGCAAAGGTTATCAGTTTGATTAGGTCCCATTTGTTTATTTTTGCTTTTATTTCTATTGCCTTGGAAGACTGACCTAAGAAAACATTGTTAAGTATGTCAGAGATTGTTTTGCCTATGTTTTCTCTTAGGAATTTTATGGTGTCATGTCTTTGAGTCTTTAAGCCATTTTGAGTTTATTTTTATATATGCTGTGAGGGAGTATTCTGACTTCATTGATACATATGTTGTTATTCACCTTTCCCACCACCACTTGCTGAAGAGTCTTTCTTCTCTCCATTGTATATTCTTGCCTCTTACGTCAGAGATTCATTGACTGAAGGTATGTGGTTTATTTTGGGGCTCTTTTCGGTTCCCTTGACCCATATGTCTCTTTTTGTGCCAATACTATGTTTTGATGGCTGTAGCTTTATAGCATAGTCTGAATTTCAGGAACTCCAGCTTTGTTCTTTTTCCTCAGGATTTCTTTGGCAATTCTGAGCCTTTTGTGATTCCATATAAATTTTAGAATTATTTGTCTAGTTCTTTGAAAAATGTCATGGGTAATTTAATAGGGATCACATTAAATCTTTGGCTTGCTTTGGGTAGTATGACCATTTTAACAATATTAGTTCTTCCAGTCCAAGAGCATGGGATATCTTTCCATTTCTTTAAATCGTCTTCAGTTTCTTTTATCAGTGTTTTATAGTTCACAGTGTGTAAGTCTTTCACCTTGATCAAGTTTATCCTCAGTATTTCTAGAGATTTTTTTTTTCCTATTTCAGTGTAAAGAAATGCAGTGGATTTTTGTATATTAATCTGCTACTTTCCTGAATTTGTTTATCAGTTCTAGTAGTTTTTGTGTGAAGGCTTTAGAGTTAAGTATCATATCATCTGTATATCATGACAGTTTTACCTCTTCCCTTCCAATTTGGATACCTTTTATTTCTTGTTTCATTGCTGTGGCTAGGACTTCTAATACTATGCTAAACAGAAGCAATGAGAGTGGACATTCTTGTCTTCTTCCTGTAGTCAGTTGGAAGGCTTTCAGCTTTTCCACCATTGAGTATATGTTGGCTGTAGATTTCTCATAAATGGCTTTTATTATTTGAAATATGTTCTCTCTGTCACCACGTTGATAAGAGTTTTTATTGTGAATTTATGTTGAATTTTTTTCAATAGATGCTTTTTCTACATCTATTGAGATGATCATGTGGTTTTGTCTTATCTTCTGTTGATATGGTGTATCACATTGATTGATTTGAGTGTGTTGAAATATCCTTTTGACCCTGGGATGAATCCAGCTTGATCATGGTGTATGATCTTTTTTATATGTTTTTGGATTTAGTTTACTAATACTTTGTTGAAAATTTTTTGCATCTATATTCGTTAAAGATATTGGCTTCTTTGATGAATTCATCAAAGATATTAGAGATCAAATATATATATATTAGGTATTCTGGCTTCTAATTTTATTTATATATATATTAAGTATTGTCTTTGATTTTGATATCACTGCGTTGATGGCTTCATAGAATGACTTTGGGGGTGCTCCCTCCACTTTAGTCTTTTGGAAGAGTTTGAGACGGATCAATGTAAATTCTTTGTATGTTTGGTAGAGTTCCTCAGTGAAGCCATCTGTTCCTGGACTTTTGTTTGCAGGGAATTTTTTATTATTTTTGCAGATTCTGTTAAACTTCTAGTGGTTGGTCTGTTCAAATTATCTATTTCTTCTTGATTTAGTTTTGATAGGCATATATTGCTAGAAACTTGTCCATTTCTTCTAGGTTGTTCAGTTTGTTGGCATATAATTGTTCATAGTACGAAAACATAGTATGTAAAAATTGGTTGTATTTCTATAAAAAACACAAAACAAGACAGTGGACATTAAAGCATATCAAAGTGTATTTCTCATATTTCTAACAATCTTTCAGACAATGCTAGGATGCTAAGTCACATCCATGAAATGAATGTCCCCCAGTAGGTGCTGTGCATGAACTGTTTTAACAGCTTCTTCCCCAGTGTACCCTCTGACATTGGTCAATATTTCCTTGCCATGTATTTCTCTGGTATCTTGCAACATTTTCTACAGTGATACCTGCAAAGAAAAAGCCTGTGAAGATGCTCATGGTCACCAGGATTTGAACCATTCCTTACAAAACTTGTTAATAACTCAGTAGAAATGTTTTCTGATTTTTTTTTTTTTTTTTTGAGGCTATTTTAAATACTTATTTTTGCCTGCACTGGGTCTTCGTTGCTGTGCATGGACTTTCCCTGGTTGTGGCAGGCAGGGGCTGCTCTCCCTTGTGGTGCGGGGCTCCTCACTGAAGCGCCTCTCTCGTTGCAGAGGACAAGCTCCAGGCTCACAGGTTTCCCTAGTCGCAGCGTGCAGGCTCAGTAGCTGCAGCTTGCACTCTCTAGGCAGGCTGGCTTCAGTAGTTACAACACGTGGGCTTAGATGCTCTGCAGCACGTGGAATCTTCCCGAACCAGGGATCCTGTATTGGCAGATGGATTCTTAACCACTGGACCATTAGGAAATGTATCTTAAGTAACAGTAAATGAATGCTGCCCCCTTATAACTGAAAATAAAACAAGGAATGTCCACTCTTGCCAATTCTAGTCAGCATTGTCTCGGGGGATCTAACAAGTGCTATAAATACATTTAAAGGAAGGCAATAAATGGCAGTAAATACAATAGAACTAAGACTCATTACTCCCAAGTGACATGATCAAATACACGTAAAAATCCTAAGAAATCTATAATATAGCCACTAAAACTGTGCTAAAGCTAAACCCTTTATGACAGTCAGTGGGATTCAGGGTCAAAATATGAAAATCAGTTATGCTTCTGTTATTATCCGTAAACAACTAGAAATTGAAACTTTAAAAGTACATACCATTACAATGCAATCAAAATCATTAAACATTTAGGGGTAAATTTAGCAAAATATGTTGAAGACATAAACACTAAAAAATGTAGAATGACACCATGAGCTGATTCTAAAATTCATTTGGAAACAAATGGCCTAGAATATCCAAAAGAATTTTAAAAGAAGAATGAAGTTAAAGGATATATTCTGTCAGACTTCATGACTTTAAGTATAAGAATCAAGAAAATGTTGTATTAGTGTGAGGACGTGCATCTAAATCTTGGCGCAGAATTGGAAGTCCAGAGATAAGCTTACACATCTATGCTTAGCTGGTTTTTGACAATGATTCTGAAGTAATTCCGTGGGTTGGTGAAACTTTTTCTTCAACAGAGTTGCAGCTATCACTCATGATAGTTTTTCTAACAAAGTTTTTTCATTATATACGGAAAAAAGATCATGATGATATATTGGAAAAATCAACTCAAAATGGAAACTAAAAAAATTTAGAAGAAAGCATAGGTCAAAATACTTGATGTAGGCAAAAATTTCTTGGATATGAAAAGCACCAAAAGCATGAACCATGAAGGAAAAAAAATGATAAATTGGTCTTTATCGAAATTAAAAAACTTTAGCCTTTAAAACATATTATTACAGAAATAAAAAGAAGCCACAGGTTGGAAGAAAATATTCACTATTTTCTTCCAGAGTTTTTATCCAGAAATGTAAAGAATTTTTTAAATTCAAAAATAAGAATACAACTGATCCAGTTTTTAAATGGTTAAAATGTTTGAGCAAAAGATAATAGGGAATTATGACTAGTAAGCATATGGAAAAAAGACTTGCATTAGGAAAGTTCAATTTTTAACCATAATGAGATCTTACCAAAAAGTTAATATTAAAAAGATCCTATACTGGCTTCCCTGGTGGCTCAGATGGTAAAGCGTCTGCCTACAATGCGGAAGACCCGGGTTCGATCCCTGGGTTGGGAAGATTCCCCTGGAGAAGGAAATGGCAGCCCACTCCAGTATTCTTGCCTGGAAAATTCCATGGACTGAGGAACCTGGTAGGCTACAGTCCATGGGGTTGCAAAGAGTCCGACACAACTGAGCAACTTCATTTCACTTCACTTCATACTAAGTTTACAAGGATGTGAAACAATAGAAATGCTCACATATTGCTTGTAAGAATGTAAAATCATATATGAACTTTGTAAAACAAACTGGCAATTTCTTAAAAAGCTCTATCACTTCTATTTGACGGAGTACTTCTTGTACATACATATTTATAGCAGCTTTATTCATTGTAGTCCAAAAGTGGAAATCCAGAAATCCATCGTCAGATGTGTGGATAGACAAAAAGTGTTTTATTCATATAGTGGGATACTACTCAACAATAACTAGGGGTTGAACTTCCAATATACAGAAAAATAGGCATTAATTTAAAAAGTACACTTATTGAAAGAAACCAGACACAAAGGAGTACATTCAATATGATCTGTTTATATAAAACTCTACAAAATACAAATCATAATATGTAGTAAAAGAAAGAAATCAGTAGTTGGGTGTGGATAGGAGGGTTTTGTGGGAAAGAGCAGTAATGCATCTTTTTGAGAAAATTGTAATATTCTACATAAAATAATCTATATGATGATGGTGGCCACTCAGGTATCTCTTGTTTTTTTCTTTTTTTAGTTCAGAAAAATTTACCCTTAAAAATGCATTTAGTTTTATGTATATAATACTTCAGTGAAATTTACAGGAGGAAAATCGCTCCATTGTTTGCAGAAAAAAATCTTTTGTAGTTCAGATATACAGCCTTTGAAGACTGCAAATTTATTTAACTAGATACAAACTTAGTAGATTACTTTTAGCTTTTTGAAATTCTCTGTTATTTATTTGAAATTGCAAAAGAAGGGGATGAAAAATATGTGCTAATCTTATGACCAAGCATATAAAAGTATCTAATGAATGCTGTTGGACAAAGTTAAATAATTTATGATTGGAGGAAGGTTTCAAGTTTATGTAACATGCAATATTATTGTTATTCATGATAATACCTTGCTGTTGTATAGTGCTAGAAGATGTGTACATAGCTTTCACATATGTCTCATCTTCATAATAGACTGTTAATAGAAGTGTTAATAGTTTGGGAAGGTATCTATTTCTGTTTTACACTTGATTTCAGGCTCAATGAGATGTTACATAATTTGTTGAAAATCACTTAGCTGACAAGTGCTAGAGGACCTGGAATTCAGAGTAAAGCTTCTGGGCCTAACTCTCTGCTGCTGTGGCAAGCTACTTCTCTTTAAAATATACTGGTCTGTTTCCACCTCTCCCTTTAAAAACTTTTTTTTTAACTTTATTGATATGTATTCTTAATAGGGTTTGAGTTTCTTTTCATGCTGTACTTTTAAACACTGGTTCAGCTGTATTGTGGTATTAACCACAAACATTCTTGGGGATTCATGAAGTGACCAAAGAGCGATTATAATGCCAGGGAGTAAGAAAACTTTGAACAAACATACTTTGAGTTCTATAAAGTAATAACAGTTGCCAAGAATTTTTGTAGTTTGACTAGTTTTCAGAATTTGTTTCAATTTGTTCATTATGGCATTTTTCAGATTAAATAAACTTGAAGATACTGTTACACTAATTAAAGGAAAAATTGAAGAAGTTCGTCTTCCTGTAGAAAAAGTGGATGTTATTATATCCGAGTGGATGGTAAGTGTTTGCACACAGAACTACTTTTATTAATTTTTTTTAAAGGCAATGAATAAAGTAGCAAGTATTATGCATTTTATTATATTTGATAAATGGCAGAATGATAGCATTATTTTAAAAATAGCTACAGTGTTTTTATGGTAGTTTATTCTGCAGCGGCACTTATTTACTGGCAATTTGTAATCTTTAAGAAGAGAATAAATTATCTTTTTTAATTTTAAAGTCTTAATATTACTTTCTAGATTTGTTGAGACCTGTGTTTGCCTAAAAGCCTGCAAGGATTCTTTAAGGATTTACTAAGACCGTTCATGTCAAAGTAATGTGATGTTGCTACTGTTGTTGTCATATCGAATAGCCTATCTTTCTGATCTCTTTAGTCATGTGTCCTATACCACATAAAGTGAAAGTGAAAGTGAAGTCACTTAGTTATGACTCCTAGCAACCCCATGGACTGCAGCCTACCAGGCTCCTCCATCCATGGGATTTTCCAGGCAAGAGTACTGGAGTGAGTTGCCACTGCCTTCTCCATGAGTTATTGAAGTAAAGTCACTCAGTCGTGTCCGACTCTTTGTGACCCCGTGGACTGTATCTGACCAGGCTCCTCCGTCCATGGGATTCTCCAGGCAAGAATACTGGAGTGGGTTGCCATTTGCTTTTCCACCTATACCACATAAAATAGTATTTATTGGCATTATTAAAATAATGAAGTAAAGGTATATTATTATATAGCTTTATAGTTTGCTTTTGAAACCACGAATCAAGGTCAGAGTATTTAAAGTGTCTGTAAAGTAAAATTAATGGTATTTGTCAACTGATTGGACCTGTTGATACGCCACTTCTGTTAAGACTAGTATATAGCAGTTCTGGATAGCCAGTTGGAAAGTGTTAAGGTTTTTTTTTTTTTTTTTTTTTTTTAAAGAAACTGTATTTGATACCTGTATTTAATTAAGTGAATTTATCAAAATTTCTTGAAAAGAATGAGTTTTGCTTTGTAATTATCTATAACTTTTGAATAACAATTCTAGCAAAATAGCTAGAATTAGAGTGCTTTTGCAGTGTTCAGATTTAATGTCGTGATTTCAGTTCAGAGCCTATGACATAGACCCTAACCCTATGACAGTCACTGTTGTTGGCAGTTACTCTTTTGCATCTGAAATCGTATGTTGAGTTTTTTCATGCTAAGGTTGGCTTCTAACAATTCTTGATCATAATACCCTTGTTCTTCTTAACCAAGTAATGTGTATCAGTACTCTGATTTCCCTTTAAAATTGAGTGAGAAGTAATTTAGTTATATATAACTGAAAATCTAACATCTCTTTAAAGACCACAAAAAGGTGCTTTGGAAAAAGTGCATATGAGGCATCTGCTTGACAGCAGCTTTAAGTAGTTTGTACTAAGTATTGCCTAATGTAGTCCTTACTTCTCTAAGAATCATTTTATTTTTCTTGGGAAATGCATCTTTTAAATTACCCCAAATTACACTGTAAGCAAACTAAAAGATAGACCTTACTAAAACTTCCTGTCACCTCAGTTAACTAGCTGGTAGTTCTTGACCAGGTTAGCAGAATTATCCTTCTGGATATTGATGTTTCAGGAACTTTCATTTTGAAACTTGAAACACTGTCTAGAAGTATTGTCATTCAGTCGCTCAGTCATTTCTGACTCTTTGCAACCCCACAGACTGCAGCACACCAGGCTTCCCTCCTTAACTGTGGGAGTTTGCTCAAACTCTTGCCCATTGAGTTGGTGATGCCATCCAACCATCTTGTCGTGTGTTGTCCCCTTCTCCTCGTGCCCTCAGTCTTTCCCAGCATCAGAGTCTTACCCAGTGAGTCTGCTCTTCGCATCAGGTGGCCAAAAGTATATGACTTTCAGCTTCATCATCAGTCCTTTCAATGAATATTCAGGACTGATTTCCTTTAGGATGGACTGGTTTGATCTCCTTGCAGTCCAAGGGACTCTCAAGAGAAGTATTAATATGAAATTGAAATCTTAGAGCCAGTTGGTATAATAACAAAAACCTAGCTAGGTTGAGTGAATTTATGAGATTGTCACAGGTATGCTGTGAGCTCTATGGAAAGGTGTGCTGGTCTTGGCTTGTTTCCCTAAGACTCATTTTACACCCTTCTGTTTTCTGCTGTCTGATGGAGAAGGGCTAACACTGCAGGTGGCTTTTCCTCGGCTCCTGTGACAGCCAACTTCAGCTGGCTTGGGAAATCTAATGGGAGATTTATGAAAGGAGAAGCCAGGGCATTTTCTTTTTTTTGCCTCTGGTGGTGTTGCTGGTAGAAATTGTTTGTTTTGTGGCTCCAATTCCTACCTGACAAACCACTCATAATTCCAGCATCCACTCTGTGACCCTGACCCTGGGCTCTTGTTGCAGTACTTTTTTATTTTGGGAGTTTGGTCAGGAATGATCTCTGCCTCTATCAGGAAGGCAGCGTCACATAAGCAATACTGAGTCACTGGAACCTGAGATGAAAAGGTGCATTCTGAGATGCTTTCACAAACGTTCTTTCAGAAACCCTTCAGAAAGGGGAAAAAAAAACATATGTCCAGCATGTGATGGCTAAGAAATTTCTTTTTCTCTGCACAAAGGTGTAATTTTAGAGTTTGCATCATCTTGCTGTCAGCCTTTCCTTGTATGCATCAGTGAGGTTGGTGTCTAGTAGATTTGTTAAACACATTAGAAGGAGCATTAGACACTGTAACTTACAGCAGTTATAGAGTCATCTTTGTGGCTTGGCAATATCATTTATAATATATTCTAGATCCTCTCCTAACTTCGGTACATATACTAGAATTTCTGAGCCTGGATGCTCGAAAATTCTAATTACGTAATTAAACAAGAAGCAAGTATGCTTCCTAAAATACATCCAACATTTTTTCAGATCAGATCAGATCAGTCACTCAGTCGTGTCCGACTCTTTGCGACCCCATGAATCGCAGCATGCCAGGCCTCCCTGTCCATCACCAACTCCCGGAGTTCACTCAAACTCACGTCCATCGAGTCGGTGATGCCATCCAGCCATCTCATCCTCTGTCGTCCCCTTCTCCTCCTGCCCCCAGTCCCTCCCAGCATCAGAGTCTTTTTCCAATGAGTCAACTCTTGGCATGAGGTGGCCAAAGTACTGGAGTTTCAGCTTTAGCATCATTCCTTCCAAAGAAATCCCAGGGCTGATCTCCTTCAGAATGGACTGGTTGGATCTCCTTGCAGTCCAAGGGACTCTCAAGAGTCTTCTCCAACACCACAGTT
>NW_011494960.1:4448275-4449266 GCF_000754665.1 Bison bison bison | reverse complement strand
CCAAGGGACTCTCAAGAGTCTTCTCCAACACCACAGTTCAAAAGCATCAATTCTTTGGCGCTCAGCCTTCTTCACAGTCCAACTCTCACATCCATACATGACCACAGGAAAAACCGTAGCCTTGACTAGACAGACCTTTGTTGGCAAAGTAATGTCTCTGCTTTTGAATATGCTGTCTAGGTTGGTCATAACTTTCCTTCCAAGGAGTAAGCGTCTTTTAATTTCATGGCTGCAGTCACCATCTGTAGTGATTTTGGAGCCCAGAAAAATAAAGTCTGACACTGTTTCCACTGTTTCCCCATCTATTTCCCATGAAGTGGTGGGACCGGATGCCATGATCTTAGTTTTCTGAATGTTGAGCTTTAAGCCAACTTTTCTTTCACTTTCATCAAGAGGCTTTTGAGTTCCTCTTCACTTTCTGCCATAAGGGTGGTGTCATCTGCATATCTGAGGTGATTGATATTTCTCCGGGCAATCTTGATTCCAGCTTGTGTTTCTTCCAGTCCAGCGTTTCTCATGATGTACTCTGCATATAAGTTAAATAAACAGGGTGGCAATGTACAGCCTTGACGAACTCCTTTTCCTATTTGGAACCAGTCTGTTGTTCCATGTCCAGTTCTAACTGTTGCTTCCTGACCTGCATACAAATTTCTCAAGAGGCAGATCAGGTGGTCTGGTATTCCCATCTCTTTCAGAATTTTCCAGTTTATTGTGATCCACACAGTCAAAAGCTTTGACATAGTCAATAAAGCAGAAATAGATGCTTTTCTGGAACTCTCTTGCTTTTTCCATGATCCAGCGGATGTTGGCAATTTGATCTCTGGTTCCTCTGCCTTTTCTAAAACCAGCTTGAACATCAGAAAGTTCACAGTTCACATACAGCTGAAGCCTGGCTTGGAGAATTTTGAACATTACTAGCGTGTGAGATGAGTGCAATTGTGCGGTAGTTTGAGCATTCTTTGGCATTGCCTTTCTTTGGGATTGGAATGAA
>NW_011494960.1:4351808-4448175 GCF_000754665.1 Bison bison bison | reverse complement strand
GCACGATCGTGATTATCTGGGTCATGAAGATCTTTTTTGTACAGTTCTTCTGTGTATTCTTGCCACCTCTTCTTAATATCTTCTGCTTCTGTTAGGTCCATACCACTTCTGTCCTTTATTGAGCCCATCTTTGCATGAAATGTTCCCTTGGTATCTCTAATTTTCTTGAAGAGATCTCTAGTCTTTCCCATTCTGTTGTTTTCCTCTATTTCTTTGCATTGATAGCTGAAGAAGGCTTTCTTATCTCTTCTTGCTATTCTTTGGAACTCTGCATTCAGATGTTTATATCTTTCCCTTTCTCCTTTGCTTTTCGCTTCTCTTCTTTTCACAGCTATTTGTAAGGCCTCCCCAGACAGCCATTTTACTTTTTTGCATTTCTTTTCCATGGGGATGGTCTTGATCCCTGTCTCCTGTACAATGTCACAAACCTCATTCCATAGTTCATCAGGCACTCTATCTATCAGATCTAGGCCCTTAAATCTGTTTCTCACTTCCACTGTATAATCATAAAGGATTTGATTTAGGTCATACCTGAATGGTCTAGTGGTTTTCCCTACTTTCTTCAATTTAAGTCTGAATTTGGCAATAAGGAGTTCATGATCTGAGCCACAGTCAGCTCCTGGTCTTGTTTTTGTTGACTGTATAGAGCTTCTCCATCTTTGGCTGCAAAGAATATAATCAGTCTGATTTTGGTGTTGACCATCTGGTGATGTCCATGTATAGAGTCTTCTCTTGTGTTGTTGGGAAGAGGGTGTTTGTTTCAGTGCATTTTTCTACTTAAACCCAAGTTGTTTAAACAATGATTTTTAAAGCCATGTTTTCTTGGACCAGCATTTTAGAATTAAAATACCTTGCATAGAATCCTGTCTTTGGAAGTTTCTTTTCTTTTTTTTTTTTTTTTTACATATAGCAGTAGGGATTCAAAAATTAGAATAATTCAAATTTAAACTATGGCATAGTGTTTTTTTTTTTCTTTTTAAAAGTATTTTGAACCAGAAAGAACCAAAAAAAAAAAAAATGTACCTTGAAGAATTGGACACAGATGTTTAATGAACTTGTAATCCAATATAGCAATGTAGGCATCATATGTTGTAGAGATGTACATCTGTTTGCTTCGACTATGGTCCGCTGTTTCATGGCTTAATTTAGATATGTTTTTTGTCTGCAGCTGTTCATGAACTTTGCTTTTATTTTGCAAGATGTTCTCAGATAAGAATGTGTTTTTAAAACCTAAATCATTGTTGTTAGCATGTCATTTAATAAACTTGCCTCTTAGATTTAGAAATTTCCATATTTAGGCCTCTCTTTACTTTTACATTTTCATTTTTATTGAATGAAATTTCTATTTGATAAAATTATTATCAGTTAAATAGAAAGTTTAATTTCTATAGGATATTACTACGTATGCCTATGAATATTTGTTCTCATATTTTACATTTTACTGTACCAATAGAGCCATTCTTTATGACCTCTCATTTCTGATGGCCTAATGATGCTGTTCAAAGTAAGCATCCCTGATTCTTGTCCTGTGAGCCAGTAAGCCCAGATAGACTGATTTGATGATGTTGTTTGCCATCTAAGTTTTCACATGGTCTCCTTACAAATATTTACATAGATAAGATCCTGGCACTGCATAATACAATTGCCAGAGATGAATGTTGTTTGGACATGTTATTTTCTATCATCAGGACCATCAGCAAAATTATACATTAGGTGAACTTTAAGTTACATTGTCACGATCACGTACTGTATACCTTCAGATTGTCCTTTGTAATTTTTCTGTCTAGACTTGCTTTTCACAGAAGTGACCTAAAATTTTCTCAGCTTTCCCATCCCATTTCACCAGCACCGGTGTCTGTGTAATGTGCATGCATGTGCCGCCCACACCCACAATGATGGGGTATCTTTCGTTCACATTTAATACTCTTTATTGTTGGTAAATAGCTTTTCAGGCTTTTATCACTTTAGACTTTATCACTTAGAAATATGACTTGTCATTTGGTTTATCAACACTGTAGAATCTGGGCCGTGAAGCATGTCATAGGTTACATTTTCAACTGTTGGAATGTTTTTGTTGTTTTTAGTTTGGTCTAGCAATGAAGTCATGCCATGTCAGCCAACTGCCATGAAGATTAGGTGGCCTTTCCTGATTTCTCTTCTTACCTTAAATGATGTAATAATAATTATGTAAGTAGTTTAGTAAGTTATATAAGCTAAATTAATCTTAGTGCTAGGGAAAGCATAAGAGATTGATTTGCAACACAAATTTTTAATCGTACAGGTACATTTTTGCCTTTCCAGTTGTTGATAAGAAATATGCTTATGACCTGAATTTAAGGATTTTTTTAGTCTTCTTTTTTCTCTTTTATGTATATTACCCTGAAAATTTTAAGCAAAATAAAATTGTTAGTATGTATTTTGTTTACTTAAGAGTAGATATAATCTAATGTCTAGTGGTTCAAGATAAGGAAATGTAAGATGTAACTTTCAACTCTATATTCTCTGGTTAGTTTTTTCCCTTATTTTTCTTTTTTTGTTGTTCCATCAGAGAGAAAGTCATCTTTTTATTGCCCGACTTGTGGTATTTTTTAAAATCAATCAATATGATAATAATTAACAAATGCTTAATCACTTCAGTCGTGTCTGACTCTGTGCAGCCCTTTGGACTGTAACCTGCCAGGCTCCTCTGTCCATGGGATTCTCCACGTAAGAATACTGGAGTGGGTTGCCATGTCTGTGTGTCCTGCATTGGCAGGCATGTTCTTTACCATTGGGAAGCCAATAAATGCTTCAAAATAAAAAATAAGATACATAAAATTAATTGTAAAACATGTTCTTTTGATTACAGAGACTACTGTTGTTTTAGTATCCTTTATTTCTCTTTCTAAAATCATGTTTATATTTTTGACAAATAATTTGTCTTTTAATGGAATATACTGATGATGAGAGAAATATATGTTAGCAGATTGACTTATTTCTTTTAATGTGTTCTACCGTCCCTGTCTGGCAACCTGCCACAATTTCTGCACGACTCATTTCAGACATCACCTCACCTGTGCAGCTTTCCCTTTTTGCCCCTTGATCACATAAAAAATCTCTTTCCCTCTTTCTTTGCAATTTAGTTTAAGCTTCTATTATATACTTTTACAGTGTATTAGAATTCATTGTTGATAAACCTTTCTCCATTGTCTAAGATTGGGAACCAGGTTTTACTTGATATGGTCAGAATTTGTCAAAGGGATCAGTATGAGTAAATGATGAGAGAATATATAAGAGAACTTTTCCAGATAGAAATTCACTGGCCACAGACACAATCTTATTTATAATTTTCTCTACATCAGAGGAAGGCACAGATGAGACAGAGTTAAGAGTATTTATTGCTCTAGAGTCAGGCCACCTGAATTCTTGGTGCTCTTTTGCTGCATCTTGGTTTGTTACCTTGGGTCTATTACTGAACCTGTCTGTGCCTCAGTTTCCTTCTCTCTAAAATGAGGACAGCAATAGTACCTACTTTATATGGATTTTGTGAGGATTAAATGAATTAATACATGGAAATTTCATAAAACATTCTGGCACATAATAAGATCTCAGTAATTAGCCACTCATTTTGAAAGTTGTACAAACTTTTAAGGACTCTTTAACTAAAGAATGGGCTACTTGAGTAGATTATTCAGTTAATAAAAGCTGGAAATGATAATATATGTGAAATCAGGAATATTAATACTTGAGGGAAGAACATACTTGGTGCTTCTCTCTTGGCTTTTGAGCCCTTTGTAAAAGCAGAAGACCCTCTATTTCAATGGCTAGTATTTACTAATTGACTCTGCCTATAATGAATGCAAAGAAATACAAACATCAGCTGATGAATGTGGATTATTGGGGTTGGGGTTTTTTATATTTTTCTTCATATTAAAATGTATTATATGTCTATTTCAAGAGTAATTCTGAGTTTGCTGCTCTGTAAGTAAATTAGAGACAGTACTAATATTACATAATGATTTCAGGTAAAGTATAAAATACACATTCAATAGGCTTTTTTTAGTATTTTAAATATTAACAGAGAAATAGTTACAGTACTTGAATGCTGAATCGAAAATTGTGGTTTGTAAGTATTTTTTTTCTTTATTCTGAATTAAGAATAAAATGAAAACAGTAAAAATATAATTAAGAATAGGCCTCTTATGTTCAATTATTTGTTTTATAATCTTTATATATGTTCTTACTTGGATTCTTAATCACTCCCCAGCCTCTCCTTTATTTAATCTTAATATTTGTTTAAAGTTTATATCACACTCTGCAGCCATTTTATTTCTTACTCTAGAGAGGAGGCTGTTTTGTAATCTTGAAAGCTATAGGAGAAATTTAACACTTTGGGGCTTGAGACCAAATGTAAGTGAAAATATTTAGTCCCTTAAGCAAAGTGTTTATATTGAAACACTTACATATTGTGGATAAAGGTTTTGCTTTTGAAATATATTTTAGATGTTTTATGTCTCTTTCATCAAAGTTCTGAAAGTTGCATTTACCGAGAGATTCTGTGCTCGTATATGATATATGATTGATTTGATTGGTTTATTTGTTTTTGGCTCTCCGTAATTCCCTGTGCCATGTTGGATTCTAGTTGTGCTTAAGTCTGTATGCATTACTTTAAAAAAAAATGTTTGCTCAATAAGTTGTAAATTATTCTAATTATGAAGGTAAAGGGCATAAGTTACTCAGAAGTATGAATCAACTGTCCTTACAAAAATTTTTCAGTATATTAGCCAGAGAACAGGAAGTTTTTGTTAATTTTGATTTCAAACTCTAACATTGTATAGCAATTTAAAACATTTTTTTTCCAATAATACTGTTTACCTCTGCCAGAGAATGAAAGTAAGCTCCTAAAATTTAACAGTTTGGATTTGCAAGCAGATGGGTGTTCATTACAAGTTCTGTTTCATGTAACTGAGTTGGCTCAGTCATAATTATTATAATAATTAGTATGAAGTGGTTCTACTAAAGAATTATCCTGGGACAGATATTTGATTCATATGCCATGAGTAATCATATAAATTGCACCAGTTTATAATAAATACTCTTGATCTAGTGCTTCACAACATGGCTTTAGAAAACCCCTAATCATGTGTTTGAGAAATGACAAATTATATCTGTATGAAGCTTCAAGGGGGGCATCGTTATTATTTTTATGGAGTGAAATACAAAATTCTCACAGATTCTTAAGATAAAACACCTGCCTTCCATACTTTTTTGAGCCCTTGCAGAGCTGATTTTAGTTAAGTATTCCCTAATTCCTTGGAATTTCAATTCATTCCCTTGAGCTATTCTTATTACTTCAAGGGACAAGTTGAAGAAGCCATGATTTTCATTACCTTAGAAGGTGGGTCATAGAGGATCTTTCTGTGATTTATGTCCAAGAGTGTTCTGCTTATGTTTCTCTCAAATAGTTTTATAGTTTCTGGTCTTACATTTAGGTCTTTAATCCATTTTGAGTTTATCTTTGTGTATGGTGTTAGGAAATGTTCTAATTTCATTCTTTTACACATAGTTGTCCAGTTTTCCCAGCAGTACTTATTGAAGAGACTATGTTTTCTCCATTGTCTTAATATATTCTTACCTCCTTTGTCAAAGACAGGGTGCCCCTAGGTATGTGAATTTATCTCTGGGCTTTCTATTGTGTTCCATTGGTCTGTATTTTGTTTTGTGCCAGTATTGTACTCTCCTGATGACTGTAACTTTGTAGTATAGTCTGAAGTCACGAAAACCAACTTGATTCTTCTTTCTCAAGATTGCTCTGGATATTTGTGGTCTTTTGCATTTCCATACAAATTGTGAAATTTTCTTTCTAGTTCTGTGAAAAAATTCCGTTGTAATTTGATAGGGATTGCATTGAATCTGTAGATTGGTTTGGGTTGTAGTCATTTTCACGATATTGATTCTTCCAATCCAAGAACATCGTATGTCTGTCCACCTGTTCATTCGTGTCTTATAGTTTTCTGTATACAGCTCTTTTGTCTCCATAGATAGGTTTATTCCTCAGTTCAGTTCAGTCACTCAGTCGTGTCCGACTCTTTGCGACCCTATGGACTGCAGTACTCCAGGCTTCCCTGTCCATTACCAGTTCCTGGAGCATACTCAAACTCATGTCTATTGAGTTGGTGATGCCATCCAACCATCTCATTCTCTGTCGTCCCCTTCTTCCACTTTCAGTCTTTCCCAGCGTCAGGTCTTTTCCAGGGAGTCAGTTCTTTGCATCAGGTAGCCAAAGTATTGGAGTTTCAGCTTCAGCATCAGTCTTTCAGGTGAATATTCAGGACTCATTTCCTTTAGGATTGACTGGTTGGATCTCCTTGCAGTCCAAGGGACTCTCAAGAGTCTTCAACACCACAGTTCAGAAGCATCAGTTGTTTGGCGCTCAGCTTTATAGTCCAACTCTTCTCCTAGGTATCTTTTTTTGGTTGTTGCAGTGGTGAGTGAGTTGATTTCCTTAATTTCTCTTTCTGATTTTTCACTCTTAGTGTCTAGGAATGCAAAGGATATTTGTGTGCTGATTTTGTATCCTGGGACTTCACTATATTCACTTATTAGCTCTAGTAATTTTCTGGTAGTATCTTTAGGGTTTTCTCTGTATAGTATCATGCCATCTGCAAACAGAGTTTTACCTCTTAAAAAAAATTGCAGCCAAGGAAGGCAAAAAACAAGATAAAAAGGCAGCCCTCAGAATGGGAGGATATAATTGCAAATGAAGCAGTTGACAGAGGATTAATCTCCAAAATATATAAGCAGCTCATATAGCTTAGCATCAGAAAAACAAACAACCCAATCAAAAAATGGGCAGAAGACCTCAACAGACGTTTCTCTGAAGAAGACATACAGATGGCTAGTAGACACATGAAAAGATGCTCAAGATTGCTCATTATTAGATAAATGGAAATCAAAACTACAGCAGTTTTAAATGAACTTATAGTTCATTTCAGCATTTTCTTCTATAAAATTTCTGTTCATTTCTTTTGCTTATCATTCTGTTTGTGACTTTTGTCTTATTATTTTCTGAAAGAGTGTCTTATCTGTTATAATTATCAAACTGTTATTTGGCCTACTCTCATATCTTTTGCTTCTCTTTGTTTTGAGGCACATAATAGAATGTTTCTTCTGTATCCTTTGAAGTTAGGTATGGCCCTGTGACTTCCCTGATCCCTGAGTGATTATAATAAGCAATGTTTCTTGTCAGTCTGTCATATCAGAAAGAAGTCTGTTTTGGTTTTAGTTGGTTATTTGGGTGTTTGTTAGTGCAGAGTAACCTAGCTTGTCTTAACAGATACATTATTCTCTATTTGTTGGCAGTGTGTGGCTTGTCATTTCTCTCTTTTTTTGGAGTAATTTGATGAATAGACATTCTTAACTTTGTGTATCAAATTTATCAAACTTCTTTATGGTTTGAGTTTTTTGTATCTTGTTTTAATAAATCTTTCTAAAATTACCATTGTATATTTATTAGACTTCTCCACTTTCCATGCCTCTTCACCTCTTTCATATTTTCTAATGTTTTGGTTTTCTGAATTGCACTCTGGATAATTTTTCAGTCCACCTGTTTTTTTCTGAAGTTATTTTTCACCATCTGTTAAACTCATCCATTTTTTATAGCCTCTTCTCTAGATATTTTTTTTAATTGAAGGATAGTTTGATTTACAGTATTGTGCTATTTAAAATATGTGTGTTATTTACAATATTGTGTTACTTTCAGCATGGTGATTCATGATTTTTGCAGATTATATTCCATTACAGGTTACTATAAGATAATGGGTATAATTCATCTGTTATATAGTATTTCCTTGTTGCTTATATGTATCTGGTGGCTCATACGGTAGAGAATTTGCCTGCCAATGCAGGAGACCTGAGTTCGATCCCTGGTTCAGGAAGATCCCCTGGAGAAGGAAGTGGCTACCCACTCCAGTATTCTTGCCTGGAGAACTCCATGGACAGAGGAGCCTGGCAGGCTACAGTTCATGGGGTCACAAATAGTGGGACTGGACTGAGTGACTAACACTTCACAATTTGTACCTGTTAGTCTGTACCCCTAATTTGTCCCTTCTCCTTTTTCTCTCCCCTTTGGTGATTACAAGTTTGTGAGTCTATTTCTGTTGTACATGTACATTCATTTGTGCTATTTTTTAGGTTCCACAGATAGATGATATTATATAATATTTCTTTCTCTGACATTTCACTAAGCATAAAATTCTTTAGGTCTGTTCACATTGCTGCAAATGGCAGTGTTTCGTTATTTTTTATGGCTGAGTAATAGTCGTGTGTGTGTGTGTTTCACATCTTCCTAGGCCAGTCATCTAGTGCTGGGCACTTGAGTTGCTTCTATGTCTTATTGTTGTTGAGTCTCTAAGTCATGTCTGATATTTGCAACCCCATGGACTGCAGCACTCCAGGCTTCCCTGTCCTTCACTATCTATGTCTGAAGTATTACAGATGGTGCTGCTGTGAACGTTGGAGTACATGTATCCTGTTCAATTAGTGTTTCTGTTTTTTCCGAATAGACACCCAGGAATGGAATTGCTGGATCTTATGGTAGTTCTGTTTGTAATTTAAGGAGCCTGCAGTCTGTTTTGTATAATGGCTGCACCAATGTACGTTCCCAGCAACAGTGTAGAAGGGTTCCCTTTTCTTCACATCCTCTTCAGCATTTTTTATTTGTAGACTTTTTGATGATAGCCATTGTAACAGATGTGAGTGATATTTATTTCATTGTGATTTTGATTTGCATTTCTCTAATAATTAGCAGTATTGAACATCTTTTCATGTGCTTGTTAGCCATCTGTATGTCTTATTTGGAAAAATATCTATTCAGATCTTCTGCCCATTTTTTAATTGGATTTGTTTGTTTTAATTCTTCAGTTCTTTTAAAATTGAATCATACAAACTAGTCATGGATTTAGTTCTCAGAAGTCACCACTTGCCCATCACAACATTTCTCTCTGTTCCATGTGGCTTTAGTGGGGTTGTCATGGTGGAACACTCTCCCCTTCCTTCCCTCCCTTTTTCTGTTCTCAGGATCTTAGTTGGAATTCAGAACAGGAAAAAAAAGTTCCCTATCAGTGTTTGACTTAAAGAGTTTAAAATTCATTGAAAATGATCTCTTAGATTCATTATTTCATTAGAAGTTACAAAATTGTGGTATTCTATCATTTTTTCTTTATTTGTTACTAAGTACTTTCATCAAATACTTGGTTATGAACTATAGCTTATAGTTGAAAGGGCGATAAATGCTGGATATTTTCTACCTAACATTTTTAGAATAATGAATTATTCTGCAGCATTTTCTAAAGAGATTTTTGGAGGGGTTTTTTTTGTTTTTGTTTTTTTTTGCAGTGTCATTATGAACTCATATTTGGTGTGTTTTGAACCATTGTAATTATTATTTTGATTTTTGAATTGGCCCATGTTTAGCTAATGATAAGCATTTGAATTAACCTCTTAGATCCCTTTAACAATTTCTAGTTATCCTCGGTATAATGATGAGAAGAAAAAAATGTATGTTTATATTTCAGATTATACTTTGTGATAGTATAAAACTCTTTACAGTCACTTTATACTGCCTAAACTTGGAAGGAACCAAAGAATCCTGATTCTTTCATTGGGAAACAGTATCTAGAGATCACAGTCTGGGTTCGTTGTATGTTATTCTTAGTAGACAGATATAGCTATTTTTTTTTAATATTAAAAAAGCCATGAGTTTACACTGATATTTCCAATTTAAGATTATGGAATTTTTAATTCTTTAATTTTATACTGTATCTCTTTGTAGAAAAATCTTGATTCTTAGAATAATAATTGCTTATTTGTTCTATCATATATCTGTATAATAGTTTCAAAAAATTTACATGAATTTTACTAGTAAAAGAATTTGTAAATGAAGTTTTATAACTTCATTTATGATTTCCTTATATTTTCTTTTGTCCTAGAATATATATCTCATGAGAAATATGTAGTCTAAATACTGTGTTTTAAAGTTACTTGAGGGGGACTTTCCAGGTGACGCAGTGGTAAAGAATCTGCCTGCCAGTGCAGGAGGTGCAAGAAACATGGGTTCAATCCCTGGAGTAGAAAATGGCAACCTGCTCCGGTATTCTTGCCTGGAAATTTCATGTACAGAGGAGCCTGGCGGGGTATAATCCGTGGAGTCATAAAGAGTCAGGCAAAACTGAGCATACACACACAAAGTTATTTGAAGTAATTAGTTTCCTTTGGTTATGTAACCAACCTGACGTACCTTCAGATGTATTTGTTTTCTTTTTCTTCAGTTTGGAAGAATTGCTTCTTTTTTCTCTTTTTAGTTTAAATTTATGTTTTAATTACAAAAAAGTTCAGTGATTGCATTCTTCTGCCCATTAGTTAATAGATAAATTTTTGTTTCCTTTTTAGCTTTTGGCTTATTTTTGAGATATTAGATATGTATATATTTACATTTTTACCCTTGTGTTATGCAGAGTTAACACACTCTATGTATTGTTCTATGCTTTGTGCTTTTAATTTAAAATTATATCTTGACCATCATTCTATATCATTATAGAGAAATACTCCTCATTCTTTTCTATGGCTGGATAATATTCCATTGTCTAGATAAATGTAATGTAAATAACTAACATTCATGAAAATGTCTATCATTCTTTTGCTATTACAAATAATAATGTATTGCATATTCTTATACATTATTCATTTTATTTCATGTTCCCGGAGGTGGGATTGATGGGTCAAAGACTTAATGCATATGCAGTATTAACAATTTTTACCAAATTCTTCTTAGCACTTATCTTACCATTCTGCTTTCTTGCCAACAGTAGTATGAGAATTCCTGTTTTTTCAGTCTTACCAACAAAGTGTGTTGCAGAATTACTTTTAAATGATTGAAGTTTTTCTTGTCACCTGGACATTGTAAATTAGCGTGGTGAATTAACAAGAGGACTAGCTTAAGTTAATTATTGGAAATGGTGTTGGGGTGGGGAGGAGATACATGTTTGACCACGGTTCTCAACTGGGTTGGCAGGGAGGGGGCAAGGTGGCAGCAGATGAGATTTTAAGTTTATATTTACTCTGCAGATATATTTGGTTGTCTCTGTTTTGTTATTTAGGGTCATTTCCTCTTCTGTTCCTCACTTTGGCTGGATGATAGGTTTTATCTCCTGTTTCCCAGTTTATTCAGTTTATAATAGCTTTAGCAAATGACTCTCAGGGTGACAACCAGCTTACTGATGCATCTAACTAGATGGTCTGTTTTCTTTCTTCTGGTATTGTTGAACTCAGAGGATCAGTAGCTCCTAAAATGCATTTTTGCAGGAAACAGAGTGTGATCTTGTTCTTCAAGCCTTGAATCATACTGTTAATAGAGTTCATCTTTCCTGTAGTCTCAAATATCTATAACTTATGAATATTGTATGACTACCCTGTTATATAAATGTAACTTAATATGTCAATAATTCTCTTTAATAAAAGTGCTAGCAAGTAATTATTTTTATAAGTAGAATATCCAGTTAAAATTCACAATTTTCTTCAATCACTGTGGGGATTGGGAATATTGTTTCAGAAATACACATATATCTTTCTCCAAAGAAGACATACAAGTGGCCAGCAGGCACATGAAAAAATGCTCAGTATCATTAATTATTAGAGAAATGAAAATCATAACCACAATGAAGTACACCTCACACAGATCAGAATGGCCATTATCAAAAAGTTTACAAATAAAAATACTGGAGAAGGTATGGAGAAAAAGGAACTCTACTACACTGTTGGTGGGAATGAAATTGGTGCAGCTCCTATGGAGAATAGTATGAAAATTCCTTAGGAAACTAAAAATAGGGTTACCATACGATCCAGCTATTCCACTCTTGGGCTAATAAATCTGGAGAAAATTCTAATTTGAAAAGATACGTGTACCCCAGTGTTTATAGCAGCACTATTTATAATAGCCAAGTCATGGAAGCAACCTAAATGTCCATTGACAGATAAATGGAAAAAGAAAAAACTGTGTGTGTGTGTGTATACACACAATGGGATATTAGCCATAAAAAAGAAAGAAATAATAATGCTATTTGCAGCAGTATGGATGAACCTAGAGATTATCATAGTAACTGAAGTAAGTCAGATAAAGACAGCTAATCATGATATTATTTATATGTGCAGTCTAAAAGAAATGGGGCAAGTGAACTTACTTACAAAACAGCAGCGACTCATAGAAAACAAACTTACGGTTACCAGAGAGGAAAGGGGGAATGTGATAAATAGGGAGTTTTGGACTGACATATACACACTACTGTATATACAATAGATACACCACAGGGGCCTCCTGTATAACGCAAGGTGTGTGCACGCACACGCCCAGTCACGTAAGACTCTTGGCAGCCCTATAGACTGTAGCCTGCCAGGCTCCTCTGCCATGGGATTTTCCAGGCAAGAATCCTGGAATGGGTTCATTTTCTCCTCCAGTGGTCTTTCTGACCCAGAGATTGAACCTGCATCTCCAGCGTTGACAGGAGTATTCTTTACCACTGAGCTACCTCGGAAGCCCATAACACAAGGAACTATATTCAGTATCTTGTAATAATCTGTAATGGAAAAGAATATGAAAAAGAATTTGGGATTAGGTTTTATAGGCTTGTTTAGTTTTTGGAATAATCTTTTATTTTTATCTTTAAATCCATATTATTGCCTGTTTGTCACTAGACTTTCTACAGACTAGCTTTTTGTTTTATTTTTGCTTTCCCCTAGCCTCACTTTTTTAACTAGTTAGTTCTGCCTAAGAGTGTATCAGTAATTGAGTTATTTGAACTGAAAAAAAAAAATGAGTCAGGAGAAGCACCTTATTCTGAAGGTATCACATGAACAGGCATTTTAAAATAAGGTTCCTATTTCAGTGAATAATGTTAATGGCTCTTTTAGTTCCAGATTTGATCCAGTGTGTTCCTTTAGTAGTAATTAATTTTTGAAGTGTAAATGCAAATTTTAATTTTAAAAAATGAATGTCAATTTGGGAAGAAGAGTGCTCCATGAGCATCATGGGAGAAAGTATGGAGTATAATTCTCTTCCAGATGGCACCCCTACAGGTGAGGCAGCAGCCTGTGAAATTACAGTCTGAATCACACTGCAGACAAGCAGGGCATTTGGAGCAAAGCCTTCTGATATCAGTAATAAATGACTTGGTTCAGAACCAAGGACAATTCCCAGGAAATTAAAGCCCATTCTGTCACGTAGGGAGCCTATAGTAAAATGAAGTTTAGCAAAGTGGAAAGTTGCAAGAAAGGACAATAACTGCAAGCAGTCCATATATGAATCTTTTCATCTGCTAATATACTTAACTAGACATTTTAATTTATCTCACAATTAAGTTTTGTTTCTACATATATTTATGGATTTTCTAAAGTAATATTTTTCACAGTGAATGCTGGCTAACAGCCACTTGCCAACTAAGCTTTCACTCTGAAATATTATCAATCAGGTACCTGTTGTAAATCTAATCTTGTTTAATATGTGCTGGGTATTTTTTATTTCAGAACACTTGAGTCCTTAATTACAAATGTAGTATAATATAATACAAATGTGTGTGATAAGTCATGTCTGACTCTTTGCAATTCCGTGGACTGTAGCCACTGAGCTTCTATGTCCATGGGATTTTCCAGGCAAGAATACTGGACACTGCTGCCATTTCCTCCTCCAGGGGATCTTCCTGACCCAGGGATCAAACCTGCATCTTCTGTATTGGCAGGGGGATTCTTTACCACTGAGCCACCTGGGAAGTCCCATAATATGAATACCAAATCTTACTTTTACTCAGGTAAATCAGCAAGAAGCAACAGAGAATAGTTACTCAGAACTTGGCCTCTATAGTCAGATAGACAAGGATTCAAATTCTGACTCATTCTGTTTCTTTAACTGTGAGCTGTTTTTTTTAAGTCTTATGATTTTAGGTTATTTAACATTTCTAAGCCTTAGTTTCCTTGTCAGCTGAATGAAAATAATAACATGTGCTTTAGGGATGAATTAAATAAGATATTCCATAAAGGACACTTAATATGACTGTGATGATATTTACCACTATTAACATTTGAAAATTAATTTTAGAAAGCAAAACAGCATTTAAAAATAACCAGTTTTCGTTCAAGTGCCATGATGGAGTACAAAGCAGAATAAAAGAGATGGAGTTTGGTGGGGAAAGAAGATATTTAATATGGAGAATCAAGAAAATCCTTTTTGAGGAGGTAGTAGTTGAACAGATATCCAGATACTAAGTGAAATAAATGACTAGTAAAATTGTCAGTCTTCATCAAGTATTAAATAATGTGGCTTGAGTTTCCCCTGGTGGTCCAGTGGTTAGAGGGGCTTCCCAGGTGGCTCAGTGGTAAAGAATCTGCCTGCCAGTGCAGGAGACACAGGTTCAATCTCTGGGTCAGGCAGATTCCCCTGGAGGAGGAAGTGGCAACCCAGTCCAGTATTCTTGCCAGGATAATCTCATGTCTTGAGGAGCCTTGTGGACTAAACAGTCCATGGGTTTGCAAAGAGCCAGACCCAACTGAGCACGCACATACGCCAGTGGTTAGGACTCAGCATTTTCACTGCCAGGGCCTAAGTTTGATCCCTGATAGGGGAACTAAGAGCCCACTAGCTGCAAAATTAGACCATAATAATAATAATGTGGCATATTTAGTAGATAGGCTAAATATGAATATGTGTAATCCGTTGTTGTTTTGAAGAAATGCTGTTCTACTGATTTGCTAGTTCATAAAGTTCATAAAGTTTAGAAAAGTACTCTTACAGAATAGAGCCCTTGTCGTATACTTACACTAGAAATATCTTACTTGTTGTTCAGTTGCCAAGTCGTATCTGATTCTTTGTGACCCCATGGACTGCAGCAAGCCAGGCTTCCCTGTCCCTCATCATCTCCTGGAGTTTGCCCAAGTTCATGTCCATTCAAATATCTTGCTACAGAAATGAAGAAAGGTATTATCAGAAATAGATATAGGGTCTATTGGTGGTTCAGTGGTGAGAAGTTCGCCTGCCAGTGCTGGAGAGAGGTTTGATCCCTGTTTTGGGAAGATCCCACATGCCACAGAGCAGTTAGGCCCATTTGCCACAACTGTTGAGCCTGTGCTCTAGAGCCCAGGATCCAAAACTACTGAAGCCCCCCACACCCCCTGCCCCTGAGCCCGTGCTCTGTAACAGAGCCACCACAGTGAGACCGTGTACCACAGCTGGAGAGTGGACTCTGTTTGCTGTAACTAGGGAAAAGTGCAGCAGTGAACATCTAGCACAACCAAAATAAAATTATTTTTAAAAAGTTAAAGAAATAGATTTAAAGTATTGTTTTTAATTATACACCAATGAAGAGAGAAAAAGGAGGGGGGGGAAAGGAATGGGGAAAGAAGAAAACCTTTTGCTTCTACCGTTGTAGCCCAGTTCTATCCCATAGTAGTAGACCCCATATGACTTCTGCCAAAATAGAGTCGTGTGATACAGTCTTGAGTAGGTTTTATGTGTTAACTCTGTGCCAGGCACTGTGCTAAATCCTTTACATGTATCAACAAAAACATTTGATTATTTGCTTTCAGAAATTCTCCTACCTAATAATGGTGGCTCACTCTAAAAATTTTGGCATAAAGGCATGGCATCTAGGAAAGGATGTTCAAGCTTCGAGGGATGATTATCCTTCTTTTGTTTGCTTGCCCTCTATCTCAGGTTGAGTTTGGTTAGCAGCATTTGGAATTGAATCTTAAAGCCAGTGTTTATGATGGGATTTGAAGATTGTCCAGAGTTATTTTTCCAGCTACATATCCTAAAATAAGTCACTTAACCTCGCTGGTGCTGATTTCTCTGATGTGAAAATTATGTTGTTTAAATAGAACCTCAGAAGCTCTCTCTAATATTGTTTGATCAGGATTCTGGGTAATCATCATGGGTTATGTGGAAAAGGGCTTATTGATATTTTTTATTTTGAATAGAAGTAGACATATAGGAAATTCTTTTAAGTATAAATACCAAACTTCAGAGGATTAAGAAAAGTTGACGTTTTTAACCCAGGGGAAAAAAATCTCTCTGAGAACCTTGAAGTTGGAATTGGCACTAATTTGGCCAACCTGATCAGATTATTTTGATTGGGTTTAAAATTTTGTTTATGAATTTTAAAGAAATTTCAAGGATTTTAAAAAGAGTCTTTTTATTTTTTGTATGCACACACATATACATAGTCTTGGATAGTCTGGGAAAAAGTGACTCCTGGGGAAAAAAAGAAAAGGAATTTTAGTTCTGACTCAAGGATTTAAATAAAGGACCATTCACTAAGTAAATACTATATGATTCTGAAGAATCTGGTAAACCTTCCTTCTAATGTATTAAACATAATTTCAAAAAATCTCCGTAGCCTTTACAAATATAATTTTAAGTACTTATTTAGTTAAACTGATAAGATTTACTGCTGTAAACCCTTTTACATTTATTAACATATTTAGATCTCTCAACAGCACTGTGATACAGAATACCGTTGTTATTGTCGCTTTTGTTATCATGCATGTATACATGCATACTCAGTTGTGTCCAACTCCTTGAGACCCCACAGGCTGTAGCCTGCCAGGCTCCTCTGTCCATGGGATTTCCCAGGCAAGAATACTGGAGTGGGTTGCCATTTCCTCTCCAGGGGGTCTTCTGGACCCAGGGATTGAACCTGGGTCTCCTCCGTTGCAGGCAGGTCTTTACTGTCTGAGCCACTAGGGAAGTCCAAATCCTTAATTTTCCTAAGTAAACACATTAATAAAAGAGTTTTGTTGCTAAGTCTGTGTTTTGTAGGCAGTTATTTTCTTATCAATAAATTAGTGAGTTGGGGGGAAAAGGTAAATGCCAGTGTAGAGTTGCTAGCAGCAATTTAATTAGGTTCCGTTATAAGTGATTCAAACATGAGAGCTGTATTTTCTGTAAATTTAAATTTGTTGTTAATCTCTTGGGAAAATTACGCATTCTGGTTTTACAGGTTTTTCTGGTTGTATAGAAACTTTTGAAATGGCAACCCACTCCAGTGTTCTTGCCTGGAGAATCCCAGGGATGGGGGAGCCTGGTGGGCTGCCATCTATGGGGTCGCATAGAATCGGACACGACTGAAGCGACTTAGCAGCAGCAGCAGCAGAAACCTTTGAAACATTGTTCATTGTGTTATATATTGATTTTATTAGACACTTAATTTGTGCACAGAGCAAATGAATGAAAACAGTTTTGTTTCACAATGCTGAGTGAGGGTAACACTCATATTCATTCACCTTTAGCAATAATAGTGTTTACTGTGTGCTAATAAGCACTGTACTGAAGACTTAACTTTCCCTACTGTTCAGGGCTATTGGGAGATAGGCCCCAGAAGAAGACTAATAGAAACTGGCTTTGATCTCTCACTTATAATTACTTTATTATTTCTATAATAAACTGTGTAGCATACTACTAGAATGTGCTGTGTATGTGACACCGATACAGTAAGCCCCCTACATACGAACCTTCAAGTAGCGAACTTTGAAAGATTCAAGTGTGCCAAGCTAGCACACTGTACTACTGTACTTTTCAAGTTGCTTTACTGTAAGAGTAAAAATGTTTCCTTAATTTTTTGTTTTTTATGTTTTATTTGTATGAAATGTATTATAAACCTGTTACAGTACAGTACTATATAGCCAGTTGTGTTAGCTTGTTACTTAGGCTAACTTTGTTGGATTTACAAATCGGACTTACAGCTGTGCTCTCAGAATGGAACTGGTTCATATGTAGGGGACTTACTGAAGTGGTGAGTTATCTTTTCATTTGTGCTGTGATTATCCTTTTTTGGTGAAGGAGTCAGCGGTGTTCTCCAGAATCTGGAGTGCACTGGAGCCAAGTTTCACGCAGTGTGTTTCAGACAACAGAGTTGTGCAAGATGTTGATATATGTTACATAGGGAAAGAAAGGTCTCTAGTCAGAAAGGGGACAATACTTATTTAAAATATGTTCAGCCATACTCTTCACTGTAACACTTTTCAGAACTTGTTAATGTGCTGTTGTGCGTTATAAATCTCTCCGAGGAGAATAGAACATCTGATCTTCCTCACCTCTTTGATTAAAAGTCCCCTGCCCTCTTTTTTTTTAAAAAAAAACTCTTCAAAGAGAATGTCTTTGGGCAGAAAATAACTTTGGGAAAAGATATTCTAGACCAGTTTCTCAGCCTTAACCCTATAGACATTTGAGATCAGACATTTGTTTGTTTGGGGGGCCATCCTGTGTCAGTAAAAGATGTTTATCAGTAAAGGATGTTTACCTCCTAAATAGTTGTGACAATCAAAAATGTTCTCTGGGGGCAAATAGAACAATTGGTCTAGATTCATACTGCAGTATTCCAGGAAGTTATACAATACATTAGCAATTTCTATGTGAAACTTTGCTTTTAATGGGGAAGAAACAATAGTCTAGGAAGTGGAAGCACAGGTAGAGAAGGTTCATTACATTCTACTGTAATAAACATTCTCGATCCACTTAGTACCCTGGCTTGATTTAATTATTACATGGGGAATTTCCTGCAAAAGGTAATTTCAAACTTTGAAGACTATTATATGGTAGAGACAAAAAATTATTTTTTGCTGAAATACTAGCCTAGATATTTAAAGTTACCTGCTTATGATATTGCACATTTCTGAAAACCACTTTTTCCTTTTTATTTATATAGGGCTATTTTCTTCTCTTTGAGTCTATGTTAGATTCTGTCCTTTATGCAAAGAACAAATACTTGGCAAAAGGAGGATCGGGTGAGTATAAAATTCTAGTTTTAGTAATCTAATTTTAGTCTGGCAGAACCAAATGAACCTTTGGATTTCAAATAAACTATGCATGACTGAGAAAGTTCCCAATAGAGATGAAAGATGTTTCCATTAGAGGAAGCTTTAAGACATTTGTTTAGTGTACTGTTGGTAGTAGAACATTGTATTAATATAAGATATGCAGGACTCCCAAGTTAATGCTATTCTCGTGAACACTTGAGTCTTTTGATTTGTTTGTTTTTATGACATTTAGTTGTTGTTTTTCCCCAAAAGAATGTTTCATACTAGGTTGGAAATCATTCACTTTGGTAGCAAATTTTCCATGACTTCACTAAATGTATAAACCTGTCTTCTCTGTGATTTAACAGGAACATTTAAATATTGGTTTCTGTTAAATTTATAAAGCACCGCAAACCAGTCAGTATTTTTAAATAGATCCCAATAAATGTGGAAGGCTTCCTTTTCATGTCTGTAGTGAACTTTCACTCACATTATCTGCATACTTGGTGAGATTGTGTTTTATAGGCTTTCTGCTGTAAACAGCTGTATACAAATAGAGTGTCCTCAGGATTATGTTTTGCTCATCTTTGGCTTTCTACTGAGCTCTACAGCTCCTGGACTATAGATAGATCATAATACATGTTTATTGCATTGAATCATTAAAACTGAGTTGAATAGCATCTGTCTCCCTTCACTCACCTTTCCCTGGACCTTCCCTTTCTCAAAGCTTTAGAATTAGTAAGTCATTTCTGTGGTCAGAGTATAGTTGATAAAACTGCTATATAAAAGTAGATGAAAAGGAGGATACATTTTGAACTGATATCATAAAAGCACTTGAGCATACGTATGCCTCCTGCGCATTCGTGTTCTATGAAATTACTTTGGCAGTAAAAATCAGTAAGGCCAAAACAGAAAGTGCACAGAAAATTCTCCAGGACAATTGAGGTCTTTTTATAATAGCATTTAAGTGGATTGCCTTTCTTTTGCAGAATGCTCTCATTTTATCGCTGTATTTTCTGCAACCATTGCAAGATATGTTTCTGATCTGTGACATGAATATGGCTAGAATGTTTTAGATATATTTTACCCTGTAGTAATTGGCTATATCTTGTAATAATTGCAGTGTTTTTTTTATGACAACTATATTTAATGACTAGAAACTAATATTATCTACTTTTGTCTGCTGCTGCTAAGTCACTTCAGTTGTGTCCAACTCTCTGCGACCCCATAGACAGCAACCCACCAGGCTTCCTGATCCCTGGGATTCTCCAGGCAAGAACACTGGAGTGGGTTGCCATTTCCTTCTCCAATGCATGAAAGTGAAAAGTGAAAGTGAAGTCAATCAGTCGTGTCCGACTCTGTATGACCCCATGGACTGCTGCCTACCAGGCTCCTCCGTCCATGGGATTTTCCAGGCAAGAGTACTGGAGTGGGGTGCCCTTGCCTTCTCCGCTACTTTTGTCTACTAGCAGCCAAATAATACAGTCTACCTTTATTTATTGTATTACATATAATCGTCACAACAGCCCTTTGAGATTTTAGAAACATAGATGTCCTGGATGGTACATTTAAATATCCAAGCCTTGAACTTGTTTTTCTAAACACAGATCTGCCAGACTCTAGTATTCATGTTCTATTGACTGTTCCTTGTTGTTTCTTTACTAAAGTGCATTTTATTGAATCTCATTCTTGCCTTGAAGTTGTTTCAGGGGAAGATTCAGAAAACTGTTTCCATACCTCCCTGAGTGGTGTTCATTGATCTTACTGAGGGACTGACAGCAGTTTAATACATTTAAATTGAATTCTTGATGAAATTCATTAAGAACTTACAGCCATGTGAATAAAGAGGTTGTAGCTGAAACAGTGGCAGAGCTATTTTCCATCATCGGAGGGATAAAGTAGAGACACATAAATCTATCTCTTTCCATATTTTTATATAGCTGCTTTTAGCACTCAGATATTCTAGGGGTGTAGTAAAGAGAGGTCAGCATTCAACTGCATCAGTGGTGCTATTGAATGTTACTTGTCAACAGAATTAAAAAAGTAGGAAAAGACAGAAATGAGTAACATGAAGTGGTTTAGCCTATTTTGTGTATTTGAGCATGCTTTGATGAATATCATTGGTCATCTAGATGCTCATTCTTTTATTGCAAATAAGAGTTTTATGTTTTTCTTAATGAAAGATTTAGTAAGCTATTAGTAGTGTAAAGATTTAAGAAAGAATAACTGAATTATGAGAAATAGACTATTGAAGACTATATAAGCATGAAGGGACCACAATTTATTTTTACAGGAATCTTAGTTCAATTTGTGTCTCACTTTATATATAATGGCAAGGCCTTCATAAAACATAGTCAGCCAATAGCTTAAGTAGTCACTCTCCTAATCACCAAGTAATCCACAGTACTTTAGAGGTGTTCATTTTCTGCTGTTATCACTAATAAAACTTCGTGGGGATTCCCTGGCAGTCCGGTGGTTAGGCTGACGCGGTGCATTCACTGCCTTGTTGCCTTGTTCAGTCCTCGGTTGGGGAACTAAGATTCCACATGCCATGTGGTGAGGCCAAATAAAATAATTAAAAATAAAATAATTTTTTTTAAGTTTTGTAAAGTTACTGAAAGCGGGTTTACTACTTTCTGCTTATTATCAGTTTACCAATTGTATATCAGAAACGTAGTGTTTTTACATTCAACCAACCAAAAACTCAGGAGGAACACCAGGAAAATGTTAGATCATGACCAGTGCATATTTTTACAAGAAATTAAGCAAAGAATCGGACATGACTGAGCAACTGAACTGAACTGAATTTGAAAACCAATGTATATTTTAGGATTGAAGCATAGATATAAATGTTTTATACACTAAAAGTGTCAAAATACCTACACAGATTTATCTTTAATAGGAATTTATGTAATTCATTATTTCATTGTTCAAGGGTTGGCTGTTTTATGTCATTTAAAAATGACAACTCACATCATAGCATTATAAGTACATTTACTACTACAAAGGTAATGTTAAAATGATACTGTTGATTAAAATTGAATGGTGAAGCTTGTGGTCATCAGTCCTGTCTGTGTCTTGATTGTGGTGGTGATTGTATAACTGGAGTATTTATCAAATCACATAGGATTATACACCGAAAAGGGCAAAGAGAGTGAGTTTTACTGCATATAAATTTTACCTCAGTAGAATTGACTTAAAAAAAAATGAAGCAGTATTACCTCCGTCAGGTCAAATGAATCATGATATAATATGATTTCTAGCTGTTTTGAAAAATAAAGCTATGTACTAACTTTATGCCCACTTCTGTAATTTTTGTTAGTATTATCAATATATCTCTCTATAACTAAAAAATAATTGGGGTGATTAAGAAGTGGAAAGGAAAGGGAAGAACCAAGTAAATACACTGTTTATCATTACTCGTGATAGATTAGTAAATACTATTAAAAAGAGAAACAGGAGATATTCTGTAAGGTTGTAATTATAAAGTTAGCTATTAGCACAAAAAAGGCAGACTTCGTAAATAAAAGAATATTTAAGAAAAAAGGAAAAAGACTGTGCAGTTGAACTGCTTAAAAAACAATAAAACAAAAACTATAGATACAGAGTAACATGATAGGAACAAGAAAAGTTTTCATATCAATGATGTACATGGACTAAACTAATTTATAAAAGAAAAAAATTTTTACGTTGGAACACAAGAGAAACCCTGATTCTGTGGTACACTTAAAACAAAATTACATAGAAAAGTCAGGACAAAAAAGAGATACTCAAGCAAAGAGGAAAATACAGTTACATTATTGATACCTAACAAAAGGGAATATGGGCAAAATATATAATTATTCATAAAAATAGGGCTTAGCACTAAGGAGCAAAATCATGCCCATCTTCATAGCTACTGAAAAGGTTGATGTATATAAAATATGTAAACAATCTGAAAATTTGGTTAAGAATGGCATACTTAAGTTGTTTGTTTCTGAGAATCTCCCCCATGAAATATCTTCTCATTATAAAAGGGAAAATAGTAAATTTATCTGTAGAAGCCTAGCAGACTCCACTTTTAGTCGTAATCAGAGTTCGCATCCTCGAGAATTGGACTAATTAATACTGTTGGAGCATGAAGAAATAATTTGTTTCTTTGAAACATCCTCAGAACTGATAACGGTTTTGTAAAATTATAATGTTGCATAGAAATGTAGAGGCCCATTAAAGGAGACATCTTCTCTGGTATTGGAAAAGAATGTTATTTTCATTGCCTTTCATTACAAGGAAAATGAAAGTTTTCTTCCCCTCTCATACAGTCAGAACAAAACTCAACTTCCTTATGAGGTCCTCAGTATACCGCTTCTCTAATTTATAAATTGTCAGGATTATCAAGTTGAGAACTTTGTTTATGCAAAGCAGAGTTTTAAGACAGCCGTTTCCTAAGTCGTCATTTCCTGACCTTGACAGACCATCACAATGTCTGGGACCTTTTATTAGAATTCCGGATACTTTGGAACCAAAAACCACATCAGATACTTTTGACCCAAAACTTGGGGAATCATCCTGTTTTTCAAATTTATTTAAGGTGTACACAGTAGTGGACTTCCGTGGTGGTTCAGTGGTAAAGAATCCGCCTGCCTAGCAGGAGACTCAGGTTGGGTTCCAGGGTCGGAAAGATGCCCTGGAGAAGGAAGTGGCATCCCACTCCAGTATTCTTGCCTGGGTAATCCCATGGACAGAGGAGCCTGGAGGGCTACTGTGCATGGGATTGCAGAGTCTGACATGATTTAGCAAGTAAACAGCAACAATACACAGTAGTAGGTATTGCTGCCTCTGAAAAGTAGGCAGAGATTTAGGTGTGTATCATTAGTGGAGCCTCAGTCATGGACTCGTGCCCAACTTGCAAAGGAGGGAAAGCAACTTTTTCTCATTTTCAGCTTCTGTAAAAGAAAGCAGATCTGTCTCATAACAGGAAATCTCATGCACAGTTCAGAAGAGGGCAGCAGAACAGAGTGGCAGATACATACATTGGAATCCTGGTCTATGCTAATAAGAAATTGCCTCTGTTATGAGTTCCAGGTTTACAAATGCCTTTCCCTTGCAAGCTGAACTCTAGAGTGTATTGACTCCTCCCCCATTTCTGCTTGGTTGCTCTCCTTTTTAGTGTCTCTCTTTGCTTTATCACCTTATTCCTTTACTCAGATGGAATGGGTAAGGCAGAACATTCCCATTTTCCTCACTTTGCCCTGAAGTTTTTATTATCTCTAATCTTCCTTAACACTTTTCTCTTTCCTCATTCTTTTCCAACAGGTGCTCATTAGGGCAGTTGAGTTCCTCTTTACTTTTTCTCTGTTTGAAAAGCACAAAATGTGGCATCATGAATAATGGAAAGCACAAAATTTTGCAGTCAGACCTCGAATTAAATCCCTGCTTCATCAGATGACTAGTTACCTAGTTAGCTGATTAACAGTAATTTTGGAAAGTTACTTTATTCCTCTGAACTTCAGGTTCCTTATCTTAAAAATGAAGATTATAATCTAGCTTTATAGAATCAGTCAAAAGTCTAAATGAGGTGCTTGACATAAAGTAGTTGCTCAATAAAAGTTAATTCCACTCCTGAGTTTTAGCTGATAAACATGAGATTCATGTTAAATTTATACATTATAAAAGTTTGCAATCAGTTTAGGCATTTTCACCTGTCTTTTGTCTAGTACTTTTACATAACTTATCTCAGTATAATCAGTCACTGAGTCTGTGTCATAGTGCTTAGAGGTTTCCTTCAGTATTTCCATAATTCACTGTGTACTTCCTCATCTTCAGATTCATTTTGCCCACATTTATTATTTTGGTTTTGTTCAGTGATATTGTAGTACTGTCATTTTCTACCTTTTTTAGTATAATTTTTTCAGTGTATATTACAGCCACAATTTAGCCTAGCTAAGCTTTAGAGTGGACCCAGTCAGTATTTATTATAAGTTAATGATGAGAAAAGTTGCAATTTCCAAATAAACAGTTGATTTTTAAGATAACCTTATTATATAAATTGAAATTAATGTTTTAAAACTCTGCGATTATTTGATGATGTAGTTACCTAGTAGTACATTTTCCTTGATGTATGATAGTCATTTTATCATTGACTATTATTTCACTGAAGTTTTCCTCTATGTGGTTCATATACTGTGAAAAGAACAGTCTATATTGACTTATTTATTATCTCCTTTTTGTTATAAACCTTTTCCTTCTCTGGTTACTTACATACAAACAATGATGCTAGTGTTTACTAGGAGTAGTTTCTTCATGCGTCTCAGTCTTATCCTTTAGTGTTCAAAAGTTTGTGAGGCATTTCTAAGGGATAAAGGAGTTCCCATCTTTATCTGTTCACCATGTGAGCTGTTCTAGTGACAAATGAATTCTGGGCAATGAATCGAGAAGGACACAGATGTCAAAGCCATGAATTTATAAATGGTCTGCTAAGAGAAGGCTTTTGTCCAGTCAGTGCTTTGTTAATTTCACCTACAAGAGGGAATAATTATTCAATTATGCTTCCATCTGACAAAAATCAGATGACAAATGTGTCAGAATGTGAAGGTAAAGGGTTAGTCAGGATTCTGGCAGGTGGCCCAAAATGTTAGCCAGCTGTGAGGAGGTGGATAAAGAATCAAATTGACCTATAGCACTGATAGTAGGTCTTTCATGAATATTCATATATCTTACTAACTGAAAGATAAAAACTTATTTCTAAATTCTAACACATACAGAGGCCATGATTTTTTATATCTTTGTGAAATATATTCGATAATTAGCTTGAAAAATAAACTTCAAAAAATTAAATCATATTCCTCTTTAGTCTGTTTCTTCTTATTACCAACATATTTTTTAAATTGTTTAACAGTTAAAATATGTTGTTGTTACTTCCTATAATCTGCTAATTGTGTGAGCAATTTTTTTAAATTGGAGAATAATTGCTTTACAGTATTGTGTTGGTTTTTGCCATACATCAACATGAATCGGCCCCAGATATACATATATCCCCTCCCTCCTCAACTCCCCTTCCATCTCCCTCTCCATCCCACATCTCTGGGTTGTCCCTGAGCACTGAGTTAAGCTCCTGTGTCACACAGCAAATTCCCACTTGCTATCTATTTTACATATAGTGATACATATGTTTCCATGCTGTTCTCTCGATTCGTCCCACCCTCTCCTTCCCCAGCTGCGTCCACAAGTCTGTTCCCTATGTTTCTGTCTCCCTTGCTGCCCTGCAGATAGGTTCATCAGTACTGTCTTTCTAGATTCCATACGCATGTGTTAATATACAATGTCTTTCTGACTTACTTTACTCTGTATAATAGGCTAGGTTCAACCACCTCATTAGGATTGACTCTAATGTGTTCTTTTTTATAGTTGAGTAATATTCCATTACACACACACACACACACACACACACACACACACACACACCACGATTTCTGTAAGATTCATCTGTCGATGGACATCTAGGTTGCTTCCATGTACTGGCTGTTGTAAAAAGTGCTGCCACAAACATTTGGGTACTTGCATCTTTTTCAGTTATGGTTTTCTCAGGGTATATGCCCAGTAGTGGGATTTTTGTGTCATACGGTAGTTCTATTCCTAGTTGTTTAAGGAATCTCCATACTGTTCTCCATAGTGACTGTATCAATTTATATTCCCACCAGTAGCAAGAGGGTTCCCTTCTCTCCACATCCACTCCAGAATTTATCGTTTGTAGAATCTTTAATGATGGTCATTCTGACTAGTGTGAGGTGATACCTCATTGTAGTTTTGATTTGCATTTCTCTAATATCAGAATTGCTTTTTAATTAGTTTAGTAACTGAGTTTTTCCTTATAAAAACAGTGGAAAAGTTATCCTTATTTCTTAATGCTATTACTAATGAGTACATCATATTACTTGATTCAGTGCCTGATTTTGGACATTTCTAGAAAAGGCTAGATAGTATTTTAAGTCCACTAGATTTTTAATAATATTCTAAAATAGAAGAATTATACACTGCCTCATCTGTATTAGGAATATCCATAAGACTCTTGCTCCTTGGAAGAAAAGTTATGACCAACCTAGAGAGCATGTTAAAAAGCAGAGACATTACTTTGCCTGTAACAAAGGTCCGTCTAGTCAAAGCTGTGGTGTTTCCAGTAGTCATGTATGGGTGTGAGAGTTGGACTATGAAGAAAGCTGAGCACCGAAGAATTGATGCTTTTGAACTGTGGTGTTGGAGAAGACTCTTGAGAGTCCCTTGGACTGCAAGGAGATCCAACCAGTCCATTCTAAAGGAGATCAGTCCTGAATATTCATTGGAAGGACTGATGCTGAAGCTGAAACTCCAATACTTTGGCCACCTGATGCGAAGAACTGAGTCATTTGATAATACCCTGATGCTGGGAAAGATTGAAGGTGGGAGAAGAAGGGGATGACAGAGAATGAGACGGTTGGATGGCATCACTGACTCGATGGACATGATTTTGAGCAAGCTCCGGGAGTTGGTGATGATGGACAGGGAAGCCTGGTGTGCAGGACTGCAGTCCATGGGTTTGCAGAGAGTTGGAAATGACTGAGGGACTGAACTGAACTGATACCTAGTGTCCTGCTTATTTTTGTAGATAAAGTTTTATTAGAAAATAGCCATGCTCATGTATTTATAATTATCTGTGGGGCTTTTACATCATAGCACACCAGAGATTAATAGTTTCAGTAAAGACCATATAGCTTACAAAACCTAATACAGTCACTTTATATAAAATGTTTGCTGACCCCTGATCTATTATGTTCCTCTTTAAGGGTGAAACTACAGGACATAATGTTGGAAAGTTTCTGTGATGGTCATATTAAGTCTGACAAAGTGTACATAAAAAACTTGGTTTTGGTTTAGTTGCTAGGTTGTGTCCAGCTCTTGCAACCCCATGGACTATAGCCTACCAGTCTCCTCAGTCCATGGCATTCTCCAGGCAAGAATACTGGAGTGGGATGCCATTTCCTTCTCCAGGGGATCTTCCTGACCCAGATATCTAAAGTTGCTTCTATTTCTTCTTCAGTGTTCCTCATCATAAGGACCTGGTTCAGAAACTAAACATGCATACCTTTCCTATAGCAGATAACTCTTGCTGAATCACCGTTTGCAGTAGCATATCTTTTACTTTGAAGAATTTATATCAGTCAGAAATTTAAACACAAGTCAAGAGGCTTACCACATTAGTGGAGGAAGAGGAAAATAGAAGTAATCCAGGTTACCCAGCAGTCAACTCCAGCCCGGGGGAGCTGTCACACCTGACTCACTTGCTGCTTTAGACAAGACTTGGGAAACGTATCAGTATCATAGCACCAGGTTTTTTTTTCTGGGTATCTCAGATGTCAGGTTTGGAAGAAGCAGTTGCTTCGTTGTCAACAGATCTTATCATGGGCTTTATTTAGAAGATAATTTAGTACTGCTGTCATTGAATAATAAAATTCCTACAGCTGTGGAGAGAAAGTTTGGAGGAAGGAGAGTTATTTCTCTGATGTTTAAGTCTGAAGGCTAAGTTAATAATAGTGAAATTATTTCTTTTGTTTCTGTGGCACACATGTACTTGCTTTCGGTGTGTTGATACAGTAATGTGTACTTTATATTTTAATTCACAAATTCCCTAAATGTTGACATTTGAAGGACAAAGTTAATTTTATTGTTAGTCCAAAAAGCATCAGTATTGTTTTAAAATTTTTATGCTGTAGACTTTTACTTGTTACTAGAAGAGGGTTTCTCTCAGCTTCCCTGGTGGCTCAGTAGTAAAGAATCCCCCTGGCAATGCAAAGGACACAGGTTCATTCCCTTATCCGAGAAGATCGTACATGCCATGGAGCTACTAAGTCCATGCGCCACAACTGCTGAGCTAGAGCTCATGCTGCGCAACAAAAGAGGCCCCCACCGTGAGAAGCCCACTCACCACAACTAGAGAGCAGCCTCTGTTCTCTGAAACTACACACAGCAATGAAGACCAGAACAGCCGAAACTAAAAAAAAAGTCTCTCTGAACACACTATTCCCCTACCTCTCTTAACACTTACTCTCTTGGTATTGAATCCAGATAACCTCTTTTGTGATCCAGGCCTGTGTGTCAGCTGGTATTTGGATATTTTTACCTATTTGTCTAAGCATTAAACTCCCATATTCCTCTTGAATCTGCCCTTATTTTATTTGCTGTTTCCCTGGTTAGTACCATAGTTTGCCGAGTCACTAAGTATAAATCGTGTCATCCTTGCCTCTTTCCTGTTTTCTCGCTTTCTTAGCCAGCCTGTCTTACAGTCTAAGTTCTGCCTCCTAAACTTACCTTGACTGTATCTCCTCATTTCCATTCCCACAGCCGTCACTCTGCTTCAGATCAGCTGAATTATTACAAGTGCCTCTTTAAGTCTTGCTTCCTACCATTTATTCTCCACATTGCACTCCAGGTGGCTTTTCTGAAACCAAAATTTGACCAGGTGCTTCCTCATAGAAAATTTTTCACTGGCTTATCCTTATTCTCAGAATAAAGTCCAGTTTATTAATGTGGTTTACTCAGCCCTGGCTTTATTTTTTTTGGTTTTACTTAGCTTTGTAGCTTAGTATTCCTTACTTATTCCTCTCAAGTTGGAGTGTACTATGTCCCTAGATGCCCACTGCCCACCCTACCTAGAACATATCTTCCCCCTCCCCCCCAAACATTCCAAACTTACTTGTTCTTCAGCTCTCATCGTAATAATTTGTTTCCCTGCCATAAACCTGAGTTAGCTGGGGTTTTTTGTTTTTTGTTTTTCTTTTCTATAGGTCTCTTAGTACCTTATGCTTCCCCTTTCTTAGTATTTATTACATCACAAATAATTGTCAGTTTATTTGTCAAAATTATATAAATGTAAGTTTGAGTAGGGTCATGTATCCACAGTCTGTAAATTAGAGTAACTTACTGGCACATATTTAGTGCTCATAAATATTTACCTTTTATAATAAATAAGAGAGGGTAATATGAACTGGTCTGCACAACTATAAAATTCTGTCCCATAATTTTCTTTACATGTCACATAACATCTTTAGAAATGACTTGTCTTTACACGTTTCAAAAGAACATATAAGGTAAAAATCTAGTACCTCTTTACAGTTAGCATGTTTAATATTAATAATTTCAAGATTGTGTCATCCTTTTAAAATAATTTGAATAGGAGCTCATCATTGAAATCCTTATTTTAATCTTACTACCCTCCATTGCTAGTAATCAATTGCTAGTAATCTCTACTTTGGGTTTGGTATTTCTGGTTAGCCTAATGATTATATTTTGTTATAAAGGCAGATAACACTAAATTGTTGGGTGTTTTATTTGTTACAGTCTACCCTGATATTTGCACTATCAGCCTTGTGGCAGTAAGTGATACGAATAAGCATGCTGATAGAATTGCTTTTTGGGATGACGTCTATGGCTTCAACATGTCCTGCATGAAGAAGGCAGTCATTCCGGAGGCTGTGGTGGATATTTTAGATCCAAAGACACTTATTTCAGACGCCTGTAGTATTAAGGTGGGTACTTACCTAATTTTCTTTAACGATGTGGCTTTTTATTATTTTTCATTTATGAGGTTAGTATTTCAAATTAATGAATTGATTTTAAGTATGGGTCTTCAAAACTAATCATTCTTCATTTTAATTAAAGCAACTTGATGTCATAATATTTACCAGTTGACTGTGCCATCCGTTTGGAATCACTTCTCTTTATGTAGTAAAGTTTCTTACACTGAAGGCTTGAATCATTGACTTAGTAAAGGCAGAAAGTCCTGTTGTAGTGTCGTTTCTGCTTTACCACCACCTCCTGCCCTTAGTTCTAAGCTTCTTATTTACAGCCAGGTTATTCATTCATGTATGTTTCACACAGTTTAACTTCTCATTCAGATTTCCTCCGTTCAGATTAAGTAATTATAGTGACTATGTCCATGAGACTAAAACCCTGCTGTTTTAAATTTTATATTTTTCACCATGTTAATCTCTAGTTTTATTGACAATTTGCTATGTCGAATTTGCATAGGTTGAGTAATTTTGCCGTTAGTGATAGTACTGTTGGTTTTGGTGAAAGACTCCTTAATTTATCTATTTCAATTGTATAATTAAATAAATATAGCTTGTTTAGTATTAAATTCAGAACACTGTCTCTTTTTAGTCACACTGTTACTTTCATAGTATCAATAATTATTCTTGGCACAAAATATTCAGTAGATACTCAGTAAAAGTTCATTAATTTTCTTAAGTGGATAAAGTCTTAATATGTAAAGTTTCTCAACAAGAAAACAAGCTGATTAAAATTGCGTTCATTTAAGAAAAAAAAATATAGCATGGTTAATGACTATAGGACTGTTCAGTGCCCTGGTACACTGAGTGTAAAGGATCTATTTGGATTCTTCCACTCAGGGAGGGTGTATGGTTATAGCCAATTCAGTCTTAAGATGGAACAGAAAGAGAAGGGTCCCATGTCGTGGTGCTAATTTCTCTTTCTAGTTATTTCTTGGCTTAATTCCCCAAAATGCTATGGGTAAATAAGATAGTTGAAATAGAAAATTTAGGACTGATAAACCAAGGTGTTTAAAAAGTATACATATCCTTTTTCTTTTTGTTTGTTTAGGTAAATGTTGCCTGTTCTGTATTCCCCAATCCTGTTATAAATAAAAGGCAACCACAATGTAGCTTCTTTAAAATTTGCTCACTGTTTAAAATAGAGTAATGCCTCAAGTAGTCGTGTGAATTGTGTTCACTGTGTTACAACCTATTCATGGTCAGCCAAATGCCAATGACAGCCTTCACAGCGCAGCATCCTTTGGTCACACTGCTGTACCCAAGTCCATCTACTCTCCATAGTGAAATGGAGAAAGCTTTGAACTAGGACAGAACAGGAAAATAAGGGTATTTGGCCATTTTTTTCCCTGAAGTGAATCTTCATAGTTGATTTTGTTCATTGTTTGGAATTGTTATGGTTGTTCTTAATGTCTAACAAACTTCAAATGCACTTGCAAAAATGAATTCTAAAACATCTTGTTCTTCTAAATAGCATATGTTTTCAAGTTGGCATTTCCTACAAAAAAGATTGACTTACCACATAATTTATTGTCAATGTGTACCACTGGTGGTTTACAAAATGATTTTGGTTGGAACAAGGAAAACACTTTTTATTTGAGAGTATCTTAATCTATCTTAGAAAAAACTTTAGCACAACAGAGCCATGATTTGATATATATTATTCATATAACAAGTCTAAGTAAAAAATACTAATTTGATTAAAAGAAGATATAATTATATATTAGTGCTAGTAGCCCTTAAGTTTAGAAATAATCCCCAAAGTGGAGTGTGGGTGATTAAAGTTTGCAAAGCATTGGCTTACAGTAATTTTTTTGCATAAAAAGAAATATTTATGTGTTTCTGATTTTGTTTTTACTATTTTTACTAAATCCTTCCCTCTACTCTTTTTTTTTTCATGGGTAGCATATAGATTGTCATACGACATCTGTCTCAGATTTGGAATTTTCTTCAGATTTTACCCTAAAAATCACAGAGACATCATTGTGCACGGTAAGCTGTTTCATTCTACTTTCACAAATCTCTCTAGTAGTGTGGTTGATTGGCAGGCTAATGAATTAATTACCAGACTTGTGATAAATGAAAAAGACTATTGCCTTTGACAGTCTATCGAATCTGTCTGTTGAATAGATCTGTTTTAATAAGTCAGTAGACTTCAGAAAGTTGAGAAGAGAGAGTATTAGGAAACCATGTTTACATAGTGATATTTCTTTATAAACTCTTCACTGTTACTTATATAATTAATGGAGAACACTCAACTTTATCTTCATAGATAAAAGGGAAATGCCCTGCTCCTCTCACTGACTCTTAACACTCAATTTAGATGGAAATAAGATGATCATTTGGTATAATATTTTATATTCCTGTGAGAAAAATAATGAAGAAACTGATGGTGTACCTGTCTTGAAAGATTCAGCCTGCTCTAATAGAAATAAGTAGATGTTTTAGAAAAGTTAGACAAATCTAGATTCACATTTGGTTCTGCCACTCCATAGTTTGTTACTTTGTTCAGCTTACCTAGGTAGTTAGTACTGCAGACTAATTAACTGCTTTAAGAAAAATGGTTATTCTTTCTGTGTTGAAGACTAATTGTATAGATTAGTGAGGTATAACATGTGAAAGCACCTACAATGTAGCCAGAAATGTTATTACTAAAATACATTAATTTTTCTTAAATAATTTCTAAATGTGTATTAACACTAAGTTTACAGTATATACCTTTACCAGGAGACTTAGAATGTTAACAAAATGTGGACCTTTCCTTACCAACGTATAAATTTACATAGGTATTATAGGTATATTTTTATCATCTTAAAATTTAATTACATGGTTTAAAAAATACTAACTATATCTTCAAAATGAAAAATTTTATTGAAAACCGTATCGTCAGAAACTGTGAAACAGATTATAGTCATGTAAACTTTGACTCTTCAACCTGATTCTTTTAAATACTTTGCTCAGATCAACGTACAAAGATTATATGATTTCTTCAAGAGTTTTTTCAGTTCATTTTGAGCCAATAATTATTTTATATCCAAAAATGTTTTAGCTATTCTTTGATGTTATGAGAAAGTCTTTTTTTCATCAAAGTTGGTTTTATAGTTTAAAAAAAAATCTAAATCCCAGACTTATGATTGTTAAGCACCCATTATATTAATGTATTTAATTGGTGAAAAGCAAAATTTCATTTTTCCCATTTGTTTATCCCAGACTTTCTAATTCTGCTTTTTATTAATAGAAACTGAAGTTATTTGGTCAGTTGAAATTACAGACTACAGCCTTTAACTCCTAGACTTACTCTGTGTTTTGATATTCATAATCCTTGAGTGTTAAAAATGACCTCGTTTTTAAAAAAAATATTTTATTGAAGTGTGGTTGATTTACAAATGTGTTAATTTCTGCTGTACAGCAGAGTGATTCAGTTATACATATATATACATTCTTTTTCATATTCTTTTTCATTATGGTTTATTATACAATATTGAATATAGTTCCCTGTGGTATACAGTAGGACCTTGTTTATCCCTTCTGTATATAATACTTTGCATCTGCTAATCCCAACCACCCACTCCATCCCTCCCCACTACACCAAACCACAGTCTGTTCTCTGTATCCATGGGTCTGTTTCTGTTTTGTAGATAATTCCATTTGTGTCATATTTTAGATTCCACATACAATTGCTGTCATATTATGTTTGTCCTCTGACTTACTTCAGTTAGTATGATCATCTCTGGGTCCATCCTTGTTGCTGCAAATGGCATTATCTCATTCTTTTTCTATGGCTAAGGAGTATTCCGTTGTGTATATCTGTACCTCATCTTTTTTATCCATTCATCTGTTAACATTTAGGTTGCTTTCGTGTTTCGGTTATTATGAATAGTGCTATTATGAACATAGGGGTACGTGTATCTTTTTGAGTTATAGTTTTTTCTAGATATGTGCCTAGGAGTGGGATTGCTGAATCGCATGTTTTTTTAGCAACCTCCATATGGCTTTCCATAGTAGCTATACCAATGTACATTCCCACCAACAATGTAGGAGGATTCCCTTTTCTCCACACCCTCTCCAGCATTTGTTATTTGTTGATTTTTAATGGTGACCATTCTGACTGGTGTGAGGTGGTACCTTGTTGTAGTTTTGATTTGAAAAGTGAAAGTTAGTCATTCAGTCATGTCCGACTCTTTGTGACCCCATGGACTGAGCCCACCAGCCTCCTCTGTCCATGGAATTCTCCAGGCGAGAATTCTGGAGTGCGTACTCGTTCCCTTCTCCAGGGATCAAACCCAGGGCACCTGCATTGCAGGTAGACTCTTTACCGACTGAGATTTGATTTACATTCCTTTAATAATTAGTGATATTGAGCATCTTTTCATGTGCCTGTCGGCCATCTGTATTTGTTCTTTGGAGAAATTTAGGTCCTTATTTAGGTCGTTTATTTAGGTCTTCTGCCCCTTTTTTGGTTGAGTTGTTTTTTGTTCCTGAGTTGCATGAGCTGTTGTATAGTTTGGATATTAGTCCCGTGGTGGTGGTGGTGGTGGTGGTGGTCATCTTTCCTCCCAGTCTGTAGGTTGTTTTCTTTTGCTTATGGTTTCCTTTGCTGTGCAAAAGCTTATGTTTGATTAGGTCCCATTTGTTTATTTTTCCTTTTACTTCTATTGCCTTGGGAGACTGCCCTAAGAAAACAGTGGTACAATTTATGTGAGAGAATATCTTGCCTATATTCCCTTCTGGTTTTATGGGGTCATGCCTTATGTTTAAATCTTTAAGCCATTTTCAGTTTATTTTTGAGTATGGTGTGAGGATATGTTCTAATTTCATTGATTTACATTTGACTGTCCAACTTTGCCTACACTGCTTGCTGAAGAGAGACTGTCTAAAAGAGACCTTGATTAATGGCCATTGATCTATAAAGTAACTCTTAGAAGTTACTTGTTGTATTACCACTACTATTAAATAATATTATTTCAAATCTACTTGCAGTGATCTCCACACAAATCAAAGTAGAGCAAATATGAAACTGGTGAAGACCTCAAGACTGTGTTTGTTTTTAGTTGTGCATATTTTTGAACTTTATTTATATGAGTTTATTGAGTTTTATTGAAATGTTTTTTATTTTCTGGGTATGGGTTGAGGTTCTTAGTTTCAGACAACGGAATCCAGATAAGCTTGTTTAAGCAGAAAGAATTTGCTAAAGAAAATAAGAGGATTTCCAGACACAGTGGCAGAGCTAAAGGATAGGCTACATTTTGAACCTCCAGAAACAACTTATAGAACCACACCACCTTAGAACTGGCCTGCTACAAAAGCTGTCTTCCCCACTGCAGGCCCAATAAGCCCCAGTACCCCTGGCCCACTGAGGTACCACCACTGACAGCCCCAGATGCATAACCACTTCACTACCATTCTGTTCCTGTCCTCTACCCACCACCCAACTCATGCTGTCCAGTTCCTCCTTACAAATCTTTATTCAACACCTCTACATAGCTGAATGCAGATTATGTTGTACCCTAGTTACAGAAAGTCTTGGAAAATACTTTTAGCCACAGAAGTGTTAGGCTGGAGAAAGTATCATAACACATAAGCTGGGTTCCCTTGCTATCTGAAAGTAGAGTGTTCTGTGAAACTTTTTGTAAACTGAAGTGGTGTAAAGCGAAGAAAGCTACCTTAGAACCACATCTTGCTAAAGATGCATAAGCTAAATTGGTATAAAGTGTAGATGCAATTCATAGCTCTGGTGGCTTGATGCTGAGATGCCTAGTGTGAATCCTGGGAAAGAAGTGTGGCACTCTCTCCAGAACAAACACTGAATGCTACTTTTGCTTTTCACCGTTTTTTGTAAAAGCAAAAATCCTCTTCAAATTTATTTCTGTTAGGGAAAACATAGTAACGTAGGTCTTTTTTAAAAGGGACATGGTGTAAAGTGAACTTTTGAAAAGCAGGAGATACCTATATAGAATTATTTCTATTGTTATTTGGGATAGAGTACAAGAAAGAAGCTTTATGTTAAAAGAAATTGTATTTATCCTTTGATGATCTTAGTTTTATTTTGTATATTTAAAAGAGTAAAATAGAATGAAAAAAGGGAAAAAAACTGGTAGTCTGTTTAATCCAAAGATTGTAATCAAAATGTTTATGTTGAAAAATAATGTGTCAAATAGGTGTTACTGCATTTGTCCTTGTACATTTGGAGTTCCATATCTGTGAAGAACCATTTAGAATTACATTTTTATTCCCAACTTGCCTGAATGATTGTAATGTAAAAGTCTGGATTGAGACTGGCCCAGAGTTTGAGAGAAAGGTGGCAGGAGATTGGAAGGGACCCGTATGTGTGTGATCACACTGCTAAATAGTTCTGTAACTCACCTTGAGAGGAATGTATAGTCTTAAATCATATTTATTGGTTGCGTGCCAAGTTTTGAAGATAAAAATTTTAGTACTCAACGTTTATGCTAACTCCTCTGATACTATGTGGTCAAATAGTCAATATAAATTATCTTTGATGGTGATAATATCCAGCAGGCATTGAACATTTGTATGTCAGGCAATGTGCTAATCACTTTAAAAGCATTATTTCATTTAGTTTGCATAATGACTAGTTTACATGGATACTAATATTCCCATTTTATGGGTGAAGAAAAAGATAAATCACTGTAATATTTTGAGCAATACACTTACTCTTTCCTAACCCAAAGAAACTTTCATAGTGGGATCATACAAACTATTAAAGGAACATTGGGAAACGTTATGAGTTCTTCCAGGTGTGAAAGACAGGAGGTTGCATGTTCTCTATTTGAAACAGGTTTGAAAAATCTTATTCCCAGCTAGTAGTCTAGCAGTTGTTGAGAGGGAGAGGGAAGAGAATGTGTATGATCACAGTGTGCTCTTTATCCGGGGTGGGACTGACAGACTCATAGGCTACAATAAGCCCCATAGTCCATCCTCTTTGCAGCAAAGAAAAAGTATATCTTAGAAAAATCTTTTCTTTACGCTGTCAGAGTAAGCTTATAGTTGTTTGATTAATCACGTACATTTCGTAAAACCCGCCTTTGCTTCCAAATATGTTACTCTAACATGAACCTGACTTGAGTGAGATTTTATGGCCTAATGCTTGTATTGCATTTTCATTGTTTGTGAATCTCAACCATCCACCCGTATCTACTCCAGGTATCTTTGGCTCTTTTGCTGTTGTCGTTGTTTAGTCACTCAGTCGTATCCGACTTTTGCCACCCCATGGACTGCAGCACACCAGGCTTCCCTGTCCTTCACCATCTCCCAGAGCTTGTTCAAACTCATGTCCATTGCATCAGTGATGCCATCCAGCCTTCTCGTCCTCTTGCATCCCCTTCCCCTCCTGCCTTCAATCTTTCCCAGCATCAGGGTCTTTCCCAATGAGTCGGCTCTTCACATCGGGTGGCCAAAGTATCGGGGCTTCAGCTTCCGCATCAGTCCTTCCAATGAATATTCAGGACTGATTTCTTTTAGGATGGACTGCTTGGATCTCCTTGCAATCCAAGGGACTCTCAAAAGCCTTCTCCAACAGCACAGTTTGAAAGCATCACTTCTTTGGTGCTTATCCTTCTTTATGGTCCAAGTCTCATATCCATATGAGACTAGTGCATAAACCTTAACTTTGACTATATGGACCCTTGTCATTAAAGTGATATCTCTGCTTTTTAATATGCTGTCTTAATACGCTGTCTAGGTTTGTCATAGCTCTTCTTCCAGGGAGTAAGAGTCTTTAAATGTCATGGCTGCAGTTACAGTCTGCAGTAATTTTAGAGCCCAAGAAAATAAAGTCTGTCACTGTTCCCATTGTTTCCCCATCTACTTGCTATGAGATGGGACGAGATGCCATAATCTTAGTTTTTTGAATGTTGTTTTAAGCCAGCTATTTCATTCTCCTTTTCACCTTCATTAAGAGGCTCCTTTGTTCCTCTTTGCTTTCTGCCATAAGGGTGGTATCATCTGCATATCTGAGGTTATTGATATTTCTCTGGCAATCTTGATTCCAGCTTATGCTTCATCCAGCCTGGCATTTAGCATTTGCTCTGTGACAGAGTGCCAACTGCTTAACCTCTTCACTTAACAACTGTCTGGAGCTACTCTGCAAGCCTAGTCTTCAAGGCTACTTTTTAGATTATTTGCCTGGTTACTTGGTAATAATCCATTAATAAAGGTATTAAGAGAGGATGAGTGCCTAATTGGAATTTAGTTATTCTGTTACATAATCAGAAGAATTAATTAAAAATATGGGAAATAAAAAGCAATGTCTGGTAAAGAGATGGAAAAAGTTACTCTGGGGAGGAAGAGGTATGGCTTTCTTAGTGAAGAAAAAGGCACCCGATTTTGTGGAGAAAGTTGCTCTGGGAGGAAAAGGTGTGCTTTTCTTAGAGTTAAGAGAAAGGTACCCAGTTTTGTATTGCTAAGTACAAACCTTCAAATACATTAAATGCTTTCTTTCTTGTGCTTGAAACCTGAATGCGTAGCTAAAAAATAAGATAGAGAATTTCTGTTAGTAGTTAAGCCCATAAAGCTCAACATTCAGAAAACGAAGATCATGGCATCTGGCCCCATCACTATATGGGAAATAGATGGGAAAACAGTGTCAGACTTTATTTTGGGGGGCTCCAAAATCACTGCAGATGGTGACTGCAGCCATGAAATTAAAAGACGCTTACTCCTTGGAAGAAAAGTTATGACCAACCTAGATAGCATATTCAAAAGCAGAGATATTACTTTGCCAACAAAAGTCTGTCTAGTCAAGGCTATGGTTTTTCCAGTGGTCATATATGGCTGTGAGAGTTGGACTGTGAAGAGAGCTGAGCACCAAAGAATTGATGCTTTTGAACTGTAGTGTTGGAGAAGGCTCTTGAGAGTCCCTTGGACTGCAAGGAGATCCAACCAGTCCATTCTGAAGGAGATCATCCCTGGGATTTCTTTGGAAGGAAATCCAAAGTTTCAGCTAAAGCTGAAACTCCAGTACTTTGGCCACCTCATGTGAAGAGTTGACTCATTGGAAAAGACTTTGATGCTGGGAGGGATTGGGAGCAAGGAGGAGAAGGGGATGACAGAGGATGAGATGGCTGGATGGCATCACTGACTCGATGGACAGGGAGGCCTGGTGTGCTGTGATTCATAGGGTCGCAAAGAGTTGGACACGACTGAGAGACTGAACTGAAGTGAATGCAGCTTTAGTTAGCAACTGACTTCCTACCTATCATATCAGCCTGTCTAACCTTGCAGTAAATGAACAATAAAGTCCATTATTTTCATGGAAGTTTCATAGGTGTTCAGAAGCAAATGATTTAAAGCTATATAATTTAGAACCAGTGTGTTTTATCTTGTGAGTTAAGGTTTATTTTTTAATGCCATTTATATAATTGTGTAATGTTCTCTTACTCTGTATTCTAGCAGCATTTATATTGATAATATAATATAAGCTGAAAAAGGTCTGAATAAGCTCCATAAAGATACAGAAAAGCATCCTTTTTCCTAATCCTGGGTATACATTAAATGACTTCTCATAGTTCCTTTCATATAAAAATGAGTTGTTTATACCTTAAAAATGAAAATACTTAAGCTAGTTATATCAGATTACATGCTCACATACATAATGTCTTTGACATGTAAAGATTTTTTATTTAATGCATCATCTCTTAAAGTGATCATTTTTACATCTTAATTTTAGCATTATGCTTTCTTTTATTCTACCTCTATATTGGCATGGACTAGAATAATGTTCAGTTTGTATAAACTTTCCTTAATATGATTTTAAACCTCATTTAAAGAAGAATATTTTTCCAGCCATTTTTTTACTGCACTTGTTAAACATAAAACAGTGGATTAAATTTAAAAAATCATACTTTTTAAATATTTGGATTTAGTAACCTTTATTTTGGATTTAATGATCTCTTACAATAAAGTCTTTATTTTGAATTTTATCAAAGTGCAAGAGTTCAGTGGCATTTGAGAGCTATTTGGTTTTTAATGTAACTTTTAAAAATCTTTATAACAATGTAAAATTTTGTATCAACAGATATTTCAGTTTGTTAAACAAATATGAAATGCTGACCATGTGCCAGATACTTGTTTGAAATGTTTGGTCACAGATAACAACAACCAAAAAATCTCTCCTGTATCCTGAAAAGACACTTAAGGGAGAGGAGGCAGGTACTGACTGACTAGCTTTTAGTATGAAAAGTGAAGATAGTAATATAGAGGGATGAATAGGGTGGTCTGAGTTTGGGGGCTCAGAAGTGAGGTATTTTTCTGATGGAAAAGTTACAGTTGGTGATCAGATTTTATAGCCAAGATTTCATGACAAAGAAAGATAAAGATCATTGCCCCCTCCAAAAAAAAAAAAAGATTTGTATTTTAAACAAGTAAGTCTATTCTGTTTCCAAGAATGAAAAGACTGATAGAAAGCTGAGGTACGGTAGCCATGTAATAACTTGACTTTGGGATAATTTTTGTTCACCTAATTTTTAATTCGCTAGTCTTTTCTTTATCTGTATTCTTTCTATTGCTAAGGTCACCAATAAATATTTTCATTTTAAATATCATGTTTTTTAGTTCTAGCATTCTTATTTTGATTTTTTTGAGTTATATTTTGTCTTTCTAACCACTTTGGTTAATCTTTTTGTCTTAATTGCTTAACATATATATAATAATTCTTTTAAGACCTGTTTACTGATTCTATGAGCTGCCTGTGATTGTACTTTTATTGCTTTTTCTTTTGACTGTGGGTCAGATTTTCCTGTTTCTTCTCATTTTTCATACCTTTGTATTTTATGCTAGTCATTGTGTCGGGTTGGCAAAAAACTTTGCTCTGGTTTTTTTCATAAGATCACATAGAAAAATCTGAACCAACTTTTTGACCAACACAAGTTAAAAGATAGTACAGACTTATCTAATATTTTCACCTAGAAGGACCTTTACTTACCTCTGTCTGGTAGCTACTCTGAGGACCTGATCCCTTTTATCGTATCTGAAGTTGAGCTTGATTGGGTCTAGATTCCACTGCAGTTAATTTACTTGGTCTTGAGCATAAAATTAGACTTCTGCCTTTTTCCAACTTCATAGAAAGACCATCAAAATGAAGCTGACTTCAGGGAGGAGAACAAAATCAGGATATTTGTAAGGTTTAGGAGATCTGATTTTTGAAGGATCTCTCATTTCAGAGCAAGGGATTAGAGGGGAGAGGAAAGGTTCTGCTCTGGGTTTGGCATGGTTCGTGATGCCAGTCAAAAATTGTCAATTGCCTTCTGCCTCCACAAGGTCACTAGCTACTGCAGTCGCTGACCTTTAACACTCTATAAAAGAGTTCAGAGTGGAATGATGCCCTCCATGCTCTGGGAAAAACAGGGGCGTGCAGATAGATATTTTGGTAAGATTTTATGAGACCAGTTTCTTGCATCCCTCTTATCTAGAGAAGCACTAAAATCATTGAAGGAGATATCTGTTCCTCATGGCTAGCAACAGCTTTCTCGTGACTAGCAGCAACCCTCTGCCCAAATGTGTCCTTGACTGCACATGTCCCCCTTCACCAAAATGACAGGTGTACTAACCCTCCCCACCCCATCTCTTCAAAGCAATTCCTTAGAGCTGTCTTAAGATGCTGTCTCCTGGGCTTTAGTCCTCATTTTGCCCCAAATAAGATAACTCACAACTCTCACAGGAGAAGGCAGTGGCACCCCACTCTGATACTCTTGTCTGGAAAATCCCATGGATGGAGGAGCCTGGTAGGCTGTAGTCCATGGGGTCACTAAGAGTCGGACACAACTGAGCGACTTCACTTTCACTTTTCACTTTCATGCATTGGAGAAGGAAATGGCAACCCACTCCAGTGTTCTTGCCTGGAGAATCCCAGGGACGGGGGAGCCTGGTGGGCTGCTGTCTATGGGGTCGCACAGAGTCGGACACGACTGAGCGACTTCACTTTCACTTTTCACTTTCATGCATTGGAGAAGGAAATGGCAACCCACTCCAGTGTTCTTGCCTGGAGAATCCCAGGGACGGGGGAGCCTGGTGGGCTGCTGTCTATGGGGTCGCACAGAGTCGGACACGACTGAAGTGACTTAGCAGCAGCAACTTTCACATTGTGCTTTTTTTTTGGTTGCCCATAGACATAGTAATGGTTGGGTTTCAGCTTGAGTTCTGAAGAGTTAACAGTGTAGTTGAGCCTTCTGTTTGAGAAGAGGGTATTTTACTGTCAGGGTTAGTTGGAAACAGGGTTATTGTTCATATACATGGATTTTCTTAAGGTACCTGAAACAAACTGCCTCATCTTCCTGGACAAGAGTTTGTGGAATAACAAGAGAGCTGAATAGCAAGACCATGCTAATGGTGCCAGTGAACCGTGTGGTTGCAGATGATTTTGGCTTTGCGATCTAAACACCACAAGAAAACCTCTTTCTTCCTACTTTCTAGTATAAGCACCAGCTTCATTAGCTTTCTTAGCTTGCAGAGAGGACTAGCCAAGCCTTTGAGAATTTTCCAGAAGCCACTGTACCATACTACCCCAGACTTGGACATTAAAAATTGGTTGGTTTTTCCTTGAACCAGCAAGGTTGCTATGCCGTCACATTTTTGCTTCTTTGCCCCTGCATTGGATAGATGCTCTCAGGTGAAAGCAACTGTTTGCTCGACTAGGAAGTGCTAATCCCTTACTTTTATTTATTTGTATCCAAAGCTCTTTGATGGTTGAAAAATATAGTTGTTCCATTTACTCAGTGTTTTGTTGTAGTAGCTATATCAGATTGAGAAGAGGGTCTTTTGTACACTGGAAAGGGAAGTCCCTGAAAGCTTTGTTTTAAAAACCTTGGGTTTTTAAAGATAAATCTTTAAAAATCTGGAAGATAAATCTGTGTCTGCTTATTTAACTTTTTTTTTTTAAGTTAGGAAGAGTAAATAAAAAATTTTTTTAAAGTTACGTTATTTATGATTTTAAGTTAGGAAAAGTAGAATTTTATGAAAATAAAAGTTAACTGAAACTGAATTATGTGTTATCTCTCAGTTCTTTTTTTTTTTTCTATTTTAAAAAAGTATGATATACTTGATAAACAGTAGAAACATATTTAAGAGACACTGGTACTTAGAACAGGTCTTGAGTTACAGTTTTTTAAGGATAATATAGATGTTATAAAAGAAACTTTAAAATGTTTGCCATTCAAACTTTCATGGTTCTCAAGGAGTACTCATGGTACTCCTTGTTTTCATTGTATGTTTTAATTAAGCTTTAAATTTTTCTAATGGTTTAAGAAGAAACATGAAAATGAGCCCATTTATTTGCAATTGTATTCTTTAAGTCTTCTTTTAAAGCTTTTGAAAAATTCCTGACACTTGAAGCCTACTAATTTTAAACTCATTCCTTGGTATTGAATCAGTTCTTAGTACTTTTGGGTGCAAATTGACCTAATTTTGACCCAGCAGAGCTAATCAGCTAAAGAAACTAATTATTAAAACACATCTGCACTGCTTCAAAATTGTAAGATTTGTCTTGAACTTGCATCATAGATTTTAATGGGACATCTGCTATATATTTTAACAGGCTTCATTAAGTAAGTTTTATGTCTTAGAGGGAGAGCATTTCTAATGAGATTCCACCTTTACAGTCAGTTTTAGGTTTCTACTTTAATGAATGACCATACAGTCTAGAGCCTGGTCCTGAACTTCCTGTTCTCTCTGTGAACCTTTGGAGTTAGGCTTAGATGTTGTTGAGAATACTTAAATCTATTTCCATGAACTGGTTTTTGAGTAGTAGGATGTGTTAAGAGCTACAAGGCATTGGGAATATAGTAATAAGCCAGAACAAGCAGCTCTTCTCTTCATGAGGCATTAATGGGGGAGATAGATGTTAAAGTTCACTTTGTGGATATTAGATAATACCAAGGAATTATTGAAAATTTAGTTACATGTGATAAAGGTATTGTAGTTATATAAGGAAATGTTCATATTTTTTAGAGATGTACACAGGTAAGGGAGAAATGACGTGTCAGGCATTTGCTTCAAGGTAGTTGAGCAAAAAGGGGGAAGCAGAGGGAGAGTATATGGAGCAAACGTGCCAAATATTGGTCACTGTTGTATATAGGTGATAGGTGCTCAGGTTCTATAATCGTGTATATGTTTGAAGTTTTTTCATAGTCCGATCTTTTTAAACAATCATACTAACAACAGTATTCTAAGAAATGCATAAGAGTGATGAGGCAAAGGTGTTAGCCTACATTGTTTCTGCAAAACTCAGCTCTCTGCTATAGCTACCAAGGCTAAACACACGCTTGCACTGTGCTTCACGTTTTCACACTTAGACATGTGTTCATATGTTCACCAAAAAGACCTATACAAGAACTCTGTTGCAGCATTGTTTCTGGAAACCTAGACTAGGAGTAAGCCAGACATTCATCAGTAGTAGAATGGATAAATGGTGCAGTATATTTATGAAGTAATATACATCAGTGGGGAGAAAAATGGGATCTTGGCTGTACACTATGACATGGATGAATTTCATGAATAGAACATTCATGAAAAAGGAGGGGAGAAAGCCAAATACACAAAAGCTTTTGCCTTTAAATTTTCATAAAAAGCTAAATTAGTATAGTGATAAACATCAGAATAATGGTTACATTTTGTGGGAGGACTTAATGATTCAGTTCAGTTCAATCGCTCAGTCATGTCCGACTCTTTGTGACCCCATGGACTGCAGCACACCAGGCTTCCCTGTCCATCACCAACTCCTGAAGCTTGCTCAGACTCATGTCTGTCGAGTCGGTGATGCCATCCAACCATCTCATCCTCTGTCGTCCCCTTCTCCTCCTGCCATCAATCTTTTTCAGCAGCCACGTCTTTTCCAGTGAGTCTGTTCTTTGCATCAGGTGGCCAAAGTGTTGGAGCTTCAGCTTTAGCATCATATTCCAATGAATATTCACGATTGATTTCCTTTAGAATTGACTCGTTTGATCTCCTTGCAGTCCAAGGGACTCCCAAGAGTTTTCTTCAATGCCACAATTCAAAAGCATCAATTCTTCAGTGCTCAGCTTTCTTTATGGTCCAATTCTCACATCTGTACATGACTACTGGAAAAACCCTAGCAAACCATAGCTTTGACTAGATGAACCTTTGTTGGCAAAGTAATATCTCTGCTTTTAATAGGCTTTCTGTGTTGTCATAGCTTTTATTCCAAGGAACGAGTATCTTTTAATTTCATGGCCGCAGTCACTGTCTGCAGTGATTTTGGAGTCCAAGAAAATAAAGTCTGTCACTGTTTCCATTCTTTCCCCATCTGTTTGCCATGAAGTGATGGGATTGGATGCCATGATACTTGTTTTTTGAATGTTGAGTTTTAAGCCAGCTTTTTCACTCTCTTCTTTCACCTTCATCAAAAGGCTCTTTAGTTCCTCTTCACTTTCTGCCATAAGGGTGTTGTCATCTGCATATTTGAGCTTATTGATGTTTTCCCCGGCAGTCTTGATTCCAGCTTGTGCTTTATCCAGCCTGGCATTTCGCATGATATACTCTGCATATAAGTTAAATAAGCATGGTTACAGTAAACAGCCTTGACATACTTCTTTCCCAATTTGGAACCAGTCCGTTGTTCCATGTCTAGTTTTAACTGTTGCTTCTTGACCTGCATACAGATTTCTGAGGAGGCAGGTCAGGTGGTCTGGTATTCCCATCTCTTTCAGAATTTTCCAGAGTTTGTTATGATACACACAAAGTCTTTGGCATAGTCAATAAAGCAGAAGTAGATACTTTTCTGGAATTCTCTTATTTTTTCTATGATCCAGATGTTTGCAATTTGTTCTTTAGTTCCTCTGCCTTTTCTAAATCCGGCTTGAACATCTGGAAGTTTTTGGTTCATGTACTGTTGAAGCCTGGCTTGAAGGATTTTGAGCATTACTCTGCTGGCATGTGAAATGAGTGCAATTGTGTGGTAGTTTGAACACTCTTTGGCATTGCCTTTCTTTGGGATTAGACTGAAAACTGACCTTTACCAGTCCTGTGGCCACTGCTGAGTTTCCCAAATTTACTGGCATATTGAGTATAGCACTTTCACAGCATCATCTTTTAGGATTTGAAATAGCTTAATCATTGGAAGGGGAATAATAGAGGCCCTGCATCTTGATCTGGGTAACAGTTGAGTGTCTTTACTTTGTAAAGGCTCACTGTAAAGTTCACTGGGCTCTATCAATGATTTCCTTACTCTTAGATGTGTGTTGTATATTTTATTCTTGTATTCTTCAGTAAAATATTTTTTTAAAATAAATGATTCTTACATTGAGCTAAAAGAAACATCTCTAGTTGTGCATGTATATAATATTTCGGTTAAAAAGTTTATAAAGAACAAACCACAAAAGGGCCCCCTTTGGTCTGAAACTTGGCGAGTGAAAGGAGCTCAGAGAAGCCCAGTGTGGCTGGAAGACATAGACTACTGTTGAAGAAAAGTGGTAAGCGTCCAGGTCATTTAGCACCTGTGCTGTTTACACTTTTCCTTAAATCAGTGGGAAATAATGGAGGTTTTTGTTAAAGAGAATGATGTGACCTGAAGGGCACATTGAAAAGATCATGGATGGAATATGAAGAACAATTAGGAGACTAGAGTATATATATGGATGTGAGAGTTGGACTGTAAAGAAAACTGAGCACCAAAGAGTTGATGCTTTTGAACTGTCATGTTGGAGAAGACTCTTGAGAGTTCCTTGTGCTGCAAGGAGTTGAAACCAGTCCATCCTAAAGGAAATTAGTCCTGAATATTCATTGGAAGGATTGATGCTGAAGCTGAAGCTCCAATACTTTGGCCACCTGATGCAAAGAACGGACTCATTGGAAAAGACCCTGCTGCTGGGAAAGATTGACGGCAGGAGTACAAGGGGATGACGGGATGGGATGGTTGGATGGCATCACTGACGCGATGGACATGAGTTTGAGTAAGCTCTGGGTGTTGGTGATGGACAGGGAAGCCTGGCATGCTGCAGTCCCTGGGGCTGCAAAGAGTTGGACACGACTGAGTGACTGAACTGAACTGATGGGTCAGCTGTCACAGTACCTCAGACAAGAAATAGACTTACGTAAAGATAGCTTTAGTGGAGATGGAGAAAAGTGTATGTGTTTGAGAGCTACCTAGAAGGTAAAACGGAGAAGGCCATGGCACCCCACTCCAGTACTCTTGCCTGGAAAATCCCATGGACAGAGGAGCCTGGTGGGCTGTAGTCCATGGGGTCACACAGAGTCGGACACGACTGAAGTGACTTAGCAGCAGCAGCAGCAGAAGGTAAAATGTCCAGACTTGAGGATGGATTAGATAGGGAGGGATGAAGGAAGGAATTCACAAGGGTGACTCTGTGGTTTCTCTCTTTTACTGTTTGGAGAATGATGATACTATTTTGTAAGACAAAGAAACCTGGAAGAACAGGTTTAGAGTTAAGGATAAGAGCTCATTTATTGGTGTGTTGAATTTGAAATGCCTCTGAGATATCCAAGTGGTGATTTCCAGTTGAAAATTAGGATACTCTTCCATGGTCGGTTCTGTCAAGTCAGACTTGTGACATATTCCATCCAGATATGATATATGATAGTGGAAGCAAAAGCAATCATAAAATTACACAAATTGCTCTTGACCTAGGATGCATTTTCTAACCTGTGGTACTTCTCAAGGTTGATAGGCTCTAGAAGTTTTTTTTTTCTCTTTTTTCTTTTTAATAATCAAATCCAGTGGAGTAGCATCATGTGCAAATAGAACTTAATCCAAATTAACTATTCAAGTAGAAGAAAAACAGTCCATGAGAGAAATAATGGTCTAATTAGTGCAGATGATACTACCCTCCATTTTACTTAATGAATATGTGCCTTAGAATGAGCCTGAGGTGGGAAACACATATGTTCTTTCTTCAGTTATGTTCAGTTTGCAAGTTTATCAGTAGTATGAATATCTTGCCGGATTGCATGTGATTCTTGTCTCAAAGTATTTGCAGTAGTCACCTTCATGCTCAGGACACATTCTAAGACATGCCTAAAATCAAGGATCGTACCATACTTTTTATATACACTGTGTTTTTTCTTATATATACATACCTGTGGTAAACTTTAATTTATAACTAGACCTAATAAGGGAATGTTCAAACTGTCTGCATCATACTCTTGCACTTCGAGGCCATTACTAAATACTGTAAGGTTTACTCAACAATCTGATAACTGAGTTGTCTATTAAAGTGATTAATGACACTTTAATTAATAAGTAGGGTAAACTGCAGTGATACTGTGGACAGAAGGATTATTGTCAGCCTGAGGAAATGGAGCAGGAAAGCATGAGGTTTTGTCGCACTACTCAGAAGGTCTTGAAATTTAAAACTTACTGCTGCTTTCTGGAAATTTTCATTCAGTACTTTCCTGGGTAGCAGATAACCAAAGAAAGAAAAATTGCAGGTAAGTGGGGAGTACTGTATTTTTAATACAGCATGACACCCCGAAAGCCATCTACTTCATCTGGATTCCAACCATAGAAATGTTGATTTTTGCCATTGCCAGGAGAACTGGTTGTCTTGAACATACTGAAGAATGGTTTATATTTCACTCTCCAGTGCAAAACCTTAAGGGATTTTCCTGAGTGATTTTGATTATCTTAAGATTTTTCCTTATGTGACTTACCCATTATATAATATATGACTATACTGTAATAGGATGCTTTGTCTCTTATTTGAAGGGATTCTAGTTAGTTCTCATTTTTTTATATTTGATTAAAATCCAGGTGTACCCTACGCATTGTCTACAAAATTTTGGACATTTCCACTTAATCCTCTCTTAGTTTTCAGTCTTCCCAGCCACAGAGGGAAACTGGACCCCTGAGGGTTTTAACCTTTTAAAATCTAGATTTCTTAAACCCATTCTCTATGTTTAGTTGCCTTCTTACCTACTTCCATTCTCTGTCCTTGGAAACATATCATTAATAAAAACTTAATTTTAAAAAGTTATCTTTCACACTTCATATTAACTTTGAATCCCTTCAAATAAGAGACAAAGCATCCTATTAAAGTCTTTTCACGTTCATTGAATAGAATATTGGAAGGGATAATCAGCAATATTAAACCATTATTTAACCAACGCAGACAGAGTGCAGAAGTCCACGAAATGAGGAACCCTGAAATTGAGTAAAGGATTCTAACATCAGTTCTGAAATACAATTAGAGTGCAATGTTAAAATCTTAAGCTACATTACAATCACAGTTTAATTCTAAATAGGTATAGGGTCATGCTTGAAGTTAGCCCAGGGAGAGAATACATTTATGAGAGAAATAATCACACTGAAGCAGGACTAAAATATTGTCTTCAGCACAGCAATAAGCATAAAAATGAAATAATCAGTATTAGTGAACTCTTGATTAGAGATGTCAGGGGAGTTCTCCCCACTCTTATCTCAGAGGCTGCCAATTAGCATTGTTATGTTGTGATAGTAAATGAGTTTGACCAGGTATTTTCCTCTCTGATTCAGGCAGTTATCCCTGGAGTAATGACCTCTAAGTAATTTTCTCAGTTCAAATTCCCTTTGACTTATGTTCTGGCAGAAACCATCATTAATATTGGCATCCAGGTCTTCAAAAAATCCTAGAACATCCAATGTTTCCAGACATATATATGTATGTATGTATGTATGTATTCATAGGAACGATCAGTCCTTGTGGAAAGATGAGTCAAGAATTGGAAAAATAAATTTTTGTTCTATATACCAGATGGCTCAGAACTTAATATTTACCTTAATCTGTCTTTCTCTTTTCTAGAAGACTAGATGAGAAAAGGACCAGTCTTAAAATAGAGTTTTCTAAAGAATAATGTAAATCAAAGAGGAAAGTTTAGACGATGGTAACATAGTGCCGCAGTTAAAAACTTCAAGCTTTAAACCCAGTGGGCCACATTTACCAGTATGATTTTTTTTTCCCGGAATGACTTTAGAAAAGGCATTTAACTTCACCTGACCTTGAAATTTCTCATGTGAAAAGTGGAGATTATAACGCCAATAATTACCTCCTGGGTGTTATTTTGAGGGTGAAATGAGGCAGTGCATAAAAGCATTTACCACTATGTCTGGCACATAGAAAATGCTTATAAAATGATCTGATTAATATTTCCATTCACTTCCCTATCTTTTTAAAGAAGGGATTGTTTATTTATTTTTAACTTATTCATTTGTTTATGGGGAGTGTGATTTCATAGACTGAATTTACTTACTCCATCAGGATTAAATAAGTGTCACTGGTTTGTCTATCGTGCGTGCTAAGTTGCTCCAGTTATGTCCGACTCTTTGCACCCCATTGGACTGTTGCCCACCAGGCTCCTCTGTGGAATTCTCCAGGCAAGAATACTGGCATGGGTTGCCAGGCCCTCCTCCAGGGTATCTTCCCCACCCAGGGATCGAATCCACATCTCATTATGTCTCCTGCACTGCAGGTGGGTTCTTTACCGCTAGTGCCACCTGGGAAGCCCTGATGTGTCTGTCAGTACCAGTTTCTTCACAGCCAGAGATATGCAGTAAACTTTGTAAGCTGTTCATATCCCTGAATACCTAATGTATTCGAGAAATGAGACATTCTTTCAAAATGCCACATTTATGCAAGCCAGGTGCTTCTCAAAGCAAAATCACTCTTTAATGCCTACGGTTTTTCAGAGTCACAGTTTTCCCCTCTAGGTCACTAAGACAGTGACATAACTATTACAGTAGGTGATATGTCCTGGCTGTCCCTGAAGACTGTACCATAGCCTTAAATCTGATTTCTTTTTTCTCTTCTTCTCATCCTTTTATTCAGCATCCAACCCCATGAATATGGGATGGGCTAGTCTCACTTAGTATTCAAAGATCACAATAAAAAAAGAAATCTGAATGTCTACTAACTAGATTTTTAGTTCTCACCTCAGATGTTGGATGCTTCTTAGAAGGGCTCTAATGGAACGGTAATAGCTATCTTTTTAGTTCACATTTCAAGAGAGAAAAAACAGCCCTATTCATTCCTGGAAATTAAAGTATATCACATCTTCTACCTGCCCCTCCTTTTTCTTTCCTATCTGTCAGGATTTCTTTCAGTATTCCATCTCTTAGTTTATACTTCTGAAGGTTTATAAAGACAAGAAGTATCTTGTAGAGCTTGATCTCCCTGCCACAAAAATGAGTTTTAATAGTTTTCAATTTTAAACCTCTGTAGCAGTCAGAAAACTAATTTTTTTTGTTCTGCATTGATTTTTTAAATTCAGTTTATCTACTATTTTGTTCTTAAACTTTTAAATTTAATGTTTTCTTACCATTGATAGTATTTTCTGGCATTTGAAGAATGAGTAATGGGCCATGTAGTTCTTACAGCTTTTACGGAATATTGGAAAGCAGCATGAAAGATGGAATATAATGAAACAGTAACCATTGACATTGAGCTGTGAGAAACTGATGACGTGAGGAACCAAGAGATAGAAAGCTCGAGAAGCAGTTGCTTCAAGAATTCTTAAATGGCAAGCAAGCAAGCACACACACACACACACACCTTTTCACGATGACTTTTTATTCACACATGTATTGGATTCTAGTGCTGTATTAGGCATCATGAGGGCAACAGAAAATATAGTCTCTGATGCCAGAGACCTTCACTTAGTAGGAGAGGTCAGCATATAAACAGATAATTGTACTATGTGCTCTGTAATAGAATTTTAATGATACAGGCATATGTAAAAGGTACCCTTGACCTGACAAACTCGCACTCACATTTAAGGTTTTACCTTAGGCATGACTTTCTTCCAAAAAGCCTTCCATCATACAGTTTGCACTAAATTAGTGCAGAGTGAGTAATTGTTAGTACAGACATCAAGGAATATTCCTCTAGAGCAGTTGACGTCAAATTCCAGTTTTGAATAAAAAGTAAGAAATTATAAGAGAAGTAAAGCATCGTAGTTTTCTTTTCCTGAAGGTTGATAGGAGTGGAGCATATTATATCATTTCATTCTTTAATTGTTCTCTCAATTAACAAATCTTTATTAATTTCCTGTGGTCCCTGAACATCCCAGGCTATTTCATGCCCTTGTAACTGCATGGCTGTTTTCACTAAATGTTTAGATTGAACACCCGGTCATTGTGCCTAGGCAGTGAATATAGGGAGGTAAGCACAGATACAGAGAGATTGCCCTAAAGGGCCTATTGGGATTTTCAGTCGAACAGAAAGCATTATGAATATGATGAATATTGTTACAGGACACGCAGGAACATTTAATGAGTATGTTATAATCTCTGCGGAATTAGGGAAGGCTGCTCAGGGAAAGTAACATTTAAACTGAGACATAACAAGTGAAAAGAAGCTAGTTTAGACGATGACAGACCTTAGATAGGAAAAAAAACCTAAAACAGTCCAGTGATGAATCTGCCTCCTATAACAGCAGACTGTGTAAAATGGAGTAACCCTTTTACTGAGACCAACTTCAAAATATTATGTAGGTATAGAAAACAGTGAAATCCTGATACATGCTGCAGAATGTATGAACCCTGAGATAATGAGTGAAAATGCTAAGTACAAAAGGCCTGCTGTGAGAGGATTCCATTTATATGATGTTCCAGTTCTATGATTCCACTTACCTGAAATGTTCATAGTAGGCGAATCTGAGAACTGAGGAGAAAAGGAGCAGTATGGACACAAGGTTTCTTTGGGTTTGATAGAAATCTAAAATTAGATTGTGGTGATGGTTGTACAATTCAGAATATACTTTTTAAAAACTGAATTATACAGTTTACTTAAATGGGGAAATTTTTATGGTATGTGAATTGTATTTTAATCTAAAAAGGGAGAAGACTTTCCCTAGAATATCCCTAGATACATTCTACTAAAACCAAAGAGAACATCTTAGAAGCCTCAGTGGGGTTGTAGGAAGAACATTGAAATTATCTTCAAAAGAACAATAAATAGATGATTTCTCCGCAGGAACAATAGAATTGGAAAGACAAAAGGTAATTCAGTGATCACATCCTCACTGTGCTGAAAGAAAATAACTGCCAACCCTGAATTTTACCCAACTGAAATAACTTTGCCAACAAAGGTCCGTCTAGTCAAAGCTGTGATGTTTCCAGTAGTCATGTGTGAATGTGAGAGTTGGACTGTAAAGAAAGCTGAACGCCAAGAGTGATACTTTTGAACTGTGGTGTTGGAGGAGACTCTTGAGTCCCTTGGACTGCAAGGAGATCAACTAATCAATCCTAAAGGAAATCAGTCCTGAATATTCATTGGAAGGACTGGTGCTGAAGCTCCAATACTTTGGCCACCTGATGCAAAGAACGGACTCATTGGAAAAGACCCTGCTGCTGGGAAAGATTGACGGCAGGAGGAGAAGGGAACGACAGAGGATGAGATGGTTGGATGGCATCACTGACTTAATGACATGAGTTTGAGTAAGCTCTGGGAGTTGGTGATGGTCAGGGAAGCCTGGCATGCTGCAGTCCATGGGGTCACAAAGAGTCAGACACGACTGAGTGAACTGAACTGAACTGAAAGTAACTTTTAAGAATGAAGCTGAGAGCTTCCCTGGTGGAACAGTGGATTGGAACCCACCTGCCAGTGCAGGAGACATGGGTTCTATCCCTGGTCTGGGAAGATCCCATGTGCCACGGAGCAGCTGAGCCCATGTGCCACAGCTACTGAGCCTGCACCCCTAGAGCCTGTGCTTCGCAACAAGGGAAGCCACCTCAGTGAGAAGCCTGTGCACTGCAACAAAGAGTAGCCCCACTCACTGCAGCTGGAGAAAGCTCGCATGCAGCAGTGAAACCCAGCACGGCCAAAAACAAACCTAAAAAATGAAGAACGAAGCTGAAATAGATACTTCAGGTGAACAACAACAAAAAAGAATTTGCCCCAGGAAAGTGATTAATGAAGGGAATAAAAGCAAACAAAAAGTGATCCTAGATGGAAGTCCAGAAATACAGGAAGCAGTGAAAGTGAACAAAAGTGGTGTATGTGCATGTAGCAGTAGTTCCACTCCTAGGTATGTACCCAACAGCATTGAGTGCTTAAGTTCATCAAAATATGTTCATAAAAGAATGTTCATAAAAACGGCACCTAGTACTTGTCAACAGTAGACTGGATAATTAAATTGTATAGTCACATATGTCTTAGAGCCATATAACTATTTAGGTAATATGCAATCGTATAAGTGAATGTCAAAAACAATAATTAGCTAGGCACAAAAGACTATGATATTGGTGAAGCATGTAATAGGGAAAATGAATCTGCGCTTAGAAATTGGAGAGAGAAGTCTTGGCAAGGACGTAGAGAAAAGGGAACTCTGTACACTTTTAGTGGAAATGTAAATTGGTACAACCACTATAGGAACAGTACAGAGGTTCCTCAGAAAATTAAAAATAGAAACACCATATGACCCAGCAATCCTGCTTCTGGGTGTATATCCAGAGGAAGTGAAAACAGGGTCTTGATTATTCACAATAGTCGAGATATAGAAACATCCAAAGTGTGTACAATGGACTAGATAAAGAAGATACGAGATTATATATACACACACATGCAGTGGAGTATTATTCCACTGTAAAAAGAAGGAAATCTTGCCATTTACCACAGCATGGATGGATCTTGAGGGTATTAGGCTAAGTGAAAGAAGTCAGAAGGAAACAAATAACTCTTATACATAGAACCTAAATAAAAAGGCCAGACTCAAAAACAGAGAACAGAATGGTGGTTACCAGTGGGTTGGGAACTGGGAAAAAGGGGGAAATGTTGGTTAAGAGTACAGACTTCTAGTTAGAAGTTGAGTAAGTTCTGGGGATCCATTGTACATCAAGGTTATTATACCGTAGTTAATGATGCTATATTATATAGTTGATTACTAAAAGTAGATTTTAAATGCTCTCACTGCAAAAAAAAAATTGGTAATCATGTGGCATGATGGAGATTTAGTTAATGCTCTGGTGGTAGTCGTTTTGCGGTATGTAAGTGTATCAAATCAACACATGGCACACCTTACATTATATATTGTTAGGTTGGTTACATCATTGACTGTATAAATTAATAGTATCTTGTGTTTCTAGCTAGGAAGAAGTGTTGAGTAAGGCCATATAAGCTATTGATTTATGAAATGTCAGAATTCAAGTACCTATGTTTTAGTCTCTGAAGCAGTGATCCCTTCTGCTCTCTAAAACTGCCTTTTTAGGTAATTTTGTAGGTAAACTACAAGGGAGTAATCTTAGTAAATTTTAAAGGAATTTCAGTTGTACTTTGGGAATATTTTAGTAGATCAAAAATGATTTATGTTGAGTTTCTTTTAGTAAAAGTACCTTTTAAAAATATTCTTAGACCTATTGTCTGTTTTGATGCTTTCCATATTGCTTGATCCATTTCTAAATGATACTCAGTTTGGTGATACCCTTGAGAAGTATATGGCACTTAATGTGTATTGTTCCCTAGAGGAATCATGAAAGAAAGAAAAGATGCAAATTTCCTCCTGGGATAGAATAGAAAATTAATTGAAGAGGGAAGAGTCTATAATTTAAGCTATAGTTAATACTGGGAGAATAATGTAATATGTAATTTTCATTTTCTTGGTTCATTTTCTTGGTTATGTCTTCTTAAATACCAGTTATCACCAGCAGAGTTCATGCTCTCTATGCAGCAGCTTTTTATGGCCTGTATTTGTATTTTCATCGGATTGGTTTATAGATAATGATGTAAGTTAAAATGTATAATCTTTTTTATGCATTATCTTCTTACTCTTGCTTTACTTGCTTCAGACTCATCATCAGTTAGCTTTTGAATTCCATGTTAAGGTTTTGAAAGAAATACTCCAACAAAAAATGAATTGTATTTTTGTTATAGTGATTCTGCTGCATGGATTACAAGCACTCTATCTCCATGCTTGGATAAACTCCATCAAAAGCACATTATCCTCCTATTTCTGTGGCCAGCTGCCTAATTGTATCTGCTGTAACCACACGCTGCTGGAACATGATACCAATGAAGAACAGAAATGATAAATTACTCCCTGCAGGTGATAGTGATAATGATAATTTTTAATTTCCTTCTTCCTCATAAGGTCTAGTCTGATCTCACTTCATTGGCTGCCATCCTGTTATATACACACATGATATGTCCTCTTTAAAGAAATACTCATCACACTAAAATACATGAGAAAGCAATTCATTTTTATTCCATGTCATTGTTCTTCAAATGAGCATGTATCATACTACTTTGTATGTATGGGATGAAAAAACAAAATGTAGCTTAAAACAGATTTTTTAAATGGTTCAATGTACACATGAAATGATTTGTGAAATCCACAAAGCAGAAACAAATAGCTCATTCTGAAACTCTCTTGTAATACTTCAGAATATTTAAGATGCCCAAAAAAGCTACATGTCTGTATTATTTTCCTATGTACTTCAGAGTAATTATGGAAGATTCTCACCAAATTATAAGCATGATCAAACTATCCCAGAAATTTACTGTATGCATATATTTTCCTTTCATTCTGTTTATGTTGTTATCACTGTTGTTCTTAATTACTATTAACTTTCTCTCAGTCTTAGTGACTTTATACCTGTATTTTTCTGCCTGTGGTATAAGGCAGCGAATTTTATTTATTTCATTGTGACCTTGCCTTTGCAAACTAACCTAGCTCCTATAGATACTTAATTTCAATGCTTATTTCTCTCCTTAGCATTCCCTTTGCCCCTAATTAGAGATATATATGGAACAAAAGGGAAATTCATTTTGTGGCCAGGTCTTCCAATCTATCTGATCTTTTTTAAGCACATGTCAAGTTGTGCTCCAGTTATTTATCGCCATTGCCTGTTTGGCATCATTTTCAATTTCCTGTGCTGATTGTTTATTCTTGTATTTGAATGACTTCCACAGAAAGAGTGTGAGTTCATTGAAATTAACATTTAAAACACCTAGAGATATCGTGTCAAAGTGGTGGTAACAAGGAGGTTAAACTGTAATTGAAAAACAGCTGCATGTTTATATTCTGCAGCGAAATGAATAGTTTTGTCCCCAAATCAGCTGACATATTTGACTGTTTATAACATCCTTGCAGAAATAAAAACAGCAATCATAGTTCAACTAGTTTATATGATGTTTCAAGTTTAAGGATTTTTTTCCTCTTTTTTCCTCATCTCTATTTTAATTATCAAGGATCACTTATATATTTAAAAAGAAAAAAAAGCTCTTTCCTTAAAGTGGCATTCTAGGCATTGCTTGTATTAGAGGGTAAATACCGTTTAGTTCTTTGATGAGTACATTATGTGCATGTGATTTTAAATCCCAGGTGAATTTTTTCCTGACTTCTCAAGCTTCTGCTTAATGTTTGCTGTGGAACTGATCTTAACACTACCCTTAAACAAACATCATTAGGAAGGTAGATCTGCATGAAGAGTTGGAGATCCTATAATGTCCTTCACAGGGAACTATGATATAGATATGTCTTCTATTTTTCTTTCTTATTTTATTTATTTGCTTTGGGTTTATAAACTATTTGTTTTTTGGTTATGCTAAACTACCCAGTATTTCTTTCACTGTATTTTTGGGTTAGTTTCTTTTTTGAGAACTAAATTTCACAGAAAATTATATTTAGGGATTGAAAGACAGTTCTAAAATGCCTTTATATTCTCAGATCTTTTTTATTTTTTAACTTTTTGTAAACTTGTGTATCAGCCTCTTGTGTTCATTAAGACCTGTACTCCATGATTATAGTTATGTAATGTTCTGTTATATTAACATTACCGGCCTGTTTTTGCCTTTTTTTAAACCAGAGTTAAATAGGCCATTTCTCTTCATATAGTTTATATATTTCAAACTCTGGTCGCATTTCTGATAACGTTGTAAGAGCTGCTTTTCAGCCCAAATTTGTTGTTTCCACAAAAGGTTTTATTAGGTCACTGAAGTTTTTCTTTCTTCACTTCCATTTTTGGTAACATAGAGTATACAACGTATGTATAACTTAAAGAATAATTATAAAGTAACCCTCTCCCTCTAGAACCCTAGAAGTCTTCATAATGTTTTCATATATACACTGTGTGCTTGCTCAGTTGTTCACTCATGTCTGACTCTTTGCAGCCCGACAGACTCCTCTGTCCATGGAATTATCTAGACAAGAATAGTGGTGTGAAGTGCCATTTCCTACTCCAGGGGAATCTTTCCAGCACAGGGATTGAACCTGCATCTCCTGCACTGGCAGGCAGATTCTTTACCACTAAGCCACCTGGAAAGCCCATCCCCATATATACACTGCTATGTATAAAATAGGTAACTAATGAGAGCCTACTAGATAGCAGAGGGAACTCTGCTCAGTGCTCTGTGGAGACCTAAATGAGATGGAAATCCAAAAAGAGGGGATATATGTATACATGTAACTGTTTCAGTTTGCTGTATAGCAGAAACAAATATAACATTGTAAAGCAACTATTCTTCAATAAAAATTAATGCAAACCAATACAAATAAAAATTTTCATTTTTCAATGATTTTATAATAAAATATATACATATAGAGAGGGTTTCAATAATTTCTATTACTGTTGCTTTCCCATTTGCATCTTTTCGTCTCTATTTGCAATTTTAGGGACTTCCCTGGTGGCTCAGACGGTAAAGTGTCTGCCTACAGTGTGTGAGACCCGGATTCAGTCCCTGGGTCGGGAAGATCCTCTGGAGGAGGCATTGGCAACCCACTCCAGTACTCTTGCCTGGAAAATCCCATGGGCGGAGGAGCCTGTCAGTCTACAATCTGTAGGGTCACAAAGAGTCGGACACGACTCAGTGACTAAACTTTCACTTTTGCTACTCTCCTCATTGGAAAATGTGTGTGTGTGTGTGTGTTAGTCGTTCAGTCATATCCAACTCTTTGTGACCTGTGGACTGTAGCCCACCAGGCTCCTCTATCCATGGAATTCTCCAGGCAAGAATACTGAACTGGGTGGCCATTCCCTTCTCCACGGGATCTTCCTGACTCAGGGGTCAAACCCAGGTCTCCTGCATTACAAGCAGATTCTTTACCATCTCAGTCACCAGGGAAGCCCTGGAAAATGTTATTTTTCTAGAATTACTAGCTGGGGAAAACTTGTCATTCTTTTTATTTAAATTAGTTTAGTTCCTTTTACATGTTAGACACTACCCTAGCCTTTGGGGTACAGAGAGGACTGATTTTTTTGAGAGTCACTAAGGGAAATAATCAGAGATAACAGCTGAATTGACTGCTTCTCCGTGCAATACTATGGATTATTTAGCTCAAGTCCTATTAAAAATAACTTATCACAGTTCTTCATATTTGTGAGAAATGGATAGATAAACATGAAGAATATCGATATTCCAAATCTATCTGTTACTTTCAATAGCTTGGTCAGATCTTTCCAGATAGTTATATATTCACATTTGTGTAACACAGAATAAGTGCCCCAAACAAATATATATTATTTTTTTCACTTAATAGTATACCACAATTCATTTTCCAAATCAGTAAATACTTATCTGTAGGTTTACTTTTGATGGCCAAATAGTATTCTATTATTTGTAGATTTTATGATTTAGTAACTGATTACCTGTTGTTGAAAATTTGGGCTAAAATTGACATAGTTAAATCTTTGCAAGCATACTTAATAATTTCCTTAGAATAACTTTTTGGAAGTTTTGAATTACTGGGTCAACCAGTATTACATTGTAAAAAATCTTAATTGAGTGAATGAAAACAGAAAAGTATACAAGTCATAAATAGTTTAATAAAATTACACAAAGTGATTTTTCCCTCGTGTATATATACCCAGCGTTCAACCTTAGAAACAGAATACTACCAGAAACCCAGGAGCCCACCATGGAATCCTTTCCAGTTTCTATCCTTGTTGCAAGGATAACTCCTCTTCTGACTTGTAACACTATGAATTAGGTTTGCTATTTTTGGATTTCTGTATATAAACTGAGTCATATCACGTGTGCTATTTTGCATCTGATTTCTTTGTAATATGTGTTAGTTATTTTCCGTAGAAAAGTTATTTCATTTTATTTTCCCAGCATGAATGCTTCTTTCTCCACTAGCTGTGAATACTGTCATTTAAAAAACACAGTCAAGGAAAATTGTATCCAGTTGTCTTAATTTACTTATTTTTTTCTAAGTAGGTGAAACAGGTTTTTTTAACATGTCTATTAATCATTTGTTTTTCTTTTGTAAATCTCTTGCTTTGTCTTTTGTTAGCTTCTTTTGATACATTGCTGTCTTACTAATTTGTAGTAGCTTAATATACAAAGAACAGTGACGCTTTGTTATATGTGTGGCAAATATTCTCTGATCTCTTGCTTATCTTTTAGTTTTGATTCTAAAATTTAAATTTTTCTTATATTAAGTTTCTGCCTTGTGTATGATGCTTAAGAGCCTTCTTTATTTGCAGACTTTATAGACATTATTTATTGTTTAGATTTCATTCTTCCTCCTACCCTCCAGCCCCTGCACTGATCTTTGTGCTTATGTGTGCTTACATTGAAAACCCCACCAGATGATGTTATAATTTTTGCCTTAAATAATCATAGGTATCAAATTCAGAGGGGATTATAGTTAACCCAACTATTTATCATTTCTTTTGGTTTCTTACTTTTGATATTTCAGGTTTCCTTCCAATATTATTGCCTGTCAGCCTAAAGAACTTCCTTTAAAATGTCTTCTAAAAAGCCTGTTGGCAATGGATTCTGTAATTTTCCTTCACTTGGAAATATTTTTATCCTTCATTCTCTAAAGGATGTTTTTCCTGGATATAGAATTTTAAAAGTGTTTTTTTTTTTCCCCCCTCCTGTTCCATCATATTTTTCTTTTCAGTCTGGACCTCCAGTCAGATGTTTGTTAATTCCATAGGTCCCCGAGTCTCTGGGCATTTTATTTCAATCTTTTCCCCTTGTTTTTAAAAATTGGTTCGTTTCTATTGGTTTCACTTCAAATTCAGACTTTTTCCCCTGTATCTTCTCCATTCTACAATTCATCCTAGGAAGTTTTTTGTTTCAGTTAATTGTGTTTTTCAGTTCTGAAATTCCCTTTAGGTTCTCTCTTTGTCATTTCTGTTTCTCCACTGAGAATCTCTCTTTTGATTCATTTCAGTGTGTCTCTGCTGTGGCTTTGCTGTTAATGCATACCAACATAGTTATAGTTTCTGCTTTAAGTCTTTGTCTGATAGTCCAGCATCTGGGTCATCTCAGCACTGACATCTGTTGACTGTCTTTCCTCTTGACAGTTGGTTCCATTTTCCTGGACTTTGTATGCTGAGTAGTATTGGACTGTATCCTGGGTATTGTGGACTCTTCGCTGACTTATCGTCATCTGGACCTTATTGATGTTTGATGTTAACAGGCGATCAGTGCAGTTAAAGTCAGGACATAAATTCTGTCAGCAGTGTCTCAGCAGACAGTGGTTCAAACCTCATTTCTGCTCTCTAAGAGTGTGCTGTTCTTTCTGTTTGGGGGTTCTCTCCTGCAGGAACACAGTTTAGGAATTGGTCTGAGACCAATGTTTTTTTCTGTTTGACAAAATTATAAGTAGTATTTTGATTCTCTCTTGGTATCTGAAGCATAATGAACCTCAAGGTTAAATACTGAATTTGGTTTGGGCCCAATCTGCATTAACCCCGTGGAATCAGTAAAACTCCACGTTTTTAACAAAAGCAGGAAAGTACACAAATCAGCTTTATATGACTTTTTGATAATCAGTTTCTAATTTTTAACACTTTATACGCTTTATTTAATGCCAGTTTTAAAATAGGTTGAGTCAAGCCTGTCCCACTAGTGAAAGAAAAAGGAATGATCATTTAAATTTTAAACAAAAAGAAATTAAAATTTATATTTGATTAACATATTAATTTCTTCTAGTAGCCTTTTATATAATTACAGTGAACCTTAGAGTTACATCAGATTTCTTCTTTGTGTGTATACCTAAAACATAAGTTTTATTGAATGATGTAATTTTTATTTTCAGAAACAAAATATGTAATATTTTAAAATTTCATTTATCTCATGATAAAAATAATCATACTACTTTACTTTAAAATTGGATGAATTAAATCAGAAGAAATGAAGTGAACTGGGTTTGTACAAAAGAGTATGTGTCAATTATTTATTTCTGTGTAGCAGACCACCCCAAAACTTAGTGTCTGGACGTTAAAATCATGTAGATTTATTTGTCTGTGTTTCTGTAGTCTGGATTGTTCTGCTGGTCTAGTTCAATCCTAGTTCTCCTGGTCTCTCCTGGGCTGTCTCACACTGCTGCGGCTGTATGGAGACTTGACTCACACGGCAGCGTCTCAGTGGGGGAGTCTGGATGGGTAAGGGGCCGGGTGAGCCTCGCTCCATGTAGATTCTCACTTTTCAGTGGTCCAGCACTGGCGTTTCTCTAAGTGAACACATATTGAGTATCTGATTAGCCTTGTTACCCTTATTATCTTGTTTATATGGGGAAAAGCCAAGTTACATCACTTTATTTTTATTTATAACATCTTTTCTAGAGAAAATAGTGACCTGCCATTTGTTTAAGAGTGTCTGATCTTTGAAATGGTTTCTTACTTGCCTTGACTTAAAAGACCATGAAATCAATTGTTACATGATTTGTTTAATAATTATTTATATTACTTCTTTTTAAAAAAACAGGCAATTGCTGGCTACTTCGATATATATTTTGAGAAGAATTGCCACAACAAGGTAGGTATTTCATAACTAGGCAAGTATTTTATCTTTGTGCCCCAAGGCATTTGATCATAAGCATTTTGCTTTTGTAAGTAGTTGGAGCTTGTATTTGATGTAGTAAATTAATGTACCGTGATATTAAAAATCTTGTACTTCATCAGACATTTTTGAACTCTACCGATGCAGGTTGTGTTTTCTACGGGCCCACTGAGCACCAAAACACACTGGAAGCAAACAGTATTTCTATTGGAAAAGCCATTTTCAGTTAAAGCAGGTAAGAAAGGGGGGTGGGTGTCTTATTCATTCTGAAATAAACAGTATTCATCCATTCTACAAACACTTTTTCTGTGCCCACTGTATTTGAAGCAATATAGCATACTAAGGTAAGTAGTTCTTAGAGTTTACCATGTACATAAAGTTTAGGTGGCATATCATTTCATTAAAGAAGTAAGTTAAAGAAAACTTTTATTTGAATCTAATGTCTGCCAGTTACAATGTATGTGCCATTATGTAGCTCTTATGTTGAGTACTACAGAGTAATTCAGAAAATTTTTCGTTAAGCATTAACTAGTATATACTAAGTTGAAACTATAACTAAAAGAAAATATTTTAATTTCCCGAGTGACTAAACAGAAATATTACCAATAGAAGTAAAGTGTAAATTAAAAGAGAATGTCATTCAGTAGTTATTATATTCAAAATATATTTGTTTAGAATGCTCTCCACTGGGTCCACCTCCTCAGATCTAGCCTAGTGTTTAAAGACTGATCCGATGCTGCATTCCTTTGTCTTACATCTCGTTGATTGTTCACTTACATGAGCACCTATAGTTCTTATATATCTACACATTTAACACCAAAAGTTAGAATTTGATTATGGACTTTTTTTTTTTAACTGCTTGTTACACGTATGTCTTGTCCCATCTTCACTGAAAGCATCTTGACTGTGGGAAAACTGAATGCACACCAAACTTCAGTGCAGAGATACTCAACATCAGATTATTTGTATGTCTCTTAAAAGCAACATTGAGCAAAGATTTGCAGAAGGATTTCTAAAATATATGATTTTGATTTATATGAAGTTTTAAAAACATGTAAAACAACAGTCTATACACGCACATAGTAAATTAAGAAGCAACACTTATGATAACCACTGAATTCATTGACGTGGTCACCTCTAGAGAAGGATAGAAATAAGATTGCAGAAAGGGGCTTTAGTGCCGTATATCTGAACTATTTCTTTGAAAAACTGAAGGAACTGTGCAGAATGTCAAGATTTGACAAAACTGAGCAAGTGGTCGTTATATCATTCTCCATGTTTAAAATATTTCATAAAATTGTAATGTAGTTTTTATTTCACTGTTGAAGCGTAAAGGAATTTAGTAGATGCAAATTAACACCATTAGAGTAAAGCAGCACTGTGTTGTCATTCTTTCACTTTGAGGTTGTAATGCTATGGAAATAAAACTTTGATGGTGTCATTTTCTCTTTCTCTGGAAAGCTATAGCACAGCAAAACTGAAATGAAGCAAAGACATCTTCATTTATGTTTCTTTGCTTTTTTTTTAACTCTGATATTTGGATTAACTTTGGGAAAATTGAAATACTGCTTTTTCCCCACTGTGACCATTTGTTGTCTTACTACTAGAATTCTAAAGGCTATACTAATTCTTTCATGTTTTAATCTTGAGAGAGATTTAAGATAGCCTTTGAATTTTCTCCTACCTAATTGCAACACAATATTATTTATACCTAGTGAAAATTTGAAATCCTAACTATTCTTTACACAGTAATCCTTCGAGTAATTGATTTCTCAGAATACTGTGAAGAAGATATATGATTCTAATGTTGCCCTGTGGCACCATCTACATTCTATATTTCTTTTATTGCCATTGTGTGTACTTACATAAGTCCAATAGGCTCTCCTAAAAGAGTATAACCTGAGGAAAGTTTGTGAAAACAAAATTTCAAAGAAAGAAAAAATAGTCATTCTCAGTTATAAGAATTTTTTTTAACTCTACTAATCATTAGCCTCTGATGGTATTACTGATAAATAGAAGCCAGAAGCTGTGGGGCAGAGTATTGGGATAGAAGCTAGTCAGAAAAAAGAGCTCTAGGGACATGTTGATAATTGTATTAAATATAAATGGTCCGTACATCTAGAAGATGAAATTTCATTCAGTGCTAAAAAGAAATGAACTATCAACCTGTGAAAAAACATGGAGGAATCTTAAACCCATATTGCTGAGTGAAAGAAGCCAACCACTTAGAGAAATAACACCAACTCTACACAGTCTCTTCCAGAAAAAAGAAAAGAACTGATTTTATGAGGGTAGTATGTCTTTGATATCAAAAATTAGACAAAGATAGTACAATAAAATTAAACTACAAACCAGTGTCTCTCATGAATAAATCCTCAACAAAATAGTAGCAAATTGAATCCAATGATGTGTAGAAAATACACTGTGACCAAATGGGTTTTATTCCAAGAATTCAAGGCTGATTCAGTATTTTAAAATCATATAACGTAGTCCACCATGCTAGCAGTCTAAAGAAGAAAAGCTACATGATTGTATCAGTGGATGCAGGAAAAAAAAAAGTTTGACAAAACGTAATATCAATTCATGACAAATACAGCAAACTAGAAACAAAAGAGAGCTTCATCATCCTGACAGAAGGCATCCATACAGCCTATCGCTAGCATCATGCTGAATAAAGAAAGACTAAATTTGAGATAAGGCAATGGTGTCTACTGGCTCCACTCCTACACTGGTTTTTTTTTCTTAAAATTTATTTTATTTGGAGGATAACTACTGTACAGTATTGTGATGGTTTTTTCCGTGTATCAGTATGAATCGGCCATAGGTAGTACATGTGTTCCCTCCATCCTGAACCTCCTCCTGCCTCCCTCCCTACCCTGTCCCTCTAGGTTGTCACGGAGCACCAGTTTTGGGTGCCCTGCTTCATGCATCAAACTCGCACTGGTTATCTGTTTTACATATGACAGTGTATATGTTTGAATGGTTTTCTCTCAAATCATCCCACCTTCTTTTCCCACTGAGTCCAAAAGTCTCTTCTTTTACATCTGGGTCTCCTTTGCTGCCGTTTATGTAGGATCATTGGTACCATCTTTCTAGATTCCATATATATGCATTAATATGCAGTATTTGTCCTTCTCTTTCTGACTTACTTCACTCTGTATAATAGGCTCTAGGTTCATCCACTTCGTTAGAACTGACTCAAATGCGTTCCTTTTTATAAAGGCTGAGTAATATTCCGTTGTGTATATATACCACAACTTCCTTATCCATTCATCTGCTGATGGACATTAGGTTGCTTTCATATCCTAGCTGTTGTAAATAGTGCTGCATTGAACGTTCAGGTACATGTATCTTTTTCAGTTATGGTTTCCTCAGAGTATATGCCCAGCAGTGGGATTGCTGGGTCGTATGGTAGTTTTATTCCTAGTTTTTTAAGGAATCTTCCTAGTGTTCTCCGTAGTGGTTGTATCAGTTTGCATTCCCACCAACAGTGTAACAAGGTTCCCTTTTCTCCACACCCTCTCCAGCATTTATTTGTAGACTTTTTGATGATGGCCATTCTGACTGGTGTGAGATGATACCTCATTGTGGTTTTGATTTGCATTTATATAATAATAAGTGATGTTGAGCATCTTTTCATTTGTATATTAGCCTAAGCAAATTTAGACAAAGATGGTACAAGAAAATGAAACTACAGACCAATGTCCTTCAGGAATAAATCCTCAACAAAATAGTAGCAAATTGAATCCAGTGATGTGTAACAAGAAAATACACTGTGACCACGGTGTGTATGTCTGCACTCCTGCACTCTTAAACTGGAACTCTTAGCCAGTGCGATAAGAAATGAAGAAGAATTAAAAAGCATTGGGAAGGAAGAAATAAAGCTGTTATTATTTATAGATAATGTATACATAGAAAATTCTAGGAAATCTACCAAAAAAAAAAAAAATACAGAGCTAGTAAGTGAATTTAGCAAGAGAAATTAATGTGCTGATTCTAAAATTTATATACAAATGATCTAGACTATTGTAGCCAAACAATTTTAAGAACCATATTGTACTTCTTACACTATGTAAATTCTGAACTTAAAAATTATATTAACACAAGCAGTATAGTATTGACATATAAAAGATGAATATATAGATTAATACACTGATAGAAAATCCAGAAATAGCCTCATTTTTGTATAGTCAATTAAGTTTTTTCAAAGGGCCAATATAAATTTAATTGGAAAAGGATAGTCTTCTCAGAAAATTGTGTTAGAACAACGGAATATTTATAAAGGAAAATAATGACTCTTCTTATCTGACACCAAATATATAAAAACTTACTTTAAATGGATAATAGACATAAACATAAAAGCTTAAAACTGTGAAATTTCTAGATAACATAAGAGAGCATCTTGATACTTGAGGTAGGTGAAAGTTTACAAAAGTGAAATATTAAGTAAAACTCACTGAACTGCAATTTTACATGTTATAGTTTTATTATATATAAACTACACCTTACTAAAGTTAAGGCGAGGGTGCGATGATTTGAGAGAAAAGTACTGAAACATGTATATTATCATATCTGAAATAGGTCGTCAGTCCAGGTTTGATGCATGATACAGGGTGCTCAGGGCTGGTGCACTGGGAAGACCCTGAGGGATGGGATGGGGAGGGAGGTGGGAGGGGGTTCGGAATGGGGAACGCATGTGCACCCATGGCTGATTCATGTCAATGTATGGCAAAAACCACTACAATATTGTAATTAGCCTCCATTAAAATTAATTAATTAATTTAAAATTTTAAAAAAAAGCCCTCACTGGACCCTCAGTATATCCAGGATAAAATCCAGATTCTTTCCATGACCCTTTACAGTCTGACCGTTTTTCATCGTTTCCAGCCCTAACCTGTCAGAACCCCACAGAAGCCCATCATATGCTGCAGCTGTACTGCTCATTTTTTAGCTAGTTTTCCCATCTTTTCTTCCTCATTGCCTTTATCTGAGATACTTTTCTACCTAGGAAACTACTTTGACCTCTTTCACTTGATGAATTACACTTTTCGCTTTATAGCCCAGCTTATTTCTGTACATCTTTCGTCATTGTCTTAAAAAGTTAACTGTTCTGTTATTTTTTTCTCCCAGATCAATTCATACGTATATCTGTGTTATAACATACCAGTGTGCTCTGATAAGGGGTTCTCATAGATGAGTTATTTGCCCCTCTCACTTCTTTTTTATCTGGTGCAGTATTTGGCATGTCATAAATACCCTCCTGAATGAATGAATAAGTACAGTAATATGCATTGTCACTGAAATATAACTTCCTTTCATCACCGTGGGTGACACATGCCAGGGGCAATTATCTAGTTGCTGTATTTGGTTGCCCCATTTTGTCAACTCTGATGTTCTCTTAAATTGTGGCATGGCTGAGGAGAGTATTGTTGAATCGAAAAATAGCTTGAGTCAAAAACTACTTTTTGACTTAATATGGTGTACAATTTTTAGATAAATAAAGCCAAGTGTCTAATCATGACAATTTGCTGTTGTGCATAAAGTTTATTTTACTGTCCAAACAGTAATGTGACAAGATTTTTTTAACAAAATATTGTGAACATACCTATACAGTTATTCCACCCAGCTTGTGTGTGTGTGTGTATGTGTACATGTTAATATTTTGAATAATGTTAAGTCTTTTTTTGGTAATGGTAAATCTACCATTGGACTTCCCTGGCAGCTCAGTGGTAAAGAATCCACCTGACAATGCAGAAGACATGGGTTTGATCCTTGTGTTGGGAAGATCCCTTGGAAAAGGAAATGGCAACCCACTCCAGTATTCTTGCCTGGGAAATCCCATGGACAGTGGACCCTGGCAGGCTGTAGTCTGTGGGGTCACAAAGAGTTGAACACAACTTATCTACTAAACAAGAACAAAATCTATCATTGAGGGCAGACAGGATATTTGGAAAGCAAAGAAAAAGACAGTGTAAATAGGAAATTTCTCAGAATAGGAATTTTACACTTGACCAAAAGCATAAGGTAACTATAAGATGATGAACCTAATGTTTTGCTTTGGTTTGGGATTTTGTTTGTTGTTGTTATTTTCACAACATAGTTCTAACAATAGTTTCCAAAGAAATATTCTACAACATTTGAGCATTTCCAGCATTGTGGGAGTTAGAGACTAGCCTCCCAGAATGAATACTTTTAAAGGATTTAAAGGTCAATTTTAAAGTTTAAATTCAGAGTGTTTTTCCCCCTTTTCCTTTAAAAAATAATGTACAATTTTATTGTACAAACTTACGTGACAGTATTTATTTTAAAGATCCAGATTTTTTTTTCTTGTGGTTTGGCTTTGAAAAATATTATTAAACTCATACTATTTAGATCTCTTTATATGTTATTGAGTTCAGTTCAGTCGCTTACATGTTATTAGTAAGCTTTTATGTGATGGAGCATCCTTTTCTTTTTTCATTTTTTTAACTCTAAGCTTTGGTAGTGATAATACTGATTTTTATTTATCCTCCTTGTGGGGAATGAAATTTTATTGCTCTGGAAGAAACTAATTTGAAAAAACCACTAGGACCAAATTGAAATGAAATCAATTTTGTTCTTGATTGAACTGCACTGCTGCTTTGTGATATACTAATAGCTATCTGCTGATGATAAAAACAAGGTGATACAGCTCAGCTGCATAGAGACTGTCCTTTGCAGCTCTCACCAGTTTACACACTTAACAACATCAGTCATTTTATATCTATTTGACACTGATTAATTACTCCTATCTCTACTGCATTAGAGCTGTTACCTTGGCACTTTTGCCAGGCTTGAACAATTGAAGTGGGTGCAGCAGTGTGAACTGTGTATTTATTACTGTGACCCTTCATGCTGTATAATTAAGTATTGTTTTACATCTCCATTTTGAAATTAAGCTTACAAAATAACTATTACAGCAAGAGTTATTTTGCTTGTATTTTGTTTTAAAACATGAAAATTATAATATCAGCTTATAAGACAGTGTTAAGACTTTAATTACTCAAATATTTTATTTAATATTGATGCTGAAAATTTTTTCTTCTGTGAAAATTTAACAAAATTATCTGCTATTCATGCATCTTGAGCTGTATTTTAAGTTAAGGGATACATAAACCTCTTAAATACATTCTTCTTTTTAAACATATTTTTTAAACTTGAAATGCAGTATTTGATAACCTGCTTTATAGGCACCAGAGAACATTTCCATTTTGACCCTACACTAAGGATTGAATAGGACATTTATAAACAAGTGAACTTAACATTTTTAACATGTCTAAAGCCGCTTAAAGAGCAACTACCCTTAGGGCACATCAACAAGAAAATCACTGAGTTAAATAAAATGCTCAAAGAATCTTTTTAGATGGTGGTTAAACATTTGAAATAATAGCATCACTACTGGTAATCACCAAAATGCAAATCAGAGCAGTCAGATACTGGTTGTTGTTTGTTACTGGTTTCTTTCATTCTTTTTCTGTTGTGGTTGGATTCTAACAGCCAAATTTTGGTAAAGATGGCTGGAATGTAAAAATTGAACACATTTTATGCCTTTTTAAAGTATCTTGGCTTTATAGAATTTGTTTCATTTTTGTATAAACAAATCATCAGCCTTTTCCTTTTGGTTTCTAACTTTTTTTCCATACTAAGAAATACTGTGTTACTATATTTATACATTTCTTTTGACTCCTTTCTTTCCTCAGTGATGTAAAATGCCCCAATTAGAATGTACTGAATCTCTATAATGAATCTTTATTCCGTTTATCTATGAATTTATTCCTAAGCCATCACAATTTTAAAAACACTTTATTCTATATTTACATACAGTAAAGATTTACGCATTTTATTTATACAGTTTAATAAATTTTGGCAAATGTATGTTCCACTCTATTCAGTTCAGTTCAGTCGCTCAGTCGTGTCCGACATTTTGTGACCCCATGAACCGCAGCACGCCAGGCCTCCCTGTCCATCACCAACTCCCAGAGTTCACCGAAACCCATGTCCATTGTGTTGGTGATGCCATCCAGCCATCTCATCCTCTGTCGTCCCCTTCTCCTCCTGCCCTCAATCTTTCCCAGCATCAGAGTCTTTTCAAATGAATCAGCTCTCCTCATCAGGTGGCCAAAGTATTGAAGTTTCAGCTTCAACATCAGTCCCTCCAGTGAACACCCAGGACTGATTTCCTTTAGGATGGACTGGTTGGATCTCCTTGCAATCCAAGGGACTCTCAAGAGTCTTCTCCAACACCACAGTTCAAAAGCATCAATTCTTCAGCGCTCAGCTTTTTTATTGTCTAACTCTCACATCCATCCTTAACTACTGGAAAAACCATAGCCTTGACTAGATGGACCTTTGTTGGCAAAGTAATGTCTCTGCTTTTTAATATGCTGTCTAGGTTGGTCATAACTTTCCTTCCAAGGAGCAAGCATCTTTTAATTTCATGGCTGCAGTCACCATTTGCAGTGATTTTGGAGCCCAAAAAATAGTCAGCTATAGTTTCCACTGTTTCCCCATCTATTTCCCATGAAGTGATGGGACCAGATGCCATGATCTTCGTTTTCTGAATGTTGAGCTTTAAGCCAACTTTTTCACTCTTTCACTTCCATCAAGAGGCTCTTTAGTTCTTCTTCACTTTCTGCCATAAGGGTGGTATCATCTGTATATCTGAGGTTATTGATATTTCTCCCGGCAATCTTGATTCCAACTTGTGCTGCTTCCAGCCTGGCGTTTCTCATGATGTACTCTGCAAAAAAGTTAAATAAGCAAGGTGACAATATACAGCCTTGGCGTACTCCTTTTCCTATTTGGAACCAGTCTGTTGTTCCATGTCCAGTTCTAACTGTTGCTTCCTGACCTGTATACAGGTTTCTCAAGAGGCAGGTCAGGTGGTCTGGTATTCCCATGTCTTTCAAGATATAGAATATTTACTTCACCCTAAAAAGTTTCCTTGTTGATCCCTTGTGCAGTCAGTCACCCCCATCTTCAGTTTTCAGACTGGACAACCATTGATCTGCTTTCTGTCACTACGTATTATATTACTATTAATAATAGTAAGGCCTTAGTATTCTTTTAGAATTTTATATCAAAATTACTATATAGAACATACTCCAGCTTTGCTTTTAGCATATTTTAAAGTGCATCTGTGAATCAGTAATTTGTTCCTTTTTATTGCCAGGTAGTGTTCCTTTGTATGGACTTACTGTAATGTACATAGGCTTTCACTTGCTGATAGACTTTTAGATTGTTTTCATTCAGGCACCATTATGGATAAAATTAATATGAACATTTTTGTAAAAGTTTTTGTGTGGACATATGTTTTCATTTCTCCTAGGCAGATACGTAGGAGTGGAATTATTAGGTCTTACGATAAATAAATACTTCAGAAGAAGCTGGCAAACTTTTTCACAATGACTATACTATTCAGGGTTCCTACACTGTTGTGGGTTTGTTTGCTCCACATCTTTGTCAACACTTACATAAGAGGGCAGTCATTTTAATATGTTTTAATATGTCATTGTGTTATAAGTGTATGTAGTGACAGCTGTGTTTTTAATTTGCATTTACCTCATGACTAATGATGTTGAGCATCTTTTCATATGTTCATTGGTCATTTGTATGTCTTCTTTGGTGAGGTTTCTTTTAAGATATTTTGCTCAATTTTGGTTGGGTTGTCATCTTACTGGGTTATAAGAATCTTAATAAGGTACAAGTTGTTTGTCCGATATATGTATTGCTGATATTTATGTCTCAATCCTAGTTTTTCCTTTCATTTTCTTAAGGTCTTTTGAACTTTGTGCTATTGTGGCCTCAGTTAAGAAATCTTTGCTACTCTAACATCACAGCTTTTCCTATACGGGTCTTCTAAAAGCTTTGTATTTTTGCCTGTACATTTAGGATTATAAACTATTTCATGTTGATTTTAAAAGTAATATTCATCTTTTTCCAAATTTATATTAGGTTGTTTCATCATCATTTCTTGAAAAGACTTTTCTTTTCCCGTTTAATTACCTTGGCTCTTTTGTCAGAAATTAACTAACCATGTATGCATGTCTGTTTCTGAACTTTGTTTCCTTGATCTGTGTGTCTTTTCTTATGCCAGTAAGACACTGTAAGATGATATAAATCCTCCTGCTTTATTCTGTTCTCTCACTATTCTGGGCTCTTTAAATTTGCATATGCGTTTTAAAGTCAACTTAAATTCTGCCCAAATAAAACAGTCCTGCTGGGATTTTGATTGAGACCGTGTTGAATCTATAGATTACTTTGGGGAGAATTAACATCTTAAAACAGTATTGAGTGTCATCCACAAACAATATGTCTCATTTACTTAGATCATCTTTAGCAGTGTTTCATAGTTTGATATAACTAAATGATGCATATATGTTGTTACATTTATCTCAAGAATTATACGCTTTTTCAATGCTATTATAAATGCTATTGTTATTTCAGTTTCTAATTCTTCAGTGCTCATGTATAGAAATGCAGTTAATTTTTTATATGGATCTTATGTTCTGAGATTGCTAAACCTTCTGAGAGTTTTAGTAGCTGTTTTCCTTTTTTTTTTTTTTGCATAGTGCTTAAGAATTTTTTATGTGTAAGACCATATGGTCTGCAAATAAAGACCATTTTACCATTTTTTCCCCCCAATCTATATTTTTTTTTCTTCCTCTGCATCTTAATGCCCTGACCAGGACATCCAGTAGAATACTGATTAGAGGCAGTCAGAATGAAGATCCTTACTTCAGTCCCAGTCTTAGGAAGAAACCTTTCAGTTCTTCAGTTAATAATGATGTTATCTATAGTTTCTCATTGATTTTCTTTATCAGGTTAAAGAAGTTTCCTTCTATTCCTAGCTTGCTGAAAGTTGTTAGAAATTAACTTTGTCAGAGGCTTAGCAACCCACTCCAGTACTCTTGCCTGGCAAATCCCATGGACAGAGGAGCCTGGTAGGCTGCAGTCCATGGGGTCACTAGGAGTCGGACACGACTGAGCGACTTCACTTTCACTTTTCACTTTCATGCATTGGAGAAGGAAATGGCAACCCACTCCAGTGTTCTTGCCTGGAGAGTCCCAGGGACCGGGGAGCCTGGTGGGCTACTGTCTTTGGGGTCTCACAGAGTTGGACACGACTGAAGCGACTTAGCAGCAGCAGCAGCAGCAGAGGCTTTTTCTACATTTGTGTGACACAATCATGTTTTTTCTCTTTTGTTCAAAGAATTTTTGAATCTTTGTTCATGAGGGATATATATCTCTGTAGTTTTCTTCAAATAACTTTATCTAATTTTGGTATAAGGGTAATGCTGCCCTTAAAAGATGAACTGAGGAGTATTCCTTCCTCTGTTTTTTATACATTTGTTATTATTTTTCCTTAACCGTTGGATAGAATTACCCCAGTGAAGACATTTGTGTCTGTCTTCTTTTCTAATATAAGCATTTAAAGTTAACGATTTTTCAGCAGTGTTGTAGTTATAGGCCACCTATTTTTATATGTTGGTTTCATAATCATTCAAATCAAAATGTCATCTAACTTTCTTCTTGATTTTTATTTTGATTTATGAATTTTTTTTTTTTTTTAACCACATGGCATGTGGTATTTTAGTTCCCTGACTAGGGATTGCACCTGCACCCCATGTAGTAGAAGCACGGAGTCTTACCCACTGGACCACCAGGGAGGTCCCTGATTTATGGAATATTTAGAAATCTGTTGTTTAATTTCTAAATATTTTGGGATTTACTGATTTTTACTTTCATTCTGTTTTGGTCAGAGAACGTAATCTATATGATGTCTGTATGTTTAAATGTATTAAGACCTGTATCTATTAAATAAGTTTTCAAAAGGAAAAAACATCTTTTATTTACCAGATATTTACTATAGTCTAGCACCATTTATTCCTTTGTGTAGATTCAGGTGTCTTTTTGGTGTCATTTTCCTCCTGTCTAAAGAACTTCCTTTAACATTTCTTACAGTGCAGGCCTCCCAGAAAAGAATGCTTTTGTTTCTTTGAAAAAAATAAAAATAAAAACTTGTTCTTAGTTTTCATTTTTTTAAGGATTTTTGCTAGATATCAAATTCTTAATAGGTTTTCTTTCATCACTTCAAAAATATGTCTAGCTAATGAAAATTTTGAGGTTGCTCTTTTTTCTCTTATATGTAATATCTTCATTTTTCCCCTCTGGAAGTTTTAAAGATTATTGTTTTTATCACTGGTTTTCAGGAATTTAATTAAGGTATGCCTAAATGTGTTTTTGTTATTGCTGTAACTTTTTTTTTCCTGCTTATAAGCCTCAATTTGCAGCTATTTAAAAATCTAGACATTTTAAATGAATGTCAAACACTAGAAATATTGTTTTGCTGAATGTTTGGATTTTGGTTATTTTCTTTTAAAAGCGTTGAAGTTTGCTTAGGCAGACAGTTAAGTTATTTAAAGATTACCTTGATCTTTACCAAAAAAAATGTTTTAAAGCTTTGTTAAGGAGCACTGGTGTTGACTTTACTCTTAGGGCGGTTTAACACTAAACTGTAACCTGGAGTCTCTAGTGAATCATCCTAAGTGTTCAGCAGTCTTCTATTCTGGCTGCTTGAGTCCTCAGATGATTTATTCCTTTCTTGTTGTTCATTCATTCAGTCATGTCTGACTCTTTGCGACCCCATGAACTGCAGCTCACCATGCTTCCCTGACCTTTGCTATCTCCTGAAGTTTGTTCAAACTCGTATCCATTGAGTCAGTGATGCCATCAAACCATCTCATCCTCTATTGCCCCCTTCTCCTCCTGCCATCAATCTTTCCCAGCATCAGGGTGTTTTCCAAGGAGTCAGTCCTTTGCGTCAGGTGGCCAAAGTATTGGAGCTTCAGCATCAGTCCTTCCAATCAGTGTTCAGGATTAATTTCCTTTAGGATTGACTGGTTTGTTCTCCTTGCAGTCCAAGGGACTCTCAAGAGTCTTCTCCAGCATCACAATTCAAAAGCATCAATTCTTCAACACTCAGCCTTTATGGTCCAACTCTCACATCCGTACATGACTACTGGAAAAACCATAGTTTTGACCTTAGGGACCTTTGTCGGCAAAGTAATATCTCTGCTTTTTGATACACTGTCTAGGTTTGTTATAGCTTTTCTTTCAAGGAGCAAGCGTTTTTTAATTTCATGGGTGCAGTCACCATCCATAGTGATTGGAATCCAAAAAGTAAAGTCTGACACTGCTTCCATTCTTTCCCCATCTATTTGACATGAAGTGATGGGACTATATACCATGATCTTCATTTTTTGAATGTTGAGTTTTAAGGCAGCTTTTTCACACTTTTCTTTCGCTTTCATCAAGAGGCTCTTTAGTTCCTCTTTGCTTTCTGCCATGAGAGTGGTGTCATCTGCATATCTGAGGTTGTTGATATTTCTCCCGGCAATCTTTGCCAGCTGTGCTTCATTCAGCCCTGCATTTCACATGATGTACTCTGCAAGTAAGTGAAATAAGTGACAATATGTAGCCTTGACATACTCCTTTCCCAATTTTGAACCAGTCCATTGTTCCATATCTAACTGTTGCTTCTTGACCTGCATACAGGTTTCTCAGGAGGCAGTTATGGTGGTGTCGTATTCCCATCTCTTTAAGAATTTCCAGATTATGACTGTGGTCCACACAGTCAAAGGCTTTAGTATAGTCAGTGAAGCAGAAGTAGATATTTTTCTGGAATTCTCTTGCTTTTTCTGTGATCCAACGGATGTTGGCAATTGATCTGTTGTGGTTCCTCTGCCTTTTCTAAATCCAGATTGTACATCTAGATAATACTCAGTTCACATACTGTTGAAGCCTAGCTTGAAGGATTTTGAGCATTACCTTGCTAGCATGTGAATTGTCTTGTGAAACCTTACCTTTTACTGCCTTCCAGCCACCCCCAGTCCTCTGTGCCAGCATACCCTGTTAGACCTCTTGCATAGTTGTCAGCACCTCTGTTTTCTTCGCCCTGAACTGTGAACGCTTTGAGGTCAGGGACCATGTCTCTTTTATAACATGCCCAGGACATACCTCAGGGCCTCATATTGAAGAGTCCAGTAAACAGTCCCCAACCCTGCAGTGACTGCTGTAGTTATGCTTTTTCACAAGCATTTGACACCCATGCTAGCTAAGTTAGATCTGCTTTCTTCAAAAATTAAACATAAAATTGTCCTGAAATTTTTTAAGTTAAAAAAAAAAGTGAAACATCTCACAACAAAAAATAAGAAGTATCAATTCTAAGTATACCATGTTGCTTTTCTGCTGCACTGTATTCCTTGAATTCTGAAACCCAATTTTTGCCTTTCTTCTATAGGTGAAGCCTTGAAAGGAAAGATCACAGTGCACAAGAATAAGAAAGATCCACGTTCTCTCATTGTGGCCCTCACATTGAACAATACAACTCAAACTTATGGTCTCCAGTAAAAAGGCTACAAATGCGCCAGCTAATCTGCAGCTTTTATGGTCGGGGAGGGGCGGGCAGTAGGGGAGGAAGCTTATGTGAACACATGGATGTTGAATCTTTGAATCTGGTAATTCAGCTACAGAGGGAACTGATCCTCGTGATCCACCTCTGGAATCACATTCTTGAAAGTCTGGTCAGTGAGATTTAACAAAATGTAATCCCTGCATTGAGTTCAGCTGTATTGAAAGTCATTCAAATTGGCCTAAATTTGGAACAGAGGTATAATCTTTTGTTGTTTTTAATAATTTTCTTACTATAAATTTTAAGCACTAGTAATTGTTATTTGGATAATGTTTTATGAAACTAGTAACTGTACACAAGGTATTACACATTTTATTGAAAATTTCCTTTCTAAGAAATAGTCTTAATTGTATCTGCTAGAATATCAGGATATAATGTAGAGCAAGTGTAAGGAACTAAAATGTGGAAAAGAGACCACACAAACTGTATTTGAAATCAGTTTAGTTGATTGTTGTATATAATTCTGTTCTCATTTTTTAGCTTCTTCTCTCTTTGCAAATATTCTTCAGTCATATAGTTTTCTATTACTGCCCAGGACATCTAGTTTCAATACATTTGCCCTAGATTTAAAAAAATTTTTTAAAGATTGGGATAAATATGTATTTATTTACTAATCGTTTTTTTCAAACTAGATTTATGTACAAAGTTAAACATGTAACTGTTAATGTACTTTTATCACTTTATACACTTGTGTAATTTACAATTATTGACCCAGTTTGAAATACAGAAAACATTCAAATAAACGTATACAACAGCCATTAGTATTATAAAGTGACATTTCCACATACCAAAGCCGTTTACAAAGTTAGAAGCATTTACAACAAGTCTTAGCAAAGGAATCGTTTTTAAGAAAATAGGAATTTTAAGGCGAGGTGGATCACATGGTTCATTTCCATTCATCAGCTGGTTCATTTTCACAACAACACGCACACAAAGCAGCATAGCATTGTGTTGAGAAGCATGAATTCTGGAGCCAGTTCAAGCCTTAGCTGCAGCTCTTATTTGCTGTGTAATCCTATGTTCCTTAACCTCTCTCTCCCTCCATAAATGTGCCAATTCATGAGCTGATACATTTCAACTACTGAAATGTGTACATTTCAACTGATACATTTCAACAACTTCTATGTGCCTAGTACATAGAAAACACTTAGTCCGTGCTCAGTGATATCATCACCACCAGTCAAGGACCCCTTCCAAAGACTGTAGTGGCATCTGCATTAGATCAGTTTGAGAATTGTCAACCTTATGAGATACTACTGTAGTGTGTGAGTGAGTGGGAAGATTACAAGAGAATTTAATATTTATTTAGCAAAAAAATGCATCAAAAATAAACTGTCTTTTGGTCTTCAGTAGAAAACTGGAGTTCCAGCAATAGGAAAAATAGCCCCATCAAACGATGGTATTTCAGACCTTAATGTAAGTCTTTCTTCTTCATAAGCATGGTTTCTTTTTTCACTGAGCCAAACTAGTCAGCTTGTTTTCACCATGGTTTGGATTCCGGCCACTACTGGAAATGTGTACTGCTGCTAATACAGCTCAAAATGTTTTAAATTTCTGTCTAGGGTGTTTCATGTAACAATTTGAGTAATGGGATGATGGATCAAAAGTAAAAAGACTTACCATTAATTTTAAAAAAATTTTTAATAGCATATACTTGCTTTACAATGTTGTGTTAGTTTCTGCTGTACAACAGCGTGAATCGGCTATATGTATATATGTCTGTCTGCTCCCTCCTGCCCCCCATCCCCCTCTGGGTCATCACAGAGCCCCGAGCTGAGCTCCTGGTGCTTACACAGCAGCTTCCCACTAGCTATCTAGTGGTGGTATATACATGTCCGATTTACCATATATGAAGATTTACCATTAAATTTTTAAAGTAACCGAAAAACTTTTTTTTTGTTTGTTTTTCTTTCTTAACAAGTATTTTTTACTATTTAAAAAAGTACTTCTCAAAAATGATTTCTCATTAAAAGTCTTGTTTGATTTTCAGGGGATTTTCAGCCAGTGTCTCTTTTAATATTCTCCTCCTGGTAGCCTTCCCAGGCTGGAACATCCTAATTTGTGTACCTAAACATTTTCTGAGATGTGAGAGTCTGAATATTAGCTCTTTGGTTAGAATTTCAGCCATTAAACTGCTATAGAAAATAAGTACTTTGTAGCTCTTTATAGTGATAAATACAGCGTTCTTTCCTGCTGTGGCAGATGGGCACTTAGGGATAGCAGTTTGCTCTGTCCCAAGAATCTTATTCCCATTAAGAAAATACATTTTTCTCCTATTTTTCTTTGTGAAAACTAGTGTTGTAATGTGTGGGGTTCATCCAAGGTTAATAGTCATCTCTGGTAGAGTGGTATTTTCTAAACAGAGGACTTTGGAAGCAGTGTTCCAAGAAAACAGAACTGCAGGTGTACAGCATTGCATAGACAAGGTGGTCTAGTGAGTAGCCCTGAATGCTAGGAACACACTTCATAGTGAATCAGGGAGCTGTCAGATAACTTTGAAATAATTCCTCTTTGTGGAGGTGAATAAGTAATACTGTCTAAATATTGAGTTTTTTTCTTTCTTATCACTTAATCTGAATTGTAGTCTGGTTCACCTGTGTCTTTCAGCATTCTACCCCTATCACGTATTAGAATGGAATATTTTAAATGTACTGTGCGACCTTATGGATTTGAGATCACTTTATACTCATCTCACTGATCATGCCCATGCTATCAAGTAGAGGAAGTAGGATAACAGTGCTCTAAGAGCATCCAACAGAAAAAATTGAAACAGGATGAGGCCCTGTTTAGCTTCTGCTGGCCATATATTAAGCTGCTGGACCATAACAAATCTAAACGTTACGGTATTCAGACTTTTTCTGTGTAGTGAAATACCTCAAAATGCGTATCTCTTACGCAGTTACTGTCATGGAGTTTCAGCCTATTATGAAAGGTTAGGTAAGTAAGATACAGCGGAAGTCAAGTGTTGTCTACTATTGGATTGGTGAGCTACAGGCCAGAGCCAGCTCCACCATGTTGTTCATTTCGGTAAATAAAATTTTACTGAACCTGAGATAGGCAATATTTTAGAAATCATATTTCTTCATATGACTCACTAACAGCCATGGCAGAGAAGATACAATAAGTTATAGCTTATAAGGACTATTTCTTAAAATATGGAGACTTCCATTTATGAAGACTTCAAGGATTGACCAAGATGTACCTAACATTACAGTATTAATGAGACTGATGTCTTAAACTGTAACATTTAATGCTCTGCAACAGGAATCAATAAGTTGAAACTAGCTGATTATCAGCTTCATGTAGAAAGTTTTAAAAAAGAGTAGAGAAATGGACAAATTTTCACAGTTAGAGATGGTTGAACCTTACCCACAAGCTGCAAGCAGAGTCAGCTAATGAATGACTTCTGAGCCTAAAAGAATTCGCATGCAGCTCATTAACCTCTGGGTTTTTAAGAGACTTAGGGCCCCTAACTGTCAACCGTAGGAAAGACAGTTGGGGGAATGGCCTTATATCAGTACTTTTCAACATGCTTGAGGCTCCTCGGTGCCTTCCTTGCTTGGTTTTAGCCTAAAATGTGGCATTGCTTTTGTACTAAGGTACTAGACATCCTGGGAAGGTATGTGAAGTCCCTTGCCAGCTATCAGATAAGGCCAGGTTGCTTTTTTTTTTTCCAAGATGTGTTCATTTAGTTATTTTTGGTTGCACTGGGTCTTCGTTGCTGTCCGTGGGCCTCCTGTAGTTTCAGCAGCGAGCCGGGACTGCTCTTCATTGTGGAGTGCTGGCTCTCTTGTGGACCGCAGGCTCTAGGTGCGCCGGCTTCAGTACTTGCAGTGTGCATGCTCAGTCGTTGAGGCGCGTGGACTTAGTTGCTCCTCCTCATGTGAAATCTTCCTGGGTCAGGGATTGAGCCCACGTCCCTGTGTTGGAAGGTGGATTCTTAATCACTGGGCCACCAGGGAAAACCCAAAACCATGTTGCTTTAAGATCTTGTGTCTGTTTCCTTGCCAAAAAGGTAAACTTTTCCACACAGAATGATGAAATAGGTTAAGATTCATTTACATCTAGAATATAGTTAAATACATACATAAAGATTGTCTATCACTGAGTTATTTAAAATTAAGGTAATCAACAGTAGTCTAAACCTCATTCTTCCAGCTCAAGTCCTTGTTTCCTATTTTATTAAGAAAATCGAGCCAGTCTGAGGAGAACTTAACAGGTTTCCATACTATACTCCCCAGCCAACCTTGATGCCCATGTACGGGCTTCCCACTGAATGAACTTTCACCACATCTGGCCAAGCCAGCTCCTCACCCTGTGCCTCACAGCCCATTCCCTCAGTCACTCAGATACTGCTTCAGCGTGTGTCTGGTGTCACCAGGTTTTCCCTCTGCTGCTCCATGATCAGCATGAAAGTGAAAAGTGTTACTCAGTCTTGTCCAACCTGTTGCAACCCCGTGGATTGTAGCCCACCAGTATCCTGTGTCCATAGGACTTCCCAGGCAAGGATACTGGAGTGGATTGCATTCTCTTCTCCAAGGGGATCTTCCTGACCCAGAGATTGAACCCAGGTCTCCTGCATTGCAGGCAGATTCTTTACTGTCTGAGCCATTGTCCAGATATGATCAGCATTCAGAAAGGATATTGTTTCTCCTACATTAAAAAAAAAAAAATTTCAACTCCCACTTCTACCTCCCACTGTTGTCACAGTTCTACCTTCCCTTTACATTGAGACTACACAGAAAGGATTTGTCAGTGTTCAGTGTTTTCTCTCTTCCCATTATTTTAAACAACTATAAAGAGTTGGACCATATAGAAGGCTGAGCACCGAGGAATTGATGCTTTTGAATTGTTGTGCTGGAGAAGACTCTTGAGAGTCTCTTGAACAGCAAGGAGATCAAACCAGTCAATCCTAAAGGAAGTCAAGTCTGAATATTCATCGGAAGGTCTGATGTGGAAGCTTCAATACTTGGGCCACCTGATGGCAAAGAGCCAACTCATTGGAAAAGACCCTGATGCTGGGAACGATTGAGGGCAGGATTAGAAGGGGGCAACAGAGGATGAGATGGTGGAATGGCATCACCGACTCAGTAGACTTGAGTTTGAGCAAACTCCAGTAGATAGTGAAGGACAGGGAAGCCTGGCGTGCTGCAGTTCATGGAAATTTCCTAAGTACCAAAAAGTTATGCTGCCAACACTTCTCCCCCATCCCCTCCCTAGGCAAACACTAATTGATTTCTATCAATATAAATTTGTTTTGCCTGGTTTAGTACTTCATATAAATGGAATCATATAGTATGTACTTTCATTTCCAGCATAGTTTTTTTTGAGGTTCATCTATGTTGATGTGTATCTGTAGTATGTTTTTTTTATTACTGGATATTCCACTTTATAAATGGAATTCTGCTCCTTTGTTTATCCATTCATCTGTTGGTGAACACTTGGATTGTTTCCAGGTTGTAGGTATTGTGAATAAAGCTGCTATGAACATTTGTGTACAACTCTGCTTGAGCCCACCCTCACCAGGACTTTTGCCTCCACAACTCCATTGAAACTACTCTTATCAAAGTCACCAGTGAACTGCATGTTGCCAATTCCATCCAGTTAGCTTGTGACCAATTTTCAGCCCTGGTTTTACTTGCCCCACCAGTAGTACTCAATGCTGATGATCACCCTTCTGGAAACATTGGGCTTGGCTTTCCCCACTCCTTCGTTTTTGGCCAGTCTTCAGTTTCCTTTGTTGGCTTTTTCTCACCTTTTCACCTTTTACATGTTGGCACCTTAGTCTTGGGAATGTTTTTCTGTCCATCTTCCCTCCCTTGGTGATTTCATCCAGACTTAAGATTATAAATACCAAGACACTGATGATTCCTAAAACTATCACCATGGCAGTCTGTATCCAACTTCTCACATAACATGTCTATATAGATGCCTCCTGCTGCTGCTGCTGCTGCTAAGTCGCTTCAGTCGTGTCCGACTCTGTGTGACCCCATAGACTGCAGCCCACCAGGCTCCCCCGTCCCTGGGATTCTCCAGGCAAGAACACTGGAGTGGGTTGCCATTTCCTTTTCCGATGCATGAAAGTGAAAGTGAAGTCGCTCAGTCGTGTCTGACTCAGTGATCCCATGGACTACAGCCCACCAGGCTCCTCCGTCCATGGGATTTTCCAGGCAAGAGTACTGGAGTGGGGTGCCATTGCCTTTTCCGAGATGCCTCCTGAGCATCTCCAAAATAACATTCAAAACTGAATTTCTGATCTTCTCCAAACCCTGCTATTTTCCTCCATCTTACTAGGACAGAAAACTGAGAGACATCCTTGACCCGTTTCTTTCCCTCTGCATCCAAGTCAGGCAGCAAGTCTTACAGAATCTACCTTCAAAATATGTCCAGAACCAAAACAGACCTCACTACGCCATGCTAGTCCAAGCTGCCATCATGTTTTACCTCCATCACTGGTTCTCAAACTGTGGTCAGCGGACCCCTCATGACTCCTGAAAACCTCTTAGAGGAAGTCCAGGAAATGAAAACTATTTTTGCAATAGTACTAAGGTATTTGCCTTTTTCACTGTATTCATATTTACGCCGATGGTACAAAAGCAATCGTGTAAAATTGCTGGCCCTAGCACAGATCAAGGCACCAAACTATACTAATAGTCATTGTATTCTTCACTGCCACATACTCTATTTAAAATGTCCTTGATTAAAAAAAAAAAACATTTCATTAAATCTTGACCTTTGAGTACTCATCTTGTTAACATTCTATATGATATACTAATAAAGCACTTTTATTGCATATGGCAATAAAAATATCTGTCTCCACAAAAGCATTTGTGTGACACAGTTGCAAGCTGATCTGGCCACTTTTTAATGTAACATTTTTACTTGGAAAGAATATCTATGACAGACATTGTCCTGGAAAGAAAAAAAGTGACATCACTTAAGTGAAGACAACTAATATAATTTGTTTCTAGTTTCCAGTTTTTAAGCTGAAGTTATAATTTTGGAAAGTATGTAAGTGGGAAAAGGAAGGAAAACCTCTTCCTCTACTACTTGATGGAGAAGGAAATGGCAACGCACTCCAGCATTTTTGCCTGGAGAATCCCAGGGATGGGGGATCCTGGTGGGCTGCCATCTGTGGGGTTGCACAGAATCGGACACAGCTGACACGACTTAGCAGCAGCAGCAGCAGCAGCTACCACTTGAAGTTCTCAACTGAAACCTCTGTAACAAAAGACAGATTAACAAGAGGAAAGCATATGGATGTATTTTAACAGAAGTTTTTATATGACACACAAACCTTCACAAGGAAGTGAATGAAGACCTGAAGAAGAAAAAAACCCAAGTGGTTTTATGTTAGGCTGAATGAAGAGTGGAAAGTCGGGAAGACATAGGACAAAGATGAGCTGAGCTTAGTAGATGGGGACACTTTGCAAGACCTGACTGATCAGGTTCTTCCTGGCATCCCAGTGTCTTTGGAGATAAGGATGTGCCTTTCCCCTGGTCACTGAGAGCACGACTCTCACGTGAGGGTGTGGACCTGCTTCAGGGGAAGCCTCGGAAGTCCTTCCTGAAGATGAAAGAAATCACCAAAACAAATCAATGTTTATTCTAATGGCCTCTGTTGGACACTGTGGGTTTCAGTTCACCTGTTTACTGAGAAGCAATGAGTTAGACAAGCAAATAGAAAAAAAAAAAGACTCTTCCCCTCACATGCCATCTCTCAGATTTCTTCAGCTTGAAATACTCACTTTGCCAAGATGCCATATTTGGAGGTCACATATGGTGAACCAGTAACAGTGGTGTAGTAACTGATTTTGATGCTGTATAATAAAACATCAATCTTGGAAGATCTGCATGATTCGATGAGCTAAAACTATACCCCGCAGCAGCACCAAATTGCATAATGTTGACAAATATTCTTTCAAAGGATAAACTGTTGGTCCTGTTTGGCTTTAGTATTGAAGATTATATGAGGCTGTAGGGAAGATACCCTGGAGGAGGAAGTGACACCCCACTCCAGTATCCTTGCGTGGAGAATCCCATAGACAGAGGAGTCTTGTGGGCTACAGTCCGTGGGGTCACAAAGAGTTGGAGACAACTGAGTGTCTAGGCACACAGCACATATTTTCTTCATATAGTTCAACCAAAACAGTGTATCATAGCAGACTGAATGCAGAAGCCACTATGATATCCAGCTGTGTGCTATTCCAAACCTGATAATAGAGATTTGTAAACATGTTATATAATACCACTCATCATTAAATACTATTTTGCAAAAGTTATTTTCATTAAAAAATGTTATTCCTGTCAATGTGTGTGTTTGTTATTCAATAGAATTAGTCCAGAAATGTAAGTTCCAGAAGAAAAAGGATGTTTGTGTATTTTATTAACTGCTGTCTTGTGCCCTGGCATATAGTAGGAGCTCAATAAGTATCTGTTGAATTTAAAAATGAATGCAGGTAATTACCTTGTGGTCCAGTGGTTAGGACTTAGCACTTTCACTGCTGTGACCTGGGTTCAATCCCTGATTGGAGAACTAAAATCAAGAAACAAAAAAAGGAATGCATCATCTAACGGGCTGATCATCTAGATGAGTGGTTTACTGCAATTAACCAATGATACTATGCCAATTTCTTCTACTTAATTATTTTATTATCTATGAATTTATTTTTGCTTTTCTGAATTAGGAAATCTCTTGCATATCATTTTTACATATTTAAATGTTTATTTTTCTCAACCACTTGGATGTTTTAAAATTTCAGAGCCTGTGACCATCACATGGTTTTGAGCCCACAGAACCCTGGGTTTGCAAATGGTTAAGTCGTTTAATCGACATATACACATTCATATAGTTTGTAATTGATTTGTATGTTGATCCTTTTCAAAAAGTAGATAATTTTGTGTAATTTAGATTTGGCGAAGGCTAACTCTGGTGTTTCAGTGAGTGTGTGGAAACAGCACACAGATGTAGTTTAAACTTCTTTTAAAACATTAAAAAAAATCCAATAAGTCGTTTCTAAAACAATACGGTTTTTCTTCATTAGGAATTAATAGCTAAAAAATAAGGACACAATTATGAGTGACTCAAAATCTCTTCAGCACACAGCTACATAAACTAATGACATTAATAATTAGGAACATTTTAGCTAATGAGAAATTTTGAGTTTTATAACAGTGACAGCAAGGAATTTTTTAAGTCAAATTTTTGTCCCCATCTGTACCCTAGAGGATGTTTACCCCTAGAAAGACAGAAGGTCTTGTGTGGTTTAAGCAGGGCCTTTGGAGTGCTTTTTGGAAGCAGACAGCACGTTTTTTCCTCCTCGGGGACTGGAGCTGAGTCCGCGTGAATGTGAATACAGCCCCAGGTCTTTATTTCATTAGCGTGTGTGTCTCTCCAAGGAGGCTCCTGCTGGGAACCCTAATAGGATTTCTTCCCCTTACACCTTCATCTGCCCTGGCTTCTCATGCTGTGCTATGATGTTTGGTTTAATGAGTCAACTCCTGTGATCCAGGAAAAAAAAAATAAAAGCCTTTTTCCTTAAATAGATAGCTGAGGAAATTCAAAATTATGTTCTCTGTTTCCTGCCATTATATGTGACCAATATTTGCTGACGGGCCTGAATATGTTGAGCTCGGAAGATCACAGTGGTTACTTAAGTTCAAATCTCAGCCGTGGCTGGGCAGGTTATATCTCGCAAAAGCCCACCTAGCCTTCATAACGTGCAAAGACAAGCCACAAGCTGGGAGCAGAAAGGAGTGTGTGCAGGAAAGCAGAGGAGAAAGCAGGGACACTAAAATTCTGCTGAAGTAACTCAAAACACAATCTAGTGTCAATGGGATAAGCCAAAAAAACTTTATGTGTAAAGGTGTTTGAAGTAATCAATTATGGACATAGGAAGAATATTAGATGCTATGAAGGTTAAAGTCCTCTCCTACTGTAGAGAAAGACAGTAACGGATATTGCCTAAAATGGTTGTGTCAAAAAACAGTTACATTATTTAAGGATTTAAAGATGATGGCAAGAAAATTTTAAAACCAATTGTTAAGCTAGTTAAAATAGGTCGGTTCTGGGAAGGAGGGGTGGAGTTGAAGCGGAATGGGAAAATGGAGTCTTCTTACAATGATCTCTTATAGTTTTCTATTTTGTAACCAATGTGTATGGTCATATAGATATATCTTCTATGTAATAAAACATTTAAAATTGAGCCAAAACTAGTGACCCCTCTGAAAATGAGGCTGGGATGGGCTGGAGAGGCAGGATGATTTCTGGGATGTCTGGGTCAGGGGTCTGGTTCAGTGCATCAGCTTTGGTTGGCTTTTGGCCTTGTTCAGGAGCTTCCCTGATGGCTCAGTTGGTAAAGAATCCACCTGTGATGTAGGGGACCCTGGTTCGATCCCTGGGTTGGGAAGATCTCCTGGAGAAGGGAAAGGCAACCCATTCAGTATTCTTGGGCTTCCCTGGTGACTCAGCTGGTAAAAATCCACCTGCAATCTGGGAGACCTGGGTTCGATCCCCGGGTTGGAAAGATCCCCTGGAGAAGGGAAAGGCTACCCACTCCAGTATTCTGGCCTGGAGAATTCCATGGACTGTGTAGTCCACGGGGTCGCAGAGTCGGACACAACTGAGCAACTTGCACTTTCCGGTGTGAGTGATGCATGGGGAATTAGAGCGGCCTGTACTTAAATGCCTGAAAAATGCCATGGACAGAGGAGCCTGGTGGGCTGCAGTCCATGGGATCACTAAGAGTCGGACACTACTGAGCGCCTTCACTTTCACTTTTACTTTCATGCATTGGAGAAGGAAATGGCAACCCACTCCAGTATTCTTGCCTGGAGAATCCCAGGGGTGGGGGAGCCTGGTGGGCTGCTGTCTATGGGGTCGCACTGAGTCGGACACAACTGAAGCGACTTGGCGGCAGCAGCAGCAGCAGTAGTACTTAAATCCTGGTGTCTCGGCCTTGCTGTTGAGATTTGTTTGCAAGACAAGTTAAAAAGCTCCTGATAGTAAAAAAAAAAAAACACATTATTAAATACAATTCCAAAACTGTGTATTTGCACATCCTTTAGATGGCATAGAGAAATGGTCCTGGCCTAGTTTGGTTACTACAGAGAATAATAGACACAAAGTAGCTGTGAGGAGCAGGGGGACTCTGTCTCTGCCTCAGCTCTGTTGTTATTTAGTTGCCAAGTCATGTCCAATTCTTTGAGACCCCATAGACTGCAGCATGCCAGACCTCCCTGTCCCTCGACATCTCTTAAAGTTTGCCCAAGTTCATGTCCATTGAATTGGTGATGCCATCCAATCATCTCATCCTCTGTCGCCCTTTTCTCCTTCTGCCTTCAATCTTTCCCAGCATCAGGGTCTTTTCCAATGAGTTGGCTCTTTGCATCAGGTGGCCAAAGTATTGGAGCTTCAGCATCAGTCCTTCCAATGAGTATTCAGGGTTGATTTCTTTTAGGATGGACTGGTTTGACCTCCTTGCTGTCAGTGGGACTCTCAAGAGTCTTCTCCAACACCACAATTTGAAACCATCAATTCTTTGGCACTCAACCTTCTTTATGGTCCAACTCTCACATCTGTACATGACTACTGAAAAAACCATAACTTTGACTATATGGATCTTTGTTGGCTAAGTGATGTCCGCTTTTTAATATACTGTCTAGATTTATTATAGCCTTCTTTTGAAGAGTCAATCATTTTCTGGCTGCAGCCACCATCTGCAGTGATTTTAGAGCCCAAGAAGAGGAAATCTGTCACTGCTTCCACCTTTTCCTCTTCAATTTGCCATGAAGTGATGGGACTGGATACCATGATCTTAGTTTTTTAATACTGAATTTTAAGCCAGCTTTTTCACTCTCCTCTTTCACGCTCATCAAGAGGGTCTTTAGTTCCTCTTTGCTTTCTGCCATTTGAGTGGTATTATCTGCATACCTGAGGTTGTTGATATTTCTCTCAGCAATCTTGATTCCAGCTTTTCACTCATCCAGCCTGACATTTTGCATGATGTGCTCTGCATGTAAGTTAAATAAACAGGGTGACAATATATAGAATTATATACTCCTTTCTCAATATTGAACCAGTCAGTTGTTCCATATGAGGTTCTAACTATTGCTTCTTGACTTCCCTGGTGGCTCAGATGGTAAAGCATCTGCCTACAATGCAGAGGACCCGGGTTCAATCCCTGGGTTGGGAAGATCTCCTGGAGAAGGAAATGGCAACCCATTCCAGTATTCTTGCCTGGAGAATCCCATGGACGGAGAAGCCTGGTAGGCTACAGTCCATGGGGTTGCAAAGAGTCGGACATGACTGAGCGACTTCACTTTCAATTGCTTCTTGACCCACATATAGGTTTCTCAGGAGACAGGTAAGATGGTCTGATATTCCTGTCTCTTTAAGAATTTTCCACAATTTGTTATGGTCCACACAGTCAAAGGCTTTAGCATAGTCAATGAAACCGAAGTAGACATTTTTCTGGAATTCTCTTGCTTTTTAGTGATACTCTTCCATGGCGTGATACTCTTCCATGGCGTGATGCTCTTCCATGGCGTGATGCTCTTCCATGGCGTGATGCTCTTCCATGGCGTGATGCTCTTCCATGGTGTGATGCTCTTCCATGGCTTACTTCAAGCTATTAGCATGACATCACTGCACTTGGAGGTGGGAAGAGATGCCCAAGAGATCACAGATATTTCTATCCTGTAGATATGACAACATAAATAGACATATAGACAGAAATAACCATAAGAGCACAGATTAAGGTATAATAAAATAATTAGGAAGTGGTAAATTTTGAGTGTCCATTACCTGTGTTATATAATCTAATTGTAAAAAGTAAAGTGAAAGTTGCTCAGTTGTGTCCAGCTCTTTGTAACCCCATGGACTATACAGTCCATGGAATTCTCTAGGCTAGAATACTGGAGTGTTTAGCTTTTCCCTTCTCCAGGGCATTTTCCCAATGCAGGGATTGAACCCAGGTCTCCTGCATTGCAGGCAGATTTTTTACTAGCTGAGCCACAAAGGAAGCCCTTTATCCATTTTAATTTTTAATAATGATTGAGTTTAACAACTGGCTTTCACAGTTTCTGAAAATTTAACAGTTGGCTCTCATGAGCTGATGCCAACCAGCTCCAGTGGCCTCATGCATCTGACCCCAAAACCCTCTATCCTAGTGTTTAATACCACGTGGTCTATGGAATATGAGTTCTTGAGAATCTCCTGAAACAAGATTTTAAAGGATCAAATGTGTTAGGGAAATGCTGCAAGGTTAATTTGCTTCTTTAAAATCTACCACTGAGTCCTAAGAAGTGCCAAGGAAAAGAGGCCTGATAACCTCAACCCAAAGATTCCTATCTGTTCCTTAGAACTCCCTTGGAGACAGGCTTTGCATTTGGGCAAAATCTAGCAGGTTGATTAAAGCATAGACTCTGGAGCCAACCAGACAACTTGAGTTTGAATCTTGGCTCCACCATTTACGAGTTGTGGGTCTTTGGGCAAATAAAACCTTCTTGTCTCGGTTCCTCAGCCATAAAATAGGTATAATAATTATAAGCATATCTCAGATATGCTGCAGGTATTGTTTCACACCACTGCAATAAAAGCATGTTGCATGAATATTTTGGTTTCCCAGGGCATAAAAGTTATGTTTATGCCATAATGTAGTCTATTAAGAGTACAATAGTATAATGTCTAAAAAAATGTGTATGTTTTAAAAATACTTTATTGCTAAAAAAGCTATCATCTGAGGCTTCAGCAAGTTGAAGGAGTAATGTCAAAGATCTCTGATCACAGGCCACTATAACAAATAGAATAATAATGAAGTTTGAAATATTGTGAGAATTATCCAAAACATGACACAGACATGAAGGGAGCAAATGCTGTTGGAAAAATGGCACCCATTGATTTACTCAGCACAGGGCTGCCTCAAACCTTCAGTTTGAAAAAAAAAAATGCACTATATGCAAAGCACAATAAAGTGAAGTAAAATAAAATGAGGTCTGCAACCAAAAGACATAGACTGGCTGAGCAGATGAAAACATGTGCTTGTAAGCAATTCTACTTACCACATCACTCTGCTTGACCACTCCCCCCCCACAAATTATATGTAATTTATATTGTTAGGTTAATCATGTTCCCATTATGGCTTGCAATTGTAATTATCTTTTTTTTTTCTGGCTATTGACTATATGAAAACTGATAGTGATAGTAATAATAGTAAATAGTAAAGTCATGTATGGATGCGAGAGTTGGACTGTGAAGAAAGCTGAGTGCCGAAGAATTGATGCTTTTGAACTGTGGTGTTGGAGAAGACTCTTGAGAGTCTCTTGGACTGCACGGAGATCCAACCAGTCCATTCTAAAGGAGATTAGCCCTGGGTGTTCTTTGGAAGGAATGATGCTGAAGCTGAAACTCCAGTACTTTGGCCACCTCATGCGAAGAGTTGACTCATTGGAAAAGACTCTGATGCTGGGAGGGATTGGGGGCAGGAGGAAAAGGGGACGACAGAGGATGAGATGGCTGGATGGCATCACCGACTCGATGGACGTGAGTCTGAGTGAACTCCAGGAGTGATGGGCAGGGAGGCCTGGCGTGCTGCAGTTCATGGGGTTGCAAAGAGTCGGACATGACTGAGCGACTGAACTGAACTGAACTCAACTGAAAATACTATTACTAAACAGTAAAAGATTTAACTATTGTGATTATGTAACTATTACTCAGTGCCATTGTATCATGATTGGTCAATGGAAAAATAATAGAATTTTATATCACCAAAACTACCATTCAGTAGAAAAACCTGTAATCACTTTTTAAAATCCAGATACATAGCAGAAATATCTTGAAATTCTTTGCAAAGTACAAATGTCCCAGGTATTTCTTTTTTTCCTCCAGAGCTCAAGATATGTTTCTAATGAGCAGCCATGTTTAAAAACAACTGGACTATATGAGAATCTTTTATCTAGTTTGTTTCACTTTTTCTATTTTACATTCAGTGCTCCCATTTCATTTAGTTTATGTTTTCCAATTTCTCTATCTCTCCTTTTATTAGATGTTCTTTCTCAAGCCTTTATCAAGCATAATAGAAAAACTTTTGTATACATGTATATAAATGATATGTATGATAATATATTTTAGAAAACTTATAAATTTTTGCCTAATTAAAAATTTATGACATTTTGATGCCACTTGTTTGACTTAGTATGAATAGAATGCTAGATTTCTAATTTAGAAGAATAGATACACAACAAGCAACAAAGGTTTACTGTATAGCACAGGGAATGACAGTCAATATCTTGTAATAGCCTATAATGGAAAATAACTTCAAAAATAATATATGTGTATATGTATAACTGAATCACACACACAAAAAAAAGAATTCTACTTTTTGAAGGAAAAAAAATGAGGTCTGCCTGTAGTACCTATTTCATATGGTTGTTAAGATTAAATGAGTTAACATACAAGTAAAGTTCTTAGAGCAATGCCAGGCATCTAAAAAGTGCTGTGTTGGTATAAGCTTATATTGTCGTTGTCATTCTCATGCCATTCGGCTTCCAGCCCAATCATTCCAGTCTCCCCAACTCTCAGATCTCCTGTCAAGTGATCTGGAAGAAGGCAGAGGGATGGGAAGGAAGCATCTCTTGACATTCTTTTCTGAGTTCAAAGCATTTCTAACCACACTAGGATATAGGATTTACCAGTTTCTTTCTAGAACCTGCCAACTGGGACTGTGGTTTTAGATGTGCATATATTTAAATAAAAATGCCCTTAACTGGAAACCATTTAGATATCCCATGACACTGGTTATAGAGGAATTTTCCCTTCCTTTGAAAAAAAAATAAAATTGTGATTTTTAGCAGGCTTCTTCCTTCTGAGTCAGCATCATCAGGAGCAAGAATTGTTACCCTTCATAGGGGATTGGTTCCAGGTTCAGACCCATAGCTATCTCATATCCTTGACTTTTTCCCAGTCAAATGAAGGGCATGAACGCTCCAGTGCTTTGTCTTCTTGCCAACTTGGCTGATTGCATTCTTCTCAGCAAACGAGATGGTGGTGAGGTGACAGTATACAGAATTCCATAAGGGCTGGGTTAAGAGAAGCTTAAGTGACTTCATCCTAGTTTTGTGAAAATGATTTTATTCAAAAAAGAGTGAGTTGAAGTAAAGACAATGAAGAAGTCATTCAAAAAATACATATCTAAAAGGCCAACAAACATAAAAATATTTCTAACCTCACTAATCATCAGAGAAATGTAATAAAATTAGGATGTCGTATTTCCTCTATCAGAGCAAAGTTTTTTTTTTAGATGACAAAACCTAGCAGTGGCAAAAGTGAGAAAATTAGCACCTTATACAGTGTTATTTGGAGTATACAACCTTTTTGGAATAATATTAGATAATATGTCTCAGTATTTAAAATGCATATGCACTTTGACATAACAATTGGTCTTTAGAAATTTACTACAAGAAGAAATTGAACATGTAAACAAAAATATACATTCAAAGAGGTTCGTAATGGCTCATAATAAGAAAAAATTGGAAACTATGAGTCCCTTGGACTGCAAGGAGATCAAACCAATCGATCCTAAAGGAAATCAACCCTGAATACTCATTGGAAGAGCTGATACTGAAGCTGAAGCTCCAGTACTTTGGCCACTGATGTGAAGATCTGACTCATTGGAAAAAGCCCTGATATTGGGAAAGGTTGAAGGCAACAGGAGAAGGGGGCAGCAGAGGATGAGATGATTAGATAGCATCACCGCCTCAGTGGATATGAGTTTGAGCAAACTCTGAGAGAGAGTAAAGGACAGAGGAACCTGGTGTGGTGCAGTCCATGGGGTCACAAAGAGTCATACAGAGCGTAGCAACTGAACAACCATACTAGTTATCTGTATAATAGATTGAATGGTTGGTCTCTTCACCTCCGTCTGTATATGTTGTCATTGTAAGCAATATCTGTTTCCCCACCCCGTGACTTTGGGCTTGGCCCTGTGTATGCTTTGATCAGTGATATGTGGGCAGAAGTGACATTAAGCCTAAATTTTAAGAGGCTTCAAGTGTTTCTGCTTTCCCGCCTGTGTTTTTGTATCCTCTAGCATTCCTCAGTTGGCTCTTTGGCCCCAGAGAGAGGATAAAGAGATACACGGAGAAGAGCCATCCTTGCTAATCTATAAATAGAGCAGCTATAGATGGAAGCAGAGTTGCCCAGCTGAGGCCAGGCTGGGTCAGCCAAACTCCAGCCAACCTGCAGACATGTGATATATAAGTGAAATTTACATAGAATGTGTATAATTTATACAGAATATGTATATTGCTTATAATTGTTGTAAGTCACTGAGTTTGAGGATGGTTATGTAGCACTAGTTATCCAATACAGTCTATCAGTAGAACATAGTTTAGTAAACCATACTATGCAACTGTTATAAATGGTGATATGATCAATATTTACTGACATAAAAAGATGTCTAGTCAATATTATTAAGTGAAAGAAACCAGATTTCAGAACACTATCTAGGCACAATTATACACACAAACATACACACACAGAAGTAAGAAAGGATGTTTTATAGTGGTTATTTCTTAGGTGGGTGAGGGGCTGGAGTCTGGAAATTTTTTTCCTTTCCTCTGTAGTTTTGTGTGTTGTTTGATTTTATTTCTCAAAGTGCATCCACCCATTTTATAGTTGGAAATAGGGCAATGGCGATGATTATCATATGTCCTGTCCTGGGAGAACAAAAAGATGAACCTTTGTAGAATAAAGAGAAATGTTAGGAAAAGAGGAGCCTAGATTACATGCAGCCTTGAAAGGTGTCTAGAGATCAGAGTTGATGTATAAAGAACTCGAAATAGATACAGTAATATAGTTAGCATTGATTATTGCTTATGCTAAGTATGCCAGTACATACACAGCCACATTTGGTTCTCATAGCAACCATTTGAGGGGACTCCCTGGTGACTCAGTGGTAAAAAATCTGCCTGCAATGCAGGAGACCCCGGTTCAATTCCTAGGTTCAGAAGATCCTCTGGAAAAGGGATAGGTTACCCACTCCAGTATTCTCGGGCTTCTCTTGTGTCTCAGCTGGTAAAGAATCTTCCTGTAATGTGGGAGACCCTGCTTCAATCCCTGGGTTGTGAAGATCCCCTGGAGAAGGGAAAGGCTACCCACTCCAGTATTCTGGCCTGGAGAATTCCATGGACTATTATCTGTGGGTTGCAAAGAGTCAGACATGACTGAGCGACTTGTACTTTCACACAGCTTGGATTTAAACCCAGTCTGTGTCCAGAGCTCATCTTCTCTCTGGAATACACACTTTTTCTCACTGCATGCTGTGAGAAGGAGTGACATGGAGAAGTGACCTGGAAGCAGCAGTTATGGAATCCAAATACCTGAGGGTCTATGAATAAGAGATAAGTAGAGAGCATTAGAGCACAGGGCATAGGTCACAGAATCAGCCAGAATCAGGGGTCAAATCCCACACCTGCACTTAGGAGCTGAGAAATTGTGCACCTCCAGTTACTTCAGCCCCTCCACCTCTGGCTTTCTCCTTCCATGAAGACATAGAGTAAATAACAAATATCTCTGTCATACTCATAGGAATCACTTCAGCACCTGGCACGAAAGACACCAATAGATGATTGCTAATATTTTCATTTAAGTAGAGGCACTCTGGAAACTGTAAAATGCTGCTGCTGCTAAGTCACTTCAGTCATGTCCGACCCTGTGCAACCCCATAGATGGCAGCCCACCAGGCTCCCCCATCCCTGGGATTCTCTAGGCAAGAACACTGGAGTGGTTGCCA
>NW_011494960.1:4348983-4351708 GCF_000754665.1 Bison bison bison | reverse complement strand
GAAAAGTCAGAGTGAAGTTGCTCAGTCATGTCCGACTCTTAGCGACCCCATGGACTGCAGCCTACCAGGCTCCTCTGTCCATGGGATTTTCCAGGCAAGGGTACTGGAGTTGGGTGCCATTGTAAAATGCTAATCAGATACTAATCGTTGTGATCTGTAATTTGAGTGAATACAGTAGTTAAAGGAAATTCACCAAGTAGGCTGACATGAGAGTCGACTTAAAGCCTGCTCGCCTGACCTGTGAGTGTAGTGATAAGCTTGGCTCACGGCCGGCAGTGGGAATGCTGGTTAGGCAAAATAGTGATGATCTTCATTATCTGTTTGTTGAAATGTATTGAAAAGTCAGGAGAAAACTCTCTATGAAGCATTTGTTCATTCATTCATTTATTCACAAATGTGTGAAGTGCTTGCCATGTGCCTGGCACGCTAGTCTCCTCAAGTGGATTAGGGTGTGTGTGTGTGACTTAGTGACGGACAAATATGAATCTAATGTGCATACAAATAAATGTAACATATGCCTGTGATACAGGAGGTGATGGAAGCATAGAACTGGAAAATGTTTCCTGGGAAAGTGATGATTCAGCTGAGATCTGAAGGAGAGTAGAAATGTGACTAGAGTTTAGCTCAGGCTATTACTCCGTAGATGCACAGATCAGCTGTCCCAGAGGCCATTTATATCTCGCTGTATAAATCAGAGATTCTCAAACTTGGTGTGCCCTTGAATCATCCAGGAGGGCCTGTTAATACATCGACTGCTGGACCGTCCCTCTCTGAGTTTCTGATTCCGTATGTCTGGGTGGGGCCTGACTATGTGCATATCTAACAGATTCCCAGATACTGCTGATCTGGGGGCCACCCTTTGAGAACCACTGCTCTCAATGAACACCCACACCACCTCTTACCAGTTCATAGTTCAAAACACGAGCAACTTTTTAACAAATGTTTCCCAGTTTGCTTACCACGAAAATCAATTTCCAAAGTCTTTGGGTTGAAATGTTTTTATACCAGGTTGAATGTTAACATTACAAGTTCAACCTTTCTCTTGATTGAAAAAATAAGACTCCACTGTAATTGTAGAATTGCCTTGCAGTTAGCTCTGGGTGAACAAATGTCAAGGTGCTGCCAACAACTGTAATGGAATCTTTGAAAGGGGATGGTGAGGGCCTGGCCTCTGGGATGGGCGTGGGAGGCAGAGGCCTGAGTGCAGAGCCAGGCGAGGCCCATGCTGTGGGGAGTGGGTGGTCTGGGGTGATCCTGGAGTAGGAATTCTGTTCTTTGGAGCCTAGGAAAAGGGGAGACTGCCAGCCATCGACTGCTAATATATTTTAATATTTGAAAAAAAAATCTTTAAGGTTACACAAGTCATGCACAAATACACTGCCTTTCTAAACAAGCCAGAGCAGTAAAGACAGGGGTTCCCCAGCAGTGATTCTTGTCTCCCTTTCCCCAGCACAAATTTATGCTGTCAATTTGGCATTTATGTTTCCAGGCTCTCTTCTATACAGTTTCTATGGGAACAATTGATTACTGTTTCCTGTGACGGTATCATACTCTTTTATTCCACAACTTACCCTTTTTTTTACCCATGGGTGTGTGTTATGGATTTTTCCATGTCAGTACATAACACCACCACACTTTTCTTTTTTTTTGAAATGTAGTAACATATGCAACTTATTTTATGTTTCATGAGGGTTTTTAATTTTTTTTTTCCCCGCTGGAGTATAGTTACTTTACAGTGTTAGTTTCACACTCTTCTTGTTTTGCATATTACTGCATAATATCAAACACAGGTTTATTTATAGACCAGCCTTGAAGCAGCTTCCTGTCCTTCTATATTTGTTGCTGTTTTGTCTTGTTTGTGTAGAAATGACAAACAATGCTGGAGTCACCGTGCTTTATGGGCATCCCTATAGGCTGGTGTGGGTGCTCCTCCAAGGGACATATTTAGAAACAGAACCACTGAGTCCCGATATTTGAAGGTTTTACATTTTAACAGCTACTGCCAAACTGTCTCCCCCTCCCACCAGCGGGGTCACTGCTTGTCCATTCAGCAAGCTCCTCTTTCCCCAGGTTTCACGCAGCCCCAGGAAAACCACTCCTCCAGCCTCTGCCTGTCCTGTAGGGCTCACACGTGAGTCTGCGGGACCAGGCGGGGACAAGCAGCTGAGCAGACCCCCTCCCCCAACCCTGTTTTTCCCCCTTAACTTCAGCCACATTTCAGGATTAGGAAGCCCAGCTCATCTGTTCATCTCATGGATGGCAGAATCCTATCTTTAGACTTCAGCTGAGTCTTCTGGTATCAGTTCAGTTCAGTCGCTCAGTCGTGTCCGACTCTTTGTGACCCCATGAATCGCAGCACGCCAGGCCTCCCTGTCCATCACCAACTCCCGGAGTTCACTCAGACTCACGTCCATCGAGTCAGTGATGCCATCCAGCCATCTCATCCTCTGTCATCCCCTTCTCCTCCTGCCCCCAATCTCTCCCAGCATCAGGGTCTTTTCCAATGAGTCAACTCTTCGCATGAGGTGGCCAAAGTACTGGAGTTTCAGCTTTAGCATCATTCCTTCCAAAGAAATCCCAGGGCTGATCTCCTTCAGAATGGACTGGTTGGATCTCCTTGCAGTCCAAGGGACTCTCAAGAGTCTTCTCCAACACCACAGTTCAAAAGCATCAATTCTTCGGCACTCAGCTTTCTTCACAGTCCAACTCTCACAGCCATACATGA
>NW_011494960.1:4325736-4348883 GCF_000754665.1 Bison bison bison | reverse complement strand
ACTCTCACAGCCATACATGACCACTGGAAAAACCATAGCCTTGACTAGACGGACCTTTGTTGGCAAAGTAATGTCTCTGCTTTTGAATATGCTATCCAGGTTGGTCATAACTTTCCTTTTAAGGAGTAAGCGTCTTTTAATTTCATGGCTGTAGTCACCATCTGCAGTGATTTTGAAGCCCAAAAAAATAAAGTCTGACACTGTTTCCACTGTTTCCCCATCTATTTCCCATGAGGTGATGGGACCAGATGCCATGATCTTTGTTTTCTGAATGTTGAGCTTTAAGCCAACTTTTTCACTCTCCTCTTTCACTTTCATCAAGAGGCTTTTTAGTTCCTCTTCACTTTCTGCCATAAGGGTGGTGTCATCTGCATATCTGTGGTTATTGATATTTCTCCCGGCAATCTTGATTCCAGCTTGTGTTTCTTCCAGCCCAGCGTTTCTCATGATGTACTCTGCATATAAGTTAAATAAGCAGGGTGACAATAGACAGCCTTGACGTACTCCTTTTCCTATTTGGAACCAGTCTGTTGTTCCATGTCCAGTTTTAACTGTTGCTTCCTGACCTGCATACAAATTTCTCAAGAGTCAGGTCAGGTGGTCTGGTATTCCCATCTCTTTCAGAATTTTCCACAGTTTATTGTGATCCACACAGTCAAAGGCTTTGGCATACCTGACTGATAAAGGGTCCCCAGGAATTTTACAACTGCTGATGCCTGTGCTTCAGGTGGAATCATTTTCACTGGCCCTGAGACATAGCCCAGTGGCTTTCATTCACTCTCAGAACTTAGCTCAGCCCCTGTGGCCCCAAAGCCTTTTTGGCACCCCTTCTCCAGACGAGTGGAGGGCTCCTTTTGATCTTCAGACAGAGGCCTCTGGGGGATCTGACTCCTGTCTGACTTGGTGGCAGCCACTCATGTTTTAATTTTTAAATTAATTTTCTTCACTGCATAATGTGGGATGTTAAACGTTGCAGCGCACAGACTCTAGTTGTGACTCGGGGGCTCTGTAGTTGTGGTGCTCAGGCTTAGTTGCTCCACAGCATGTGGGATCTTAGTTCCCCGATCAGGTATCAAACCCTTGTCCCCTGAATTGCAAGGTGGATTCTTAACCACTAGACCACCAGGAAAGTCCCAGCTGCTGCCATTTTTAGTGCTGCCACTCCCATCAGACTGGCTGCATCTTGAGAACAGATTATCCTGCTTGCCTTTTAAATTCCCAGTTTACAGCCTGGAGCTTCTAGGCACACAGAAAAGGTTTTTCCAATGATTGAAGGAGGCAATGAGACATTGAGATCTTCTGGAAAGCAGAACTGTCACCAACAGATGGGTTCAAACACAGACCAGCTCGACATGGCAGGGTAACATGGAGGCCTCTCAGTGTGCGCTGAGTGACATTTGTCCCTTTCTCTAGGCTGTGCACTCATGACAACAAAAACTCCTTCCTGCTTACTGCTGTATCCCCACACCTAGAGCAGAGCTTGGGACAGATATAGGCCCTCCTTCAATATTTATTGAATAAATGAATGAACTCCAAGCATATTTCCATCTGTCTTCTCTTTGGAGACACTAGCTTGATTTTCTGGTTTTCTTCCCCTCCTTGGGGAGGAGGGCATGGAGCTAATATTTCTTCTCCCTCCTAAAATGATGGTGTACTGCAAATGTATTTTTGCAGATGTGAGCTTGAACCTCAATGGAGGCAAGACAGAAGTGTGCCCCAGAGAGCTGTCACCCAGCGTGATGGTGAGCTGTCACCCGGAGTCATGGTGAGCTGTCAGCCAGAGTCACGGTGAGCTGTCACCCAGAGTCACAGTGGGCTGTCAGCCAGAGTCACAATGCTATGGATGGGCTGAGGGCAGGTGAGAATTTGGCCACTGAACCAAAACTGTAGGGCAGAAGGTAGAGGTTATTATGCTATATTTTTCTTTGATGTAGTGCTTTTGTAAGAAGTGGCCCATGTACCCAGAGAACGATAAAGATAACATAAAAATCACTACAAACCCTGCACTCCTATGGCAGTCACTGTCAACATGATGATGGACATCCTTGCAGGCGTGTTTTTAGGTGTGTGCACACGTTAGGTTATGCTTGGCTACAAATGATGGATAACCAGAATATTGATGATGGAAATGGGATAGCAGCTCATTCCTCTCTCACACGCAGCTCTTGGTGGGTGGTTCAGGATGGCAAGGTTCTCCCTGATGTTGGTTGTACAGGCTTGTGCCATCTTCTTATTATACTGTTTATGGCCTCCACCTCATGGTCCAAAGGACAGCATCTGCATTCTAGAAAGCAGGAAGAGGAAGCAACAAAAGAGAGATTGAGAGAGAGAGAGAGGGAAAAATGTCAAAGGAATACATAATATTTCTGTTTATATCCCATTGGCCAGAACTAAGTTACATGGTTATACCCAGCTGCAAGGGACTTTGGGAAATGTAGTCCTTATTCTGACAGCCATGTGCCCAGCAAGTGGGATATGAAGGGGTATCTTGCAGTCTTTGTCATACTGTTTATGCAATATTATTTAACAGGATCACAGAGACAGTATAATATAGATTACAGGCTCTGAAGATGACTATGGACTGAAATCTGGCTTCACCAGTTACTTTTCAGTTCACTGGTTTATAAATTAGGGATCATAATAGAACAAACCTACTTCACAGGACCAATGTGAGGATTGAATGAGCTAATGTATATAAAAGGGCTTAGCATGGCGCCTGGCAGTAATCTTTCAGCATGAGTTGTTAGTCCGCTTTTTTTAAAACACCAGTATAACATGGGTAAAGTTCTGTGTTATCACCTGTATTATATTATCCTTTTCAATAGCTGCATATGCTTTCATTATATGGCGAGAACATAATTTATTCAACTAGTCCCCCATTGATCACCATCTTAGATTGTTCCTGGTTTTTTCCCAGTGTCAACAATTCCTGCATCCACATCCTTTTGAACTTGCTTGATTATCCCCTTAGGATAAATTCCTAGATGTGGGCTCGCTGGGTCAAACCTACACATATTTAACATGTATTGACATATCACCAAAAGTGGGTACAGTATTATTAACAGCTGGTTTCTGGGAACACTGGAGCATTGCACATTGACAGCAAGTTTTTGAGCACCTACTGTGTGCTGAGCCTTGTTCTAGGCGCTACAGAGAGTCCAAAGATAAACAAGACATGCCCTGACATCAGCAAGGAAATAACCAGTTAGGATTTGTGGATGGGAAATTCAGGAGGTGAGAATGTCTCCCTGAGGAAGGGCTATTTCACCTCAAACCTGAGGCCTAAAATGTGTGGGTGTGGTGGGAAGGGGAGAATTGGAGAAGGAGAACATATTCTAGGGGAGAAGGAATGCCTGTTGAGCAGTAGAATGTAGGGGTGAAGCGCGTGCGTTGGGCAGCCAGAGTGTCCAGGTCTAAGTCATGGCTCAGCCACTTATTACCTGAGAAAGACGTCTGTGCTCAGCTTCCTCATCTTCACAGTGGGGGCACTAGTAACAATGGGATGGTTATGAAGATCGACAAAGATAATGCACAGAAGTACTTAGAAGAGTCCTGGCTGGATAGAAAGTGCACTGTGTCCGTTAACATCAATCATTTCATTCTGCCTTTGCTTAAAAGTCTTAGCCCAAGACTGTGAGGGTTCAACAGCATCAAAGGCCCCTTGTCATTTTCCCCAATATTGAACTCATCCATTCAAGGAGTATGACTGAACACCTCTAAGGGAGATGTTGTAAGGAAAATCCTCCCAGACCCACCCTTCAAGGAACAAACTGGCTAGTGGTGAAGGTATTTTTTTACTTTAAATTTGTCTATTTTTAATTGGAGAATAATTGCCTTACAGTATTGTGTTGGTTTCTGCCACACAGTAACATGAATCAACCATAGGTATACATATGTTCCCTCCCTCCTGAACCTCCCTCCCACCCCCCGCCATCCCACTCCTTTAGGCTGTCACAGAGCCCCAGGCGGAGGTCTCTGTGTTATGTAGCTATATGTGCTATATAGCTATATAACCACTAGCTATCTGTTTTACATGTGGGAATGTATATGTTTCAATGCTACTCTCTCAGTTCACCCCACCTTCCCCTGCTGTGTCCATAAGTCTGTTCTCTCCGTCTGAGTTTCTATTCCTGCCCTGCAAATAGGTTCATCGGTACCATTTTTCTAAATTCCGTATATATGTGTTACTATATGATATTGGTTTTTCTCTTCTGACTTATTTCACTCTGTAGAACAGGCTGTAGGTCCACCTACCTTTTTAGAACTGACTCAGATTTGTTCCTTTTATGGCTGAGTAATATTCCATTGTGTATATGTACCATAACTTTATCTATTCATCTGTCATTGGACATCTAGGTTACTTCCATGTCTTGGATACTGTAAATATTGCTTCAGTGAACGTTGGGGTATATGTGTCCTTTTCTGTTATGATTTGCTCAGGGTATATGCCTCATAATGGAGTGCTAGGTGGTGGTGAAGGGGTTTCAAATGAAAAATCCCAGACAAACAGAAGCCATTTAGCTACAAACCCAATCTGTGCCCTGTTGAGAAGCACAGGGTGATCTCTGAGAGCCCATCAGGGGCTTGTTCAATGAGGATATGACAAAGAAAATGACAAAGAAGACAAGACCAAGGGGATGAGGAGGCTCCAGCCAAGTGGAGGGAGTGAAGGAAGAGAATAGACCAGGCTGAGGGAGAGCCTATGTATGCAAAAACCCTGAGAAGGGATGTCTAACACATCAGAGGAAATGGGGGGCGGGGGTGGACAGTGAGGGGAATGCGTGGAGCAAGTGGGGGAGACGTCAAGGGTGACGTGCAGAGGTGGGTGGGGCTGGGTCCCATGGGGTTTCCAGCTCCCCAGCCAAGATGATCCCTGGAGTCTAATGGTGAGTATGGAGACCAAGTCCCCTCACCAACACATCTGTCGCCCTGCCAAGGTCTTCATTCTTGCCAACCAAAAGGTACCTCCTATCTAGTCAGTCCTCAAAACTTTTCTTTCCTTTGGCTCTCAAAGAATCCTGAGACTCAGTAGAAAAGTCCTCCACACCAGCACTTTCTCAGGAAAGAAAGAGCATTTAATGGACACCTGTTATGGGCCAAGGAATGCTCTGAGTCTTTACCCATCTTACTTCATTTACTGCCCAACAATCTGTGAGATAAGTAGTAGTACCAAGAAAATAGAGACTCAGAGAGCACAAGTCACTTGCCCAAAGTCACACAGCGGTCAAATAGTAGAGTCAGGTCACTGAAGGCAACGTTATGATCATTGACTCCACGTTGCTCTGACCATGTGGCAGCCCTGGCCTGTTTCACACAGGCTTCTTAGAGTCTTAGGAAGCCACTTCCTGTGTATTGTGATACATTTTCAGGCAGCAGTGAGCTAAAAATTACAGAAATCTCTCTTCTACCAAATATAGAGTTCATTAAGCTGCAGGGAGCTCTTAATATCTTCGGCATTTCCAGGCAGCTCTATGCTCCATGAATAAAGGAAAGAACTAATACCCATCCCTAAAAAGGTGAATGAAAGCCTTTGCTAACTAAATACTGCAGATAAGCATCTTCCCCATTTGACTGCAATTACCTTGGTCCCAAGTTACAGCATTGCTAGTGAAATGATTAAGAAAATAATGGTAATGATACCGATGGTAAATTAAATGGAAATAAAAGGAGCTCAGTGTACTGTTCAATTTCTCACTTGGGGACCACTCCTAAGTTGTGTTCTTCAGCTTCCCACTGGGAATTTCCACATGTAAATAATATGCCTGATTGAAACTGCAAACCTAGACCTCTGTGCATGGCTAAGCCTAGGATTGCTTCTCTCCATCCTAAGACTCATGTCAGGGAAGATGGATTTTCCCCTCATGAAATGTTCTAATGAATTATGTAAATAGAGATAAACACCTTATAGGACTGACCTCTGCCACAGAATTTGACATCCTCCTGCCCTGGCCAAACCAAGTGGAAAATTGGATTTAAAGGAAAAGGATCAAGACTTCATGGCAACCCAAATGCTTGTTGTGTCTGGGTTCTCGCCTCCACAAATCAACACAACCCCACCAAAAGAAATTACCACAGATGTGACAAAGAATGGGCATGACAGTTGGGGTCCAGTTCAAGTCATCAGGAGATTCCTATCTTAGAAGCCACTTATTAGGGTTTCAGCAACCATCATTAGTTTTTCTAAAAGGACACCCTACAAGAAGAGCAGGAGCCATGAGTTTAAAACCCAGTTCTGCCTCTTATTAACTGTGGGAATTTTAAGAAAGCTTACTTAAAAGCTTTCTGAGCATGCATTTCCCCATCTTTAAAATAAGGATAATAATAGGATTTACATACTATGTGGCTTTGAGAATTAGAGAATACATGTTGCACAGTGCCTGACCCAGACTGATTGCTCAAGAAATGGGTTCTGTTCTTATCATTATTGGCCTCAAATAAAAGGTTGATTCTATTTAAGGGTGAATATAAATTGGGTTTTAGACTCTGATTTTTTTTTTTTTTTTTTCACATGACTTGAGACCCTCTTTGGTCTTAAAGTTATATTGATTTAAGATTGTACAAAATTAAACTATTTTTTAAAATTACTTATCTGACACTTATTAGCAATGTAATTTGGAGAAGGCAATGGCACCCCACTCCAGTACTCTTGCCTGGAAAATCCCCTGGACAGAGGAGCCTGGTAGGCTGCAGTCTATGGGGTCGCACAGAGTTGGACACGACTGAAGCGACTTAGCATCAGCAGCAGCAGCAGCAGCAATGTAATTTGGAGCAAATCATACCTTCACTTGGTCTTAGTTTCCCTGTTGGTTTAAATTAAATAGTTGAAGCTAAAACTATAAAATTCCTAGAAGAAAACAATGGAGTAAATTTTCATGATCTTGGATTAGGCAATGATTTCTTAGATACGACAAAAAGTGTGTAAGTGATAAAAGAGAAATTGGGACTATATCTGAATTGAAAATTTTGTGCTTCAAAGGACACCATCAAGAAAATAAAAGAGTAGTCGTCTGTCAACGGACATTTGGTTGTTTCTACTTTTTGGCTATTATGAATATTGCTGCTGTGAATATTCGTGTACAAGATTCTGTGTGGACGTATGTCTTCATTTCTCTTAGGTACCAGGATTGGAACTGCTAGGGCTTATAGTAACTCTACGTTCATCCTTTGAGGAACTTCCAAACTTTTCCAAAAGTGGCTGAGACATTTTACTTAACACTTGCAATGTATGAATGTCCCAATTTCTCCACATCATCACCAACACTTGTTATTGTCTTTTTTATTGCGATTCATGGGGTCGCAAAGAGTCAGACACGACTGAGTGACTGAACTGAACCGAACCGATGGGTATAAAGTGACGATGACTCTTGAAAGCATTAGGCTAAGTGAAGAAGTCAGTGACAAAAAACTACATATTATATGATTCTATTTTTATCAAGTGTTCAGAATAGGCAAATCTATAGGGACAGAAGTAGATGGGTGGTTGCCCAGGGCTGGGGGCTGGTGAGGAGAGGAACTAGAAAATGACTGCTCCCAGGTACCATTTTTGTGGGGTGGTGTGATGAAAATGTTTCAAAATTAGATTATGGTAATAGTTGATCAACTCTGAAAATATACTAAAAACCACTGAATTGTACATTTAAAAAACTAAATGGTCTGGACATGATGATTCATTTGGATCTTGCCCAATTTAACATTTTCTGGATGAGAAGCACATCTTAGAATGGAGCCAGGCCCTACTGGAAAAGAATGACCCTGGCCATGTGAATGCATCAAGAAGGGAGAAAGGGTGGGTAACTTCACCTGCGTACATGACAGGATGCCACCTCTGTAAGCATTAGATAATTCACAAGCTAGCTGCCAAGTATACAAATTAGTGGTCACGTGATTGACAGTCACCAATGCTTCATGGTGACTAGACCATTCAGGTATGACCTAAATCAAATCCCTTATGATTATACAGTGGAAGTGAGAAATAGATTTAAGGGCCTAGATCTGATAGATAGAGTGCCTGATGAACAATGGAATGAGGTTCATGACATTGTACAGGGGACAGGGATCAAGACCATCCCCATGGAAAAGAAATGCAAAAATAGCAAAATGGCTGTCTGGGGAGGCCTTACAAATAGCTGTGAAAAGAAGAGAAGAGAAAAGCAAAGGAGAAAAGGAAAGATATAAACATCTGAATGCAGAGTTCCAAAGAATAGCAAGGAGAGATAAGAAAGCCTTCCTCAGAGTTCAATGCAAAGAAATAGAGGAAAACAACAGAATGGGAAAGACTAGAGATCTCTTCAAGAAAATTAGAGATACCAAGGGAACATTTCATGCAAAGATGGGCTCGATAAAGGACAGAAGTGGTATGGACCTAACAGAAGCAGAAGATATTAAGAAGAGGTGGCAAGAATACACAGAAGAACTGTACAAAAAAGAGCTTCACGACCCAGATAATCATGATGATGTGATCACTCACCTAGAGTCAGACATCCTAGAATGTGAAGTCAAGTGGGCCTTAGGAAGCATCACTACGAACAAAGCTAGTGGAGGTGATGGAATTCCAGTTGAACTCTTTCAAATCCTGAAAGATGATGCTATGAAAGTGCTGCATTCAATATGCCAGCAAATTTGGAAAACTCAGCAGTGGCCACAGGACTGGAAAAGGTCAGTTTTCATTCCAACCCCAAATACAGGGGATTGGAATGCTTTATTGACTATGCCAAAGAATGCTCAAACTACTGCACAATTGCACTCATCTCACATGCTAGTAAAGTAATGCACAAAATTCTCCAAGCCAGGCTTCAGCAATACGTGAACTATGAACTTCCTGATGTTCAAGCTGGTTTTAGAAAAGGCAGAGGAACCAGAGATCAAATTGCCAACATCTGCTGGAACATGGAAAAAGCAAGAGAGTTCCAGAAAAACATCTATTTCTGCTTTATTGACTATGCCAAAGCCTTTGACTGTGTGGATCACAATAAACTGTGGAAAATTCTGAAAGAGATGGGAATACCAGAACACCTGATCTGCCTCTGGAGAAATCTGTATGCAGGTCAGGAAGCGACAGTTAGAACTGGACATGGAAAAACAGACTGGTTCCAAATAGGAAAAGGAGTACGTCAAGGTTGTATATTGTCACCCTGCTTATTTAATTTATATGCAGAGTACATCATGAAAAACGCTGGGCTGGAAGAAGCACAACCTGGAATCAAGATTGCTGGGAGAAATATCAATAACCTCAGATATGCAGATGACACCACCCTTATGGCAGAAAGTGAAGAGGAACTAAAAAGCCTCTTGATGAAAGTGAAAGAGGAGAGTGAAAAAGTTGGCTTAAAGCTCAACATTCAGAAAACGAAGATCATGGCATCCAGTCCCATCACTTCATGGGAAATAGATGGGGAAACAGTGGAAACAGTGTCAGACTTTATTTTTTTGGGCTCCAAAATCACTGCAGATGGTGACTGCAGCCATGAAATTAAAAGACGCTTACTCCTTGGAAGGAAAGTTATGACCAATCTAGACACCATATTAAAAAGCAGAGACGTTACTTTGCCAACAAAGGTCTGTATAGTCAAGGCTATGGTTTTTCCAGTGGTCATGTATGGATGTGAGAGTTGGACTGTGAAGAAAGCTGAGTGTCGAAGAATTGATGCTTTTGAACTGTGGTGTTGGAGAAGACTCTTGAGAGTCCCTTGGACTGCAAGGAGATCCAACCAGTCCATCCTAAAGGAGATCAGTCCTGGGTGTTCATTGGAAGGAATGATGCTGAAGCTGAAACTCCAATACTTTGGCCACTTGATGGAGCTGACTCATTTGAAAAGACCCTGATGCTGGGAAAGATTGAAGGCAGGAGGAGAAGGGGACGACAGAGGATGTGATGGTTGGATGGCATCACTGACTCAATGGCCATAGGTTTGGGTGGACTCCGGGAGTTGGTGATGGACAGGAAGGCCTGGCCTGCTGCGGTTCATGGGGTCCCAAAGAGTCAGACACGACTGAGCGACTGAAATGAACTGAAGCATTTTCTGGTCGCTCATATGGTAAAGAATCTGCCTGCAATGCTGGAGACCCAGGTTCAATCCCTGGGTTGGGAAGATCCCCTCGTGGAGGCATGGCAACCCACTCCAGTATTCTTGCCTGGAGACTCTGATGGACAGAGGACACTGGCGGGCTACAATCTGTGGGGTTGCAAAGGGCCAGACATGACTGAGTGACTAACACACACAAGCATTTTCTGTGGATCTCATTTAATCCTCACGAAAGCCCTTTGAGGCTTCAGATGAGAAACAATATCAGAGGACTGCAAAGATAGAAAGTTGAGGGGTCAGATGCAAATGCAGACAGCTTGACCGGTGGTCCCAGGCCTATGGTCCTAATCTCCCTCCATCCTGCCCAGCTTTCTCTCTACTGCTTTCTGTCTACATCCACCTGGGTGCAGGGAAGCGTGTGCTTCATCAGCAGTGAGCAAATAACTGAGTTAAAAATAACCTTATTGTTTCTTGCTCTAGTTCTTGAAAGCAATGGGTATGATCATTTCATTTTTAAAAGCCCTGTATTCAGCTTTCTCGGTGCTCAAACAGGCACTGCTGTTTGCTTGCAAGGCACACGCTCCAGGCTTCCCAGAGCTAGATGTGTGCTGCTCATCTAAACCGGGATGACTGTTCTCTTTCCTGTGCAAATGTCTTTAATCCAGCAGCTTCCTGCTGGGCTCCAGGAACTCCAATTGCCCCATACCTGGGAAGTTTGCTACAGATGCATTACAAGAGCCAGATTTTAAAGTGCCTGCTATTTGTTTTGCCTCTCACCTCCGAACATAATGCTTTGTTTGCAAGACAGTGACTGTTCCACAGCCAGTGATTCCTCCATCATAAACACATGGAAAATGACTCTGGGAATGTGGCGAGCAGCAGGAGACAGGAATTGTGCTGCCAGCCCTTGCCGTGGGCTGTCCTGGCATCAGAGCCCAGGCTGCAGGGCACTTGCCTCTCCGCCCACCTCTTGCTGCTCACCCAGGAGGCCCAGGCCAAAGCTTAAACCCAATAAAGGACTTAAACCCACAAAAGGACTTGCATGTCTGCTTTTAACTCCAGTCCAGCTTTGGAGCTTGCTGTGGCTATATGGAAGGTCGGTGCCCAAGCCTGGGCAGGAACTGCCAGCTCCATACAGGTATCTGGGTCTGCACCCAGTGGGCGGTCTGTCAGGTGAGATGAGTCTGCCATCCTGCCCCATCCTCGCCTGCGTCTCTGTGCAGCCGCAGTCACAGGCTCTCCATGGACTGCTCTGGGTACCAGAGGTCTCTTCGGAATGATGCCTCCTTTGAAGATAGCTACGGGTTATGTGAACGAAGTGCCAAGGTCTGTGTTTTCTAAAAATTCCAAAACCCCACAACTGAAGTTACATCATGATGTCATCTGGGATGTCAAAACAGCCTGGAGCACTGGATTTCAGCCCCTCCACACACCTCACTTCCAGTGAGGGCCCCCCCGGGAAGGGCTGAGCCCAGCCCTGGGACTCCTTGTCTACCACAGATTTAAGGGGTGGTCGAGAGAGGGTTCCAGGGCTACCCTTGACCTACCTTGTTGCATGGCCTGCTCTCCTCAGAGTCAGATTTACTGTTCTAATGAATGCTCATCTCTGCTTTAACTATCGAGGCTGCCGGGAGAGAGAAGAGCCTGACTGGGCACAGAGCCAGGTCAAAAGGCAAATCTACTGTCTCCAGTCCCTGCAACAAGGAGTGCCCAGAAAGCAGCAGTAAACCTAAGGGAATGGAGAACATTCTGTATATTCTTCCAGGACTCCATGGAGGTAAAGGAACACAGGCATACTCTGATAAATCACCAAGAGTGGGTGCAGGTGGGGAGACCTTAACACCATTTCCAGAGTAACAGCAGATAAGTGTTGCCTTCTGGGCTGGAAAGGTGGGTCAGGTTAACTGGAGGAGACGCAAGCCTGAGCTGGGGCTGCTTGAGGAAGGAAGGGGACACAGCTCTGCTCTCCGCGTTCTCCATCTCAGCCATCCCCCACATGGCTCAGTGTTAGTGGTTTTGTTGCTAAGTCATGTCCGACTCTTTGCGACCTCATGGAGTATAGCCCACTGGGCTTCTTTTTCAGGCAAGAATACTGGAGTGGATGGTCATTTCCTTCTCCTGGAGATCGTCCCGACCCAGGGATCAAACCTGGGTCTCCTGCTCAGACTCTTCTCTAAATGACTGCAGAATGTCTGACTGAAGAGGCATCTAATTACCAGGCCCCCCTGGAGCCCCCAGACCTGGTCTGGCTGTGGGGCTGGTCCATCCCCCCAACCCCACTCCTCTTCCAGCCCTCCCTTTCTGATGTGTGGAATAGAGACCCCCACAGGGGTCTCTCAGGGTTGGACTTCTTGCACCAGCCTGTCTGAGCTGTTATTCACGCTGAAACCCAGGTTGAGTTATAGAATCTGAAGCTCTTTCTGTGAGTTTCATGATGGTTCTCATGGGTTTGCTTATCCCTCTTTGTCTCTCTGACTCTGGCCTGAATCTGAATCTAGGCCACAGTCTGATGATCAAAGCAACTGGTGCAAGACAATTGCTTAGATTTGTTGTTTGCTTCAAATCTGGATTACCAGTTACCCTTCTAATTAAGCCTTTCTGAGGACAGGATTTAAAAATTCACAGGTATCAAAGTCCTTAAAATCACCAGTCCTGAAACTCTTTCTTTATAATACCCTCCTTACAATCCTGAAGTGAAACTCACCTGTGTACATAATTCTTAAAAAATCACTATTATATCCTTATTTATATATAATGATCCATGGCACAGTATGGATGAACCTCAAAAAAAATATGCTCAGTAAAAGAAGAGAAATGCAAAAGACCATATATACTGTATGATTCTATTTATGTGAAATTTTAGAAAAGACGACTTGGGGAAAAAAAAGAAGACAACTCTATAGAGACAGTAATCAGATCAGTGACTTCCTGGGGCTGAAGGTGGGCATGAAAATTAACTGTAAAGAGACCAAAGAGAACATTTTAGGAGGATGGAAATGTTCTGAAATCGCCTTTTGGTGATGGTAGCCCAACTTATCAACTTTACCAAATCACTGAATTGATTAAAAACTTGCCTGAATTGTTAACTCTTTAAAAATGAGTGGATTTTATAGTATGTAAAATGAATGAATTTAGTTGTCTTCTCTTTTATTTTTTAGAGTTTCACATAGAATCATACAGTATGTAGTCTTTTGTGTTTCTCTAATTTTTCTTTCTAATTGAAACTATATTTCAATTAGAAAGAAAAATAGTTATGATTTACATACTGTAAGTGTACTTTATCCTTGATTTACATGGTAATTCTGTTTTTTAAAAATTAAGTGTGTACAGGTTGTGAAAAAATGAATTGTGTTCCTAATTTTTCAAAGATGGATTCATTTTTAAATCCCAGCGGTTATTTTTGTTGGTTTTCGGCTGCACTGGGTCTCTGTTGCCGCGCTCGAGCTTTCCTCTGGTTGTGGCGAGCCGGGGCTGCTCCCTCATGGTGCACGGGCTTCTGACTGAAGTGGCTTCTGGCGGTGCCTAGGTGCTAGGGTGCTTGGGCTTTGGTAGCTGGTGAGCTTTAGGGCGTGGGCTCAGTAATCGTGGCACATGGACTTAGTTGCCTGGCAGCATGTAGAATCTTCCCAGACCAGGGATCAAACCCGCGTCCCCTGCATTGGGAGAGGGAAGTCCTGCGTTCATATTTAAAGCAGAGCTACATTCCAGAGTCAGATAACTATGAACAAGTTCTTCAGCTCCCTGTGTCCAGTAGCACCTATGACAGCTGTGTTGGGTATGGGATAATTCTTCACTGTGAGGGACTTTCCTGGACACTGTAGGATATCTAACATTCTTGTGCCCTGCCCACTAAATTCCAGAAGCAGCCTCTAATCACTGTGACACTGAAAAATGCCCTTACAGAAGTCCACATCAACCCCTAGGAGTTCCTATTATGTGACCAGACCTGGTGCTAGATACTAGGTTAGAGTGGTGAGCAAGACAGGCTTGATACTGCCCTCTGCTCAAACCCCACCCCTACGACTCAGAGAGGTCTCCTTGCTAATCTGGAATCAGAGCAGTTTCTCTCTCTGCTCTTCATTTTGCTGGGCTGGCAATACCCTAGCTTCCTAGCAGATTAGAGTGATCACAAGTATCTTTGAATAGGTCTCTTTCCTGGAGAAAAAGAAGGAAAAGAAACAACACAAACCAGATGGATCTAAATTGAACACTCTTTTCTCGGCACTTAATTTCCCTTACATGGAGCACTGAAGGCATTTTGGCGGCCTTCTGGGAATACTTCCCAGGCAACGCCTGGGGTTTTAACCATTCGACAGCTATTAACCATATTGAGCCTCACAGGGCTTAGCTCCCCACCCACCACTGAGGAGCTCGATCGGAAACTACCATTTACCCTGGGAAAATGCCCTGTAAGTATCACCAACCAATCTTCCCCCAATAAGGGCAGACCGCAAGCAATGCTGACAATGCTCAGAGGGGCCTTCATCTGAACATGCCGAGGAGAACAGAGAGAAAGACCCAAGAAAGCCCCTTAGAAGCAAATTCCCCCGTCTTCCCCAATTAAGATGTCCATGCCTCTGTTGTTACGTTTTGTTGGCGGTGCTGTCCCTGAGCAATCATGGGGTTAAAGGCAGATCTGTAGGAGCTGGAATCACAGACACTGTTACTATCATCTCTCATGTCTAGTTGGCTATGGGTCAGGTCTACTCAACGATGGGTCTTATATGTCCATGGGATTCTCCAGGCAAGAATACTGGAGTAGGTTGCCATTTCCTTCTCTGGGGAATCTTCCCTACCTAGGAATTGAACCCAGGTCTCCTGCACTGCAGGCAGATTCTTTACCAACTGAGCTACAAGGGAAGCCAGGATATCTAATGAGCTGTGGGTCAGGTCTACTCAGTGATGGGTCTTCTGTTCATCCCACTCTGTGCATTGCTAATGTGTATTTCCTAGATCAACAGAGTTTACTGCAACTATTGGAGTTCTGTCAACACTCAGCCGAGGGCACAAATCCTAACAATGCTTTCTAATTGTTGACTTCCAGCAAGTCACTTAATTTTGAGACGTGGTCATAACAGTTTAAGGAAGAAACCAGAGACAAATGAATGTTATTGTAAAGATTAAGCGAGAGTCACATTACAAGTGCCTGTTGCTGCTGATACTTACTAGATGCTCAATAAATAACCTGTTGTGCTGATGAAGTAGGAGTGGAGACTTCCAATTAAATGTGGCATAATTTACATATATGAGTAATCCCTTCTCCAGGGGATCTTCCCAGCCCAGGAAATGGACTGGGGTCTTCTGCATTGCAGGTGGATTCTTTACCAACTGAGCTATCGGAGAAGCCCACTCCTTTAGCAAACCACACTAAAGTGGTATTACAGAGCTAAAAAAAGGCTTAACCTGCAAGGACCCATAGAACAAAAGCAGCACAGCCTTGATATGCGAAGCCTACAAATGCAAAGGGACCCAAAGAGAACCTCAGTGTAACACCTCTGATTCAGTATCACGTCTGTAACAAACCACCCCAAAACTTAATAGTTTAAAATAAGTATCATTTTATTTGCTCACAAATGTGTGAGTCAGTGATTTGGGCTAGGCTCAGGTAAGTGGATCTTCTGTTGGAATTAACTAGCTCACACATTTGCAGTCAGCTGGGAGCTGGTATGACTGAGTGCTGGGCTCTGCTGGGATGATTTGACTTCTCCCTCCGTGTGGTCTCACCATCCAGGATGCTGGCTTTTGCTTCTCCACCCAGTTCACCAGAGGATAAAACTCAGTATACTAGCCTCTGTGTGCCTCACATTTGCTAATATCCCATTAGCAAGTCACAGATTCAGGGAACAAGCCCAGACTCAATATGGGAGGGATCTACACAAGGTCACAGATACTCTGGTTCATTACTGCAGCAGTCTACCACAAGCTATGAACCACATATACCATCTTCTCCAATTGAGATGATCATGTCTCTTGTCTCTTTTTAATGGTGATGCTACCCAGTGTTTCTGACAGTCAAAGCTAGATTAAAAGAGATGAAAAGTAGAAAAAAGTTGGGCAAGAAAGACCAACTTAGCAGATCAGAGAAAATGGAAACCAAAGCCTGACCGGTTCATTCTATAGAATCCTAAAGACTCAGAAATTGAAGGCACCAAATGCATCTGAAATTCAGAGTGCAAGTGTGACTAAAAACAGAAGAATAAGCTGAAAGTCTGTGTAAGAGGTAGTGTCTTGACCTTCTTTATTGCTGCCCCCACACGATCAACTGAATACTCTTCCATATCCCAGGATTGAGGGATAGTCTGGAGAGGTAAAAATGGAAAGATTCTTATATTGGGATATCAGGCATTGCTAAAGGTAGGGGGACCATACTGAAAACAGGGAGATAAGCCAGATGACACTGAGAAAATTAGATGATTCCACAACTGATTAACGGAGAAGGCAATGGCACCCCACTCCAGTACTCTTGCCTGGAAAATCCCATGGACGGAGGAGCCTGGTAGGCTGCAGTCCATGGGGTCGCTAAGAGTCGGACACGACTGAGCGACTTCACTTTCACTTTTCACTTTCATGCACTGGAGAAGGAAATGGCAACCCACTCCAGTATTCTTGCCTGGAGAATCCCAGGGACGGCGGAGCCTGGTAAGCTGCTGTCTATGGGGTCGCACAGAGTCGGACACGACTGAAGCGATTTAGCAGCAGCAGCAGCAGCAACAACTGATTAATAGTAATTCCAAAGAACAAGAAGACAGAGAAAAAAGGAGGTGAAGAGGTTATCAAAGACTTGAATACATTTCAATAAAAATTTCCAGAACTTAAGGAAATGAGTTGGAAAAGACCTAGTGCACTTTGCAGATGAATTAAAACAAAAAACAAAAAAACGAACAGAACTAAGGCAAATCATTGTGAAGTGGATACCAGGGTATTAGGATACCAGGGATAGGATAAAGAGAAAATCCTGAAAGCTTCCACAGAGAAAAGATCCAAGAGACAAGAAGGAAAACAGGTGACATACAAAAGTTCAGAAATCCACATGGCATCAGACTTAGTGGCCACAGGAGATGCTGGAAAATAATGGAGCAATGCCTTCAAAATAAGGAGTGGAAATAATTTGCACACTGGAGTGCCATACTTAGCCAAACCAGAATTGTGATGGTAGACTAAGCATATTTTAGACATTAAAGATGTGAGGAAATATACCTTACATGCATGCTTTCTTACAGAGTTACAAGAAATGAGGAAGACCTAGAAATCTGAGAACAGGTGTGCCAGGTATTAGCTTATTGACCCTTAGTTTCAACCCCACTTCTATAGTGTGCTGTGTGGTGCTGAGGCCAAGGCTCTAAAAACCTCTTTGCCTTGGCCAGCTAACCCCCTGTTAAGCTCGATAATGGGGAGCGGTTACTAGAGGGAGACTGGAGAAGGAAGAAGGAACTTGCTCCTTCCTGTTTGCTTCCTGTGTGCTTGTAGTTCGTGAGAGAATCACACTGGCCTCACCCCGGCAGAACCAGTTCCTTCCTGTAGCAACAGTTGAGTCCAGTTTGCAGCTTTCCCAACACTTGCAGAAGCAACTTTACTATGGCCCTTTAGAGATACCAGCACTGGCTAAGCCACCTCCTTCATGTCCCATACACACAGATAAAATAACTGGTATGGCTTCTGAAGCCTGACTGATATATGGTGGATCCAACAATAAAAAATAAGAACTCTAAGGATAATAGTGACAGGAGATTCCAGGGCAATAGCTATGCATCAGACTGGTGGGTCGCTTGAGTTGAGGGCCCCAGTTCATGACCTTCCTGTATCCATCTTCTTTGCAGAGTGGCTTTTCAGATTCTTCCATCAAGATGGGGCATCTATTTCTGTTCTTGATTCTGATCTTGTGACTTGTTTGGCCAATGAAATGTGATAGGAGTTGTGATGAGCCAGGAGCAATCCTGCGCTCGAGAAGGCGTGCATATTTCCTTTCTCTGTCTTGGATCCTTATTTCCTCCATGAAGTGTTGCCTAACCTACGGGAGGATAAGAGACCATGAGGCATGCCGTCCAATAGCCAGCTACCCAGCCTTTCCCTGGGCAGAGGTGCAGTTAACTACGGATGCCTGAGGGAGTTCAGCTCCTTCTGAGATCAGGAGGACCATCGAGCTGAATTCAGGCCTAAATCCAACCTGCAGAATTGTGAGCTAAACAAATGATTATTATTTTTAACCACTAAATGTCAGGATGATTTAGTATGTAGAAATAGCTAACTGATCCACAGACTGAGAGAATAACCACTCCACACTGGACCAGAAGGACCAGATGTATTCAAGAATAAAGTGATATCATTAAAGAAGCTAATGTGTTCTTCTGAAGGCAGTGGGATGAGTTGGGACAAAGGCTTGAGGCTTCTTATTGTAAACCTGGTGAAAATACTCGATGTGAGCTGTGTGTATGGGTAACAGAAATAAAATTCAGATTTACAAAAATGAATGGACTTTTTGGATTTCCTTCTGTGGTGACTGCCAACTCACGATCCTGGAATTGCATCCTCAGGCTTGGTTTCAGCAATCTCGTCTTTTCATGACTGCTGTTTTCACTGGTGGAAATGGAGCAGTATTCATCAGTAGCTCTCATCATGCTGCTTGGGCCCTCATTCCCAAATCCAGTCGTCATCTATGATTCTACTTCCTAACCACGGCAGTCCACCTCTCTCCACCACCATGCCCCTGCAAGAGCACAGGATGCCGTCGCTCTTCGGAACCACTGCAGCATCTTCTGAACTAGTTTCCCTGCCTCTCATCTTCCTTCTTCCCCTCCGTTAATCTTCACTGAGATCCCAGAATGATCTTTCTAAACAAGTCATCTGGGGTTGTGGCCCTGTCTAAAATCGGTTATTGATTCTCCTTTGTCTACAGGACAAAGGGTAAGCTCCATAGGATGGCACACATGGTCCCTCATGCTCTGGGCTCTCACCTTTCCAGACTCACCTCTTGCCCACTGTCAAGCTCACCTCCAGATAGTGAGCCTCTTCCCACCTCTCATTTTTGCCATGCTCTGCTTTTCTGTCAAGTTTTTGCATGTTGGATTCCCTCTGGCAGACTTTGTTGGTTGCCTACTCAAAACCCTTTGATTTTTGCCTACAGAATCCTGAAGACCCCTTGAAGACGAGCCTTAGCCCTGGTCTAGGGGTGGGCATGTAACCTAGTTCTGGCTAATTCTCAATGTTTATTAGAGGAAGTCACAATGGAACACATGGAAAGATTTTCCTTCCCTGCTAAGAGGAAGGTATGTCAGTCAAAACTCTCAACTCCGTGCTCTCTTAGCTTTCTTCCCTGGAAACTGGACCTGCTGTTGACCAGTGGGAGAAAGGAAAGGGAAGGTGACTAGAACCCAGACTTCATAGAGCTTCCGCATCAATGTCAGAAACCCCTGACTGCCAGACATTTTGTTATGTTGAAAAATAACCTCCTCTTTGTTTAGGACACTGTTCACTGGGCATTTCTTAAAGCCTAAAGCATTTATTCTGGATATACCTACCTTCCCAAACTAAATCTTGCTCATCCTACCATACTCAGCAAAGTTACCACCTGAACCAGATTGAAACACTCTGTCCCCTGACCCTGTGTGCCTAGAGCTTCTCTATGTACTAACATAATGAAAAAAGCACCAGCTCTGAAGCCATGCTGTCTAGGTTCAGAGCCCAGCTCTCCTACCTACTAGTTGGTCACCTTGGACAAGTTATTTGCCTTCTCTGTGCCTCAGTTTCCTTATCTATTTAATAGGGGTGAGAATGTTACAAACTTCATCTAATTGTCATAGGGGTTAAATGAGTTAATGTATGTAATATACTTCGTATCTGTCTTCCGATAATCATTCAATTAATGTTTGTTGTTTTTAATACAAGCTTCATCATACTGTATTACAATAGCCTAAGAGTCATCTTCCCTGAGATTAATGAGTGAATTTTATTCAGTGTATGAATAAGGTTAATGAATGAAGAGAGGCATCTGTCACGTTTATTGTATTCCCAGGGATACTTTGCCTAGAGATACTGCCCAGTAATATTTTCTTGTTCAGTGGCTAAGTTGTGTCTGACTCTTCAAGACCCCATGGACTGTAGCATAGTAGGTGCTTAATTAATGATAATATGTTGATGTGATCCCTTGATCTTACTTTAAGGTAGACTTTCCTTCCAGGAAAAGATTTTGGGCACCACAGCAATCAAAGGAGTTGTTCAGTTGCTCAGTTGTGTCCAACTCTTTGCCACCCCACGGACTGCAGCACACCAGACTTCCCTGTCCTTCACCATCTCCCGGAGTTTGCTTAAACTCTTGTCCGTAGAGTTAGTGATGCCATCCAACCATCTCATCTTCTGCCACCCCCCACTTCTCCTCCTACCCTCAGTCTTTCTAAGTATCAGGGTCTTTTCCAATGAGTTGGCTCTTCTCATCAGATGACCAAATTATTGGAGCTTCAGCTTCAGCATCAATCCTTCCAATGACTACTCAGGACTGATTTCCTTTAGGATTGACTGGTTTGACCCCCTTGCAGCCCAAGGGACTCTCAAGAGTCTTCTCCAGCACCACAGTTCAAAGGCATCAATTCTTTGGCACTCAGCCTTTTTATTGTCCAGCTCTCACATCTGTACATGACTACTGGAAAAACCATAGCTTTAACTATACAGACATTTGTTGTCAAAGTAATGTCTCTGCTTTTAATATGCTGTCTATGTTTGTCATAGCTTTCCTTCCAAGGAGCAAGCATCTTTTTGTTTCATAGCTGCAGTTACCATCTGCAGTGATTTTGGAGCCCAAGAAAATAAAATCTGTCACTGTTTCCTCTTTTCCCCCTTTTATTTGCCATCAAGTGATGGGACTGGATGCCATGATCTTGGTTTTTTGAATGTTGAGTTCAAAGCTATATTTTTCTTTCTCCTCTTTCACCCTTATCGAGAGGCTCTTTAGTTCCTCTTCCCTTTTTGTCACTAGAGCGAGTATCATCTGCATATCTAAGGTTGTTGCTATTTCTCCTGGCAGTCTTGCTTTTAGCTTGTGATTCATTGAGCCCAGCATTTTGCATGATGTCCTGCATAGTAGTTAAATAAGCAGGGTGACAGTATACAGCCTGGACGTACTCCTTTCCCAATTTTGAACCAATCCATTGTTCCATGTCCAGTTCTAACTACTGCTTCTTGACCTGCATACAGGTTTCTCAGAAGGCAGGTAAGGTTGTCTAGTATTCCCATCTCTTTAAGAGTTTTGCAGTCTGTTGCAATCCAAACAACGAAAGGCTTTAGCGTGGTTAATGAAGCAGAAGTAGATTTTTTTCTGGAATTCCCTTGCTTTGTTTATGGTCCAGTGAATGTTGGCAATTTGATCTCTGGTTCTTATGCCTTTTCTACATCCAGCTTATACATCTGGAAGTGCTTGGTTCACGTACTGTTGAAGCCTGGCTTGAAGGATTTTGAGCGTTATCTTGCTAGCATGTAAAATGAGCACAGTTGTACAGTAGTTTGAACATTCTTTGGCCTTGGCCTCCTTTGAGATTGGAAAGAAAACTGACTTTCTCCAATCCTGTGGCCACTGCTGAGTTTTCTGAATTTGCTGACATGTGAGTGCAGCACTTTAACAGCATCATGATGTAGGGTTTGAAATAGCTCAGCTCGAATTCCATCACCTCCACTAGCTTTATTCATAGTAATACTTCCTAAGGCCCACTTGACTTCACACTCCAGGATGTCTGGCTCTAGGTGAGTGATCACACCACCATGGTCATCTGGGTCATAAAGACCTTTTTTGTATAGTTCTGCTTATGTTAGGTCTTGCCATTCCTGTCCTTTATTGTGCCCATCTTTGCATGAAATATTCCCTTGGTATTTCCAGTTTTCTTGAAGAGATCTCTAGTCTTTCCCATTCTATTGTTTTCTTTTTTTTTTGCATTGTTCACTTAAGAAGGCTTCCTTATCTCTCCTTACTATTCTCTGGAACACTGCATTCAGTAACATTTACTGAATAAATATGTGTCACACAAAGTGAACTGTGTATGAAGGTAAACCAAGTCAAAGAGGTGTGAGATGAGGCAGGGTGGTGGCAGCTTATGGTGAATGGCATTGGGTTTGTGACCTCCGAAGAAGGTTTAACTTCAGGACCAGGGACCAGGATTGATCACTCAAGAGCTTCTGTGTAGCAGAGTTTTATTAAAGTATAAAAAGGGACAGAGAAAGCTTCTGACACAGACATCAGAAGTGTGGTGCAGAGTGCCCCCTCACTAGTGTTAGCAAGGGAGTTACATACTGTTTTAATTAGTTATTACAATAAATCAAAAGAATGTCTCAAGGCTGTAAAGATCTTATTAGACCCACTCCCATAATATACATTTTAAGGTAACAGGATTAGCCAGAAGGTTTTCAGGAAGGAGAAACTGTCCTCAAGCAGGATACACTGTTGTTATATAATCCCTAGTACAGAGTTTAAACTGAGTTGTTTGTTGTATAATCATCAGTTCCAGGCTTAAAGAAAATGTGGCTAAGACTAAGGAATGTAAAGGAAAAAAAAAGTTTGTCCTTTCCTTCTCCTTGAAAACCCCAGACCCCTACTCCACTTCAAGAGCCCCAGACCCCTTTCTCCACCTCAGGGACCTCGGACTTCTTATCAACCTGCCTAGGAATTGACTCTCTCAATGGCAGGGAGGCTCAACAGGGACGGAATGTATATATACTTATGGCTGATTCACCTTGTTGTACACCAGAAACCAACATAACACAACACTGTGAAACACTTATCTTCTATTTTAAAAAAGAGGGCAGTATTAATCCAGTTGGGATGGGTTTTTTTAACATGTGAAGGCAATGGCACCCCACTCCAGTACTCTTGCCTGGAAAATCCCATGGACAGAGGAGCCTGGTTGGCTGCAGTCCATGGGGTCACTAAGAGTAGGACACGACTGAGCAACTTCACTTTCACTTTCACTTTTTAACATGAGGCCAGGAGAGGAGTTCAGTTCAGTTCAGTTCAGTCGCTCAATCGTGTCCAACTCTTTGCGACCCCGTGAATCACAGCACGCCAGGCCTCCCTGTCCATCACCAAATCCCAGAGCCTACTCAAACTCATGTCCATTGAGTCGGTGATGCCATCCAGCCATCTCATCC
>NW_011494960.1:4320822-4325636 GCF_000754665.1 Bison bison bison | reverse complement strand
CTTTAGGATGGACTGGTTGTATCTCCTTGCAGTCCAAGGGACTCTCAAGAGTCTTCTCCAACACCACAGTTCAAAAGCATCAATTCTTTGGTGCTCACCTTTCTTCACAGTCCAACTCTCACATCCATACATGACCACTGGAAAAACCATAGCCTTGACTAGATGGTACTTTGTTGGCAAAGTAATGTCTCTGCTTTTTAATATGCTATCTAGGTAGGTCATTACTTTCCTTGCAAGAAGTAAACATCTTTTAATTTCATGACTGCAATCACCATCTGCAGTGATTTTGGAGCCCCCCAAAATAAAGCCTGACACTGTTTCCCCATCTATTTCCCATGAAGTGATGGGACCAGATGCCATGATCTTCATTTTCTGAATGTTGAGCTTTAAGCCAACTTTTTCACTCTCCTCTTTCACTTTCATTAAGAGGCTTTTTAGTTCCTCTTCACTTTCTGCCATAAGGGTGGTGTCATCTGCATATCTGAGGTGATTGATATTTCTCCCGGCAATCTTGATTCCAGCTTGTGCTTCTTCCAGCCCAGTGTTTCTCATGATGTACTCTGCATATAAGTTAAATAAGCAGGGTGACAATATACAGCCTTGACGTACTCCTTTTCCTATTTGGAACCAGTCTGTTGTTCCATGTCCAGTTCTAACTGTCGCTTCCTGACCTGCAAACAAATTTCTCAAGAGTCAGGTCAGGTGGTCTGGTATTCCCATCTCTTTCAGAATTTTCCACAGTTTATTGTGATCCACACAGTCAAAGGCTTTGGCATAGTCGATACAGCAGAAATAGATGTTTTTCTGGAACTCTCTTGCTTTTTTGATGATCCAGCGGATGTTGGCAATTTGATCTCTGGTTCCTCTGCCTTTTCTAAAACCAGCTTGAACATCAGGAAGTTCACGGTTCATGTATTGCTGAAGCCTGGCTTGGAGAATTTTGAGCATTACTTTACTAGCGTGTGAGATGAATGCAATTGTGTGGTAGTTTGAGCATTCTTTGAGACTGGAACGAAAACTGACCTTTTCCAGTCCTATGGCCGCTGCTGAGTTTTCCAAATTTGCTGGCATATTGAGTGCAGCACTTTCACAGCATCATCTTTCAGGATTTGAAAGAGCTCAACTGGAATTCCATCACCTCCACTAGCTTTGTTTGTAGTGATGCTTCCTAAGGCCCACTTGACTTCACATTCCAGGATGTCTGGCTCTAGGTGAGTGATCACACCATCGTGATTATCTGGGACGTGAAGCTCTTTTTGTACAGTTTTTCTGTGTATTCTTGCCACCTCTTCTTAATATCTTCTGCTTCTGTTAGGTCCATACCACTTCTGTCCTTTATCGAGCCCATCTTTGCATGAAATGTTCCCTTGATATCTCTAATTTTCTTGAAGAGATCTCTAGTCTTTCCCATTCTGTTGTTTTCCTCTATTTCTTTGCATTGATTGCTGAGGGAGGCTTTCTTATCTCTCCTTGCTATTCTTTGGAACTATGCATTCAGATGCTTATATCTTTCCTTTTCTCCTTTGCTTTTCACTTCTCTTCAGAGCTATTTGTAAGGCCTCCTCAGACAGCCAATTTGCTTTTTTGCATTTCTTTTCCATGGGGATGGTCTTGATCCCTGTTTCCGGTACAATGTCACGAACCTCCATCCATAGTTCATCAGGCACTCTATCAGATCTAGTCCCTTAAATCTATTTCTAACTTCTAGTGTATAATCATAAAGGATTTGATTTAGGTCATACCTAGTCTAGAGGGCTACTGCAGGAAAATTTCCATAGTTGGCTCAAAGGACAAATACCCGTGTACTCATAAAGCCCCTGGCTATCCAACTTCACTCAGTCAAGAAGATAATCAGTAGAGCCGCCAAGAGCTATTCAGCAGTCAGTGCTGAGCCTTAGCAGTTCTCCCTGTCCTTGTCCAGATCTGGCCTTCTGAAGATGGAGTCTGTAATCAAAGATGGAACGGGGGAAATACCAACGAATCAAAGCATGCTGATTCCAGATAATCACTCCCCCAGGATCTTCCGTCTTTCATTTTGACTCAGGATGCTTCCTCTTGCCACTCACACTGTTAGCAGGGCCATTTCCACTCTTGGGACTTTCAGTTCATCCTTAACCTTCACCTGTGCTGGAACCACCTGACCAAGCTATTCTTTGTAGTGTGTGTTTGTATGTATGTGTGTTTGTGTAAAAGCAGTGAAGGAAGATCTAGCGCAAGAATGATTGCATGTGTGTATTTTGTGGTGAGTGTGTAGTTTTATTCCCTCATGTCTGCTGACAAGTAAGATGGGAAAAGTACTAGCTGGGTCTTCAGAAAGCTGCTATCATCGATCTTCATGATAATTTACTTTCTTATCTCTTTTCCATTCACCTTGAGCTATTATGGCTTCTTTTTTGGTTGTTATTATAGAAGCTCAGTAATTGGAAAACCTGTTTACCAGTCTGCTAACTTTTTATTCACTAAAAGTGTTTTTCCTTATCACACATAGAACCAAGGAAAAGAGAAGAGGAAGGGGGGAAAGAGAAGAGGAAGGGGGTAAGTACACATTTTCGTGAAATCTAAAGTATGAAAATTGAATTTATTTAATATTTCTAGTTGCTGTTTTTCAGGAAGAATGTGAAAAGGGCACAGGGATTTGATGTTTTGAATAATACACTGCTAAAGCTACATGAGGGAGTTTTTTTCAAAAATCTGTTTTAGAGATTTCCCTCAAGGTCCATGTCAATTAAAACTCTACTCTTCCACTGCAGGGGCTTGGATTCATCCTTGGTCAGGGAACTAAGATCTTCCATGCCACGTGTGCAGCATGGCCAGAAAAAAGAAAAAAAAAAAAAGTATTTAAAAAAGATTTTTAGTCTCTGGACCAGAGACTTTGAACTATCATTCTGGAAGGATGACAGCTCCAGAGATCATTCCATAACAGAGAAATAACAACAGCAGCAGTAATAATATTAGCAATTGATCATGTTTATTAAGGATCATGCTAAGTACTGCATATGTCATTACATTATTCATTGCCAGCAAACCCAGAAGTAGGTTCCGTTATTACCTCACTTTCAAAAAATGAAACTAAAGCCGAGAGAGGTTAAGAATAACTTACCTATGGTCATGGAACTAAAAAGTAGACGAGCTAAGACCCCCAAAGTAGGTCTGACTCGAAAGCCTACAATATCAACCAGCCTGAAAACTCAAAACATGCATGACCAGTATGGGAAGGTTTTCTGGACGATTGCAAAACTGCCTCCATTTTGTCAGGGGTCTCCCATTCAAGTTCTCATGGTTTGAGAAGCCTGGTTTTGGTCAAAATGATAGCCACAAAGAAAGTGTTTAGGCAGAGAGGGCAAAGTACAGCTCCGCATATGCTTTGCTGAGTTCAGAAACATTTTTAAAGACTATGTAATTGGGCAGGGCTTTTTTTTTTAAGTTTTAAAAAAATATTTTTAATTGAAGGATAATTGCTTCACAATATTGTGTTGATTTCTGCCACACATCAGCATGAGTCAGCCATAGGTATACACTTGTCCCCTCCCTCTGGAAACTCCCTCCCACTTCCCACCCTATAGCAAATTCCCACTGGCTGGCTCTTCTCCATACATATGGTAGTGTATCTGTTTCCACGCTACTCTTTTAATTTGTCCCACCCTCTCCTTCCGCCACTGCACCCACAAGTCTATTTTCTATGTCTAGGCAAATGTTTGTAAGTTGCAACAGCCAAACCCCCCATGCCTTTCTGGGGCCCTCTGTAAACGCAGAGAACCTCTGTGGACCGAGGCCCTGTCCTCAGACTGCTGGTAACATCTCCTCTGTCCGCTGTCCCTAGCTGTAGGATCTTCTCCAGGTTCCTCACCTCCTTGCTCTTATCTGTAAAGTGAACATAATAATAGCACCTGCCTCAAGTCATGGGCCCCGAGAACAGAGCTTCCAACCCAAGGATCATCCCCAAGCCTTGAAACCTAATGGACTTTGCCCTGCTGGGTTTTGACTCTTTCTTCTTTGCCTTTTCTCCCTTTGGAATGGGAATGTCCGTCACTGCCCACCCCAGCATTTTGGGAGCAGGTGACTGGCTTTCTAATTTCATAGGTTCACAGGTAGAGGGGAATTCTGGCCTAGGATGTTATCATACAGAGTCTCATGCTTGATTTAGATGATTTAAACGATGAGATTTGGGGATTTTGAGCTGATGATATTTATTTTTTAATTAACTTATGTATGTATTTAGTTTTGGCTGCGCTGGGTCTTTGCTGCGGCTGCATGTGGACTTTCTGTGGTTGTAGTGAGCAGGAGCTACTCTAGTTGCGGTGTGAGGGCTTCTCATCACGGTGGCTTCTCGTGGTGTCACTTGTTGCAGAGTACAGGCTCTAGAGCATGGGGGCCCAATAGTTATGTATGGTGCATGGCTCACTTGCCCCACAGTATGTGGGATCCACCTGAATCAGGGACCAAATTCATGTTAGCTGCACAGGCAGGCAGATTCTTAATCACTGGCCCACCAGGGAAGTCTGAGTTGATGATATTTAGATGGGAGTTTCAATGCACTGATGCTTTAATGGGTTGAAATTTGGGGGAATGTAGGGATGGGGGTCAATGCCTTTTGCCTGTGTGGGACAGGCATGCATCTTTGGAGCCCAGAAGACAGATCACAGTAGACTGAATGGTGTTCCCCTAAAAGATGCCCTTGTCTAATTCCTGGAAACTGTGAATGTTATCATATGACGAGAGAGAGAGAGAGAGAGAGAGAGAGAGACAGAGAACTTTGCAGATATGATTGAGAGTTTTGAGATGGAAAGATTATCCTGGATTATCTGGGTAGGCCT
>NW_011494960.1:4319417-4320658 GCF_000754665.1 Bison bison bison | reverse complement strand
GCCCACCAGGCTCCCCTGTCCCTGGGATTCTCCAGGCAAGAACACTGGAGTGGGTTGCCATTTCGTTCTCCAATGCATGAAAGTGAAAAGTGAAATTGAAGTCGCTCAGTTGTGTCCAACTCTTCGTGACCCCATGGACTGCAGCCCACCAGGCTCCTCCATCCATGGGATTTTCCAGGCAAGAGTACTGGAGTGGGGTGCCATCGCCTTCTCCGAGAACTCTGCTAGGGTCCTTCAATAAGGGTCTGTGGATATTCTGGGGTGAATTATGAATCCCCAGAATTTGTGTGTGATATTTGGTGTGTATGTACATAAACTGAGTGATGCATTCATTTGCCAGGACAGCAGCAGCACAGCGCTGCCGGTGGGGTAGGAAGAGTCTGTCCTGGGCCGCCCTCCTTGTAGATGGCTGTCTTTGCTGCATCTCTCACAGCACCATCCCTGTATGTGTGTCTATCTCTGTGTCCAAATGTCCCCATTTTACAAGGATACAGATCGTATCAAGTTAGGGCCACCCTCATTTTAACTTGATCACTTCTGTTCAAGACCCTGTCTCCCAGTAAGACCACATTCTGCGGTTCTGAGGCTTAGGACTCCAACATATTTGGGAGATGAGGGACACAATTCAATCCATAACGCTGTGGATATTTTCAGAGCTTTCATCAGATCTCAGAAGTGTCCAGCATACACATTCATGCATGCCCAGGCACACATGCTCACAAAGATTAAAACCCTCTGAAAAGGTCAAAGCCCAAACTGTGGGCAGCAGGTAGTGAATGATGGTGAGAAAAGGCGTCCAGACCCCTGGATTCTTATCCCAATAGGAAGAGGCCAGCTTTGCTCAGCAACCTTAAACCATGTTTTGAAGTAGACAGCTTGTCTGAAGGCAGTCCATGGAGTGGAAGAAGCAGAGGCTATAGAATGAGTCCAATCTGCCTTGACATCATCTAGGCTCTGTGTTGCCTCAGGGAACTCACTCAGCGTCTCTGAGACTGTTTCTTGGTCCAAAAAATATCACTTACCTTAAGGCTATGGATGAAAGTAAAAGTGTTAGTCACTCAGTTGTGTCTGACTCTTTGTGACCTGATGGACTGCAGCCCACCAGGCTTCTCTGTCCATGGAATTCTCCAGGCAACGGTACTGGAGTGGGTTGCCATTTCCTTCTCTGTGGATCTTCTCCACCCAGAGATTGAACTTGGGTCTCCCGCATTGCAGGCAGACTCTTTATCATCTGAGCCTCA
>NW_011494960.1:4309198-4319317 GCF_000754665.1 Bison bison bison | reverse complement strand
TTGGACTCTTTATCATCTGAGCCTCCAGGGAAGCTTAAATGATGATGAATTACAGTCCATGGGATCCTCTAGACCAGAATACTAGAGTGGGTAGCTGTTCCCTTCTCTAGGGGATCTTCCCAACCCAGGGATCAAACCCATGTCTCCTGCATTGCAGATTCTTTATGGTCTAAGCTACCAGGGAAGCCCAAGAATTCTGCAGTGGGTAGCCTATCCCTTCTCCAGGGGATCATCCCAACCCAGGAATCAAACCAGGGTCTCCTGCATTGCAGGTGGATTCTTTACCAGCTGAGCTACCCGGGAATGATATGGATATAAAGTACCAAACTCTGTCTGGATTCTAGCAGGCATGCAGAGATGCATTATCATTATGGGTGGATACAATTAATGAACACATACTCCACTCTGCCCCTGGGAGTCCAGCTCAACAGCAGCACAGAATAAAGGAGCAGAGGCGGCGACTCAGGCTCTGCTTTCAATCTGAGGCAGATGCTGCTCGCCTCGTGGATGTGACCTTGGCAGGCCATCCTGACAGATATTGCTTTCAAGAAAAATGTCTCATCAGTCTTCCAGTAAATCAAGGAGGCAAAGAATCCTTCAGTCAGTTGCATGGACACTGCCTCAATTTGACAAAAGACTTTTGCTCCCACTGGGAGCAGGGGCCTGTTGATGTTGTATGGAATGTCCAGTGTGCTAGGGTAAAGTCTGAGCTGCTGTAACCAACAGACCCCAAATATCAGTACCTTAAACTAGATAAGAATTTGTCTTTATGTCATAGTAGAGACATGAGAGAAGGGGTGCTAAGTTGATAGGCAGCCCTGCTGTTCTTGACATGTGGCTTTCTTCCTTGTAGGCGCAAAGTGGTGGTCATCGTCTCTTATCTCGCAAGAACAGAGAGCGTATGCTCAAGGTTTTAAGTTAAGACCCTGAGTTCACCCATCATTAGCTTATATCTCATTTGGCCAGAAGTTAGTGACAAGGGCCCACCGAGTATAAGGAAGGCGTAGATACATCCTTTTTTTGTTGTTGCTGTTGTGTTTGGGTGGGGGGCAGGTGGATTTCTTTTATTTTTAACTTTTTGTTTTTTATTGGAGTATAGCTTATTAACAATGTTCTGACAGTTTCAGGTGGACAGCAAAGGGATTCAGTCATACAAACACATGATACAGTTGGCTTTTTGTTGTTGTTGTTTTTCTGGCTGTACTGCATGGTGTGTGGGATCTTAGTTCCCTGACCAATTCCCCGTGCTCTCTGCATTGGAAGTGCAAACTCTTAACCAGTGGACCACCAGGGAAGTCCCTCAGATATGTCATCTTTAGCTGGGTTGCCATGTGCCCAGCTAAACTTAACTATTATGGGAAAAGAAGAGTGAGGAATACAGCTAGCAGACTGCCTCATGCAGCTCATGGCATCTTTTTCTCATTCTGGGCCTGACAATGGTCCATTCCTTGGTAAGTAACCTTGATTATGCTCCTTTTTAAGAAACACGCTTCTCCTGCTTCCCTCATAGCTCAGTTGGTAAAGGATCTACCTGCAATGCATGAGACCCTAGTTCAATTCCTGGGTTGGGAAGGTCCACAGGAGAAGGGATAGGCTACCCACTCCAGTATTCTTGGGCTTCCCTTGTGGCTCAGCTGGTAAAGAATGCACCTGCAGTGTGGGAGACCTGGGTTCGATCCCTGAGTTGGGAAGACCCCCTGGAGAAGGGAAAGGCTACCCACTGGGATAAATTACACATTTCTCTGAGACTCACTTTCTGCAGTTGGAAGGAGATAATAAATCTTGTTGTGCCTAACTCCAGTATTCTGGCCTGGAGAATTCTACAGACTGTGTAGTCCATGGGGTCACAAAGAGTCGGACACAAATGAGTCACACACACACACACACACACCCTTGTGATTCAGCCCAGAGGTGTGGGCATTAGGCCCTTAAATATTGGAATATAGAGCTTCAGATTCCCACAGTCGCAAGGTAGTTTATAATCACCTAGCTTGCTCCATTCTATTATCTTATTTGATCTTTACCTCAGCTTTGAGAGTTAGGCACAACAAGATTTATTATCTCCTTCCAACTGCAGAAAGTGAGTCTCAGAGAAATGTGTAATTTATCCAAGGCAGCACAATTCATTGGTGCTAGACTCAGGGCATCTGATACCTAATTTAGAGCATTTCCATCTACAGCTAGGGGAAAAGATGGAAAATTGGAACTCAAGTCAATTGGAACAAATTCATTCATTCTTATTAGTAATTTTAGGGGATTGACAATAGTTGAAAAACAAGACAGAAAGTTTACCTTTCTCATATTGAAAGTAGTTGAAAAACCAGAGAGAAACTTAACCTTTCTAAGGCATCTTTGCACCTCCTGATACCTCTCTTCCAAAAGCTACCAGGATCAGAAACATCATGTTCTCTTCTGACAGCACAACTATGCCTACTGTTTGGGGCCTCCACTACGATAGCTTAGGTACAACACTGTCTGTCCACTCCTATCTTTGTTAACAAGGGTTTTGTTTATGGATACAGAAGGTGTCAACTAGCTGTAAGGAGGAAAGCCATATAATAAAGTTTACACCAGGATGTGAATGTGTAATTAGTTGTTCATGGAGTATGTTAAAGTTTTTAAAAAAAAAACTTGGTTATGCTCCTAAATGAACTTTGAATTGGTAGAATTTCAGGGGAGTCAGTAGCCAAGTAAACAATCTTTGAGTTTGGAAGGTTCTTTAGGCATAACACACTCCTTTTACCGATAAGGGTCTGTATAGTCAAAGCTATGGTTTTTCCAGTGGTCATGTACGGATGTGAGAGATGGACCATAAAGAAAGCTGAGCACCAAAGAATGATGCTCTCAAACTATGGTGCTGGATAAGACTTGGGAGGCTCTTGGACTGCAAGGAGGTCAAACCAGTCTATCCTAAAAGAAATCAAACCTGAATATTTATTGGAAAGATCGATGCTGAAGCTGAAGCTCTAATACTTTGGCCACCTGATGTGAAGGGTTGACTCATTGGAAAAGACCCTGATGCTGAGAAAGACTGACGGCATGAGGAGAAGAGGGTGACAGAAGATGAGATGGTTGGATGGCATTATCAACTCAATGGACGTGAGTCTGATCAAACGCCAGGAGATAGTGAAGGACAGGGAACCCTGGTGTGCTGCAGTCCATGGGGTCGCAAAGAGTCGGACACAACTTAGCAACTGAACAACAACTCCTTTGATTGCTATGGTGCCCAAAATTTTTTCCTGGCAGGAAAGTCTGCCTTAAAGTAAGATCAAGGGATCACAGCAACATATTATCATTAATTAAGACCCACTATGTCTCTAGCTCTCTCCTGGGCATATTATTTGAATGACCTAATTCAAGCCTTAGAACAATGCTATCAGTAAGAAGTGATGGACCTTATATTACAGATGATAATAGTAAGAGCTGCCATTTTGTTTAGCCTTTGAGAAGTGAAGTTGCTCAGTTGTATGCGACTCTGTGATCCGATGGACTGTAGCCTACCAGGTTCCTCCATCCATGGAATTTTCCAGGCAAGGGTATTAGAGTGGGTTTCTACTTCCTTCTCCGGGGGATCTTCCTGACTTGGGGATCGAACCCAGATCTCCTGCACTGCAGGCAGATGCTTTACTCTCTGAGCCACCAGGGAAGCCCCAAGTTAGTAAAGTTAGGGAAGTTAATAAAGGCTAAATACTTAGCCTTTACTATGTGTAAATTAAGATATGAGGTTTTGTAAGGTTAAATACATTGACCAAGGCCATATTAAAAATTAGACTTCAAACCCCAAGCCCTATAATTCCAAAATCGGTGCTTTTTTAGCATTGCTTCCTCTGATACCCTCAGTTCACTAACACTTCTATATCTGGGCAGAGAGGTTACTGGGGATGGGATTTCATATATTCATCCTTCAACTCCACTTTTAATCAAATAATTTAGTACAAATTTTTTGTTAATATATTGACTGATATGTTTTTTATATTTCTACAATATCTTCATATAGAGAAAAGTGTTCACTATATATTGAAAGGATTACATCCTATTAAGAAAAAGCGAAGGTGTACATAGATGACATGTTTCCAGTTTAGAAAGAAAAATGCATAAACAGATACAATCTAGAAGGATATTTACTAAGATATTCAATGGCTGTAATCCTTTAATAGAATTAAAATTTGGAAGTGAATATCTTTTATAATTATAATGATGTCCATCATCTCTCCTGCACTTATATTGATAACTGTAATTGGCTGTCCTCCTTTTTTGGGTGGGAAATTTCTTCCCTCTCCATGAGGTCAGGATGGAGCTTCCATTCGCAGAATGCTGCCTCACTGTACCCAAGAAATGGACATGTGACCAAGCCTGGGCCAATCAGTGTCTGGCGTGATGGTCTCAGTGTGCAGCAAACTGAAGTGCTCTTGATATCCCACCCTCACTGCTCTGTCCCTTCTCGGAGCTCACCTGTAGCAGTGCTGGGCATTCCCAGGATACTGACAGCTTCCCACCTCCGACACCCACGTCTCTCTTGTTTCTCTATCTCAGACATTTTTCCAGTGCTATAGAAACCTGGCTCAACCCAAATGCAGAGTGTTCACAAGTGCTGGGGATTGACACCCTCAGAGACCATCCTCAGCCAATTAGGGGTGAGAGTCTGTGTACAAATCGCCTCCTGGCTTCCCTGTCCCCTGGTGGGAGAATTCTGATCTACGTTCCACATGGTGCCCCTGAGGGACCCACCAGGCCTGCACTCCAGTTGCCCACAGTGGTAACTCACTCATTAACACCCTGTTGACTCTTCTCCCATCTGGTGAAATTTCTTTGCCCCCTCATCTGTGCTCCCTTGTACCCTTTCCCAAATACTCTACCTGCACCAAAAGCCTTGTCTCAGGGTCTAATCTATTAGGGTCTGTTCCCAAAACTTCCCAAACTGAGGTACAGATGTAGCTATCTCTTTCCCCTTGGATGATAATCCATGAGCATGAAATCTAGAATTCTGGTGGCATGACTTCTGCAATCTGAGAGTCTGAAAACATGTGACAGATGGACCAACAGAGTCCAAGACTTAGAGAGAGAATTCTCATGCTGTGAGCATCCCGGGATTCAGCCCACCTTGAGGTCAACTCCACTCTGACCTTGACCTAGACATTCAGATCAGATCAGTCGCTCAGTCGTGTCCAACTCTTTGCTACCCCATGAATTGCAGCATGCCAGGCCTCCCTGCCATCACCAGCTCCTGGAGTTCACTGAGACTCACGTCCATCAAGTCAGTGATGCCATCCAGCCATCTCATCCTCTGTCGTCCCCTTTTCCTCCTGCCCCCAATCCCTCCCAGCATCAGAGTCTTTTCCAATGAGTCAACTCTTCACATGATGTGGCCAAAGTACTGGAGTTTCAGCTGTAGCATCATTCCTTCCAAAGAAATCCCAGGGCTGATCTCCTTCAGAATGGACTGGTTGGATCTCCTTGCAGTCCAAGAGACTCTCAAGAGTCTTCTCCAACACCACAGTTCAAAAGCATCAATTCTTCGGCGCTCAGCCTTCTTCACAGTCCAACTCTCACATCCATACATGACCACTGGAAAAACCATAGCCTTGACTAGATGAACCTTTGTTGGCAAAGTAATGTCTCTGCTTTTGAATATGCTGTCTAGGTTGGTCATAACTTTCCTTCGAAGGAGTAAGCATCTTTTAATTTCATGGCTGCAGTCACCATCTGTAGTGATTTTGGAGCCCAGAAAAATAAAGCTGACACTGTTTCCACTGTTTCCCCATCTATTTCCCATGAAGTGGTGGGACCGGATGCCACGATCTTCGTTTTCTGAATGTTGAGCTTTTAAGCCAACTTTTTTACTCTCCACTTTCACTTTCATCAAGAGGCTTTTGAGTTCCTCTTCACTTTCTGCCATAAGGATGGTGTCATCTGCATATCTGAGGTGACTGATATTTCTCCGGGCAATCTTGATTCCAGCTTGTGTTTCTTCCAGTCCAGCGTTTCTCATGATGTACTCTGTATATAAGTTAAATAAACAGGGTGACAATATACAGCCTTGACGAACTCCTTTTCCTATTTGGAACCAGTTTGTTGTTCCATGTCCAGTTCTAACTGTTGCTTCCTGACCTGCATACAGATTTCTCAAGAGTCGGATCAGGTGTTCTGGTATTCCCATCTCCTTCAGAATTTTCCACAGTTTATTGTGATCCACACAGTCAGAGGCTTTGGCATAGTCAATAAATTATCTTGAGTTTCAACTAGTTTTGAATTGAGTTTCTATCTCTTGCAAGCAAAAGAGTCCTGGTGGGGTGATGTTTATTTTATTCTTTTTGCTTATGTTTTTCTTTAATGCAATACACAAAAGCTTTTTATTAAAAAAAAAAAAAAGGAAAGTGGGCAGAATAGGGGAGCTCCTTGGTGGTCTAGTGGTCAGGATTCAGCACTTTCACTACCATGGTTTGGGTTCAGTCCCTGATTGGGGAACTGATATCCTTCAAGTTGTGTGGTATGCCAAAAAAAGGCAGAATAAGGTTCTAAGGGAAAAAAAAAAAAAATGGAAATGTCTTTGACAGTGTCACCTAAATATCCCATGTGTGGGTAGAGTTCACCCTCTTCTCTTAGTATCAGCGAAACCAGGCCTTTGTGAAACAATGGACTCAGTGAACCATGAGTCTTCACAGGCAAGCACACTCCCCAAATGCTCCCACAGTGCTGAATGACAGAGGGTGTTTCCTTTGTCAGCTCCACCAATCGCCCCGACTCTTAGAATGATTTGGATGTTGCTTCTCATTTGGCCCCAAGGCTGTGCCCTAGTTAATGACTTGGAAAACCATGTCATCATCCATGTAATCTGCAGAATCCAGGGAGAGCCCTGAACCAGGCATTTCCACTGCAGAGCAAGCATTCACTGATCCTGCACATTTTAACAATGTTTGTGTTATTTCTCACAACTATTTAGTCATTATAAATCCTGTGTAAACAGATGGGCTTATTTGTTTGGTCCTAATAGTTATATTAATAAAATCTGGATATTGTGCATACTGATAATTACAAATATTTATATTTACCAAGTAATATTCTTTCCATTTAAAAATTCCTTTATGCTAAAGAGAAAGCTGGTTTAGTCTTTACAGAAACATACTAAGGCTTTATGTTCTTATGGCTTTTTTATAGCCAGAAGCGTTCACAGATTGCTGGGTATTGCTGGGGAGAGGAATGGAGAAAAACACAGAGCACTGTCGCCCTCTGCTCAGAGCACGGTTACATTTTCATACACAGATCCATGTCTGCATCTTGAGGCAAGCATCAGTGAAACAAAACTGGCCCAAATAAGATGGTTCTGCTTCTCAAAAATGTGTAATTCCTTTAAACTATAATTCCATATTTAGAAATCTGTGCTAAGAATCCAGATTAGAGCTGTGAGCAAAGATATATAGATAGATACATGATGCAGTAGTATTTATAATAAATACTGGAAAAAATTCAAATGTACAATAATTACTTTTTAGTTAAATTATAGTGTATTCATATCATGAAAATCTGTGCAGCGATTAAAAATAATGTAGATTTCATGGCAATGGGGCAGAGCTAAATCTACAATATAAGTGAAAGAAAAGGCAGTTGCTAAGTTGTGTCCTACTCTTTGCAACCCCATGGAGTGCAGCACACCAGGCTTCCCTGTCCTTCATCATCTGCCAGAGTTTGTGCAAACTCATGTCTGTTGACTCGGTGATGCCATCCGACCATCTCATCCTCTGTCTCCCCCTTCTCCTCCTGCCCTCAATCTTTCCCAGCATCTGGGTCTTTTCCAGTGAGTCAGTTCTTTGGATCAGGTGGCCAAAGTATTGGAGTTTCAGCATCTGTCCTTCCAATCAGTATTCAGGGTTGATTTCCTTTGTGACTGACTGGTTTGATCTCCTTGCAGTCCAAGGGACACTCAAGAGAGTCTTTTCCAACAACACAGTTGGAAAGCACCAGTTCCTCGGCGCTCAGCCTTCCTTATGGTCCAACTCTCATATCCATACATGACTGCTGGAAAAAACATACTTTTGACTATGTGGACCAACCTTAGTTGCAAAATGCTGTCTCTGCTTTTTTAATACACTCTCTGGGTTTGTCATAGCTTTTCTCCCAAGAAGTAAGCATCTTTTAATTTCATGGCTGCAGTCACCATCCACAGTGATTTTGGAGCCCCCAAAATAAAGTCTGTCACTGTTTCCATTTTTTCTCCACCCATTTGCCACGAACAGCATGATCTCAATTTTCTGAAAACAAAAACTTTATAATATGAAAGTCTAGAAGGCCTTATACCAAAATATTTATAGGCTATATTTTGGGGTGTTGGGAATATATACTTTCATGTTCTTCTTTGGGTTTTTTCAGATTCTCTGTAATGAGCCTATGTTATCTTTATAATCTGAAAAACAAAATGAAAAAGCAAATAGGTAGAATAATATGATTTTGAGAATGCAGTAAGGTGACATAAGAAATCAAGAGGTTATCCTGTGATTTTTAAGTCACTCATTCGAAAATACTAAGGGCCTACTCTATGTCATACAAGTAGAAGTATAGAGGCTTTGAAAAAATCGAGCTCTTCTGCCTTGGAAGGCTTTACAATTTGGAACAGCACTGTCCAATAGAATGTTCTGAAATGATGGAAATGTCCAATGCAATTGGACATTAGCTATTGGGCACCAAGAACATAGATAGTGTGAATGAGGTATAGAATCTTATATTTAATTTTAATTTAAATGCATGTAGCCACATGTGGCTAGTGGCATCTATAGAAGAAAAGGCATATTTGGAAATAATTATAATACACTAGTGCTAGAGAAGCACAGAGCATGGAGATATTCTGTTCATAAACAGCCTCTGAGGGGAGATACATTTTGGGCAATGAGTCTAAAGGTGTAGTTAGGATTTCACTCTGAAGGGAAGAGAATTTCAGACAAAGGATATTGCAGATGCAAAGGCATAGAGTCATGACTGTGCCTGGCATTTTTGAGAAAGACAAAACAAAAAGCAAATAAAAAAGGATACCAGAAAAAGCTCAGAAAACAAACAACAAAGCAAAACAGAAAAAGACACCAGAAAAAACTCATGTCTCCTTAAGAAGGATGGGGAAAATACAATTTGGCCAAAAAATCCAGTAACGTTTAGCTCTAGAGGAAGGAGTCTTTTTGTTACATCTCTTGGGGAATAGTGTCAATCAAAACCCACAACCTCAAGGTAGGAAGAGCTCAAGCTTTCATATGTTTAATCTCATTTAATTACTACATTTTACTAAAAAGGAAAGCAAGACTTGAAGGATAAGTAACTGCCCAAGAACACACAGCTAGTAAGTAGCTTAGCTTGGATTCAAACTTCTGACTCAGCTAATTCTAAAGCCCTGTTTTCACTGTTGGGGAAGGAAATGGCAACCCATTCCAGTACTCTTGCCTGGAAAATCCCATGGACGGACGGAGGAGCCAGCTAGGCTACAGTCCATGGGGTCGCAAAGAGTCGGACACCACTGAGCATATCATGTTAACCCACCCAGAAACAGGCTTAAATAGAACATAGAAACATTCTATAGTGGAATGCAGACTCCATGAGTTTAGTTTTAAACATATCATGGTTCATTTCTAAGCCCTAATGGTGACATCCCAGGGGACAACTACCATCATGATTAACGAACTCTGAGTTGTCTATCAAAGCTGAACTCTTTGAGCTGAACTCTTCTAGGCCATTGTTCGATATGATCTCATACCATATCAAATGCTGTAGATTACTAGAACCAATAGAACCAAATTTAGTGCCAATGTCCATGTCCCCTAGGCCTGATTTACAAGGGCACTACCAAATGACAAAATCTAAGGTTCAGAAACCTATCTATGCTGCCTGGCAGCTCCCACTGGTGTAAAAGATCTTGAATTTTCAACGTCCCACTTTCTGGGCCACTGTCCTCACCACTGTGTCTTTCTGAACCTTGCTTAGATTTGACTCAATAGCCTTGAGTTAACTCCATCAACTGACTATACAGTAAAGCTTCCCAACATCTGTTCTGCTCTACTTGTGGGAATTCCTGCTAGGTTTGCCTGACATTGAACTCAAATCTCACCACCCCCCCACCATCCCCACTAATTAGGACAGCAACAG
>NW_011494960.1:4305571-4309098 GCF_000754665.1 Bison bison bison | reverse complement strand
GGACAGCAACAGAAGGCCAGGGGAAATAGGGACATTCAGGAGAGAAAGAAAAAAGACTCTTATTTACTAGGATTTAATAAATCCTATGCAATCCTGTCCCATGCATTGAAGTGAAGTTGCTCAGTCATGTTTGACTCTTTGCGACCCATGGACTGTAGCCCCCCAGACACCTCTGTCCATGGAATTCTCCAGGCAAGAATACTAGAGTGGGTTTCCATTTCCTTAGTAGGAGATCTTCCTGACCCAGGAATTGAACCTGAGTCTCCCACATTGCAGGCAGATTCTTTACTGTCTGAGCCACCGGAGAAGCCCACTGCATGTATTAGAAAATTTCTTTTTTAAATAGTGAATATATTTGAGACCTGATCTCTTTCAAAACGTGTTTCCCCAACTTTGGCTGGGAACTTAAAGTAGAATAAACACAGAAGACTTAAACTTGGATATTGATTACTAAGTAGTTATCCCAAACATATGCAACCGTTAAAGTAGGTCTTAGGGCTTCCCTGGTGGCTCAGAAGGTAAAGTATCTGCCTGCAATGTAGGAGACCCAGGTTTGATCCCTGGGTCAGGAAGATCCCCTGGAGAAGGGAATGGCTACCCACTCCAATATTCTTTCCTGGGAAATCCCATGGACAGTAGAGCTTGGTGGGCTACAGTCCATGGGATCGAACAGAGTTGGACATGACTGAACGACTAACACTTTCATGCTTTTCACAAAGCAGGTCTACCAAAAGAATGATTTAAAAAAGGACGGGGGGTGTGGGGAGGCAGGGGAAAGGAGTGAATATGTTGTTGTTCAGAAAATATCAATCTCACTATGGAATAAGAAATCAGAAAATTTCAGTTTAGTGTTGTTTGAGTTTAAATTATCTTATAGCTTAATGGACGTTGCAAGAATGGGGGTAGGTGAGCAGAAAATCATCATATTTTCCAAAACTATGTCCCCTAAAGGTTTTGATTAGACCCTGGTTCCAGCCCAGCAGAGCTAGGAGACAAACAGCAGGACTTTAGGAAGGAGGATTAGCCAAATATCGGTAGCTGAGATCCTTAATTAACTGAATCCATTTTTCTGAGTTCTACTCCTCAGAGAAAGACAGTCAAATAGATGTAGGCTTAATACTTCCTAATGAAAGTAGCCTGGTGAATAGTCTCATTAATTAAAGCAGTAGGTTTTAGTACTGAATTTTTTCTTTTAAAACGTGTTTATATACATTTTAACATAAATTTACACATGTGATCATTACAACCATTTTTTCCAAAGTATAGGCTTTTCCTTTTCTTCCTTTTTTTTTCACCTCTTGCCCTCTCCTCTCTGTTCACGTCAATGCCCACACTGCCCACCAGTAATCCTAGGTTCTACATAGTGTGTGTGCTTCCGCATTTCACTGGAAGACAGACAGACAGACAGACACACACACAGGAATGATATACACACTTTAGTGCATCTGCCATTCTTATTTAATACCTCTGAGTATTAATGAGAATCTGTCCAAACCAACTATATGGTTCTAAACCATTCTTTTCAAGGCTACAAAATCATTTCATGCCTTAGACATACTTTTGATCTAATGTGGATTTTTTTATCCTTTAAAAAAAAAAGAGATGATGCTAGACTTTGTTTCTTAATTTGCAAGTGACCTTGAACACTCACTTCTCCCTGGGCCTCCGTTTCCTCACTGTAAAGCAGACATATGGGACTACAGATGACCTTGAACGTCCTCTGCATCTTGTTTTAAACTCCTCTGCCTCTGCGCCTGCGCCCACTGTCCTGCGTTTTGCGGCAGTGAACTGAAAACGACCACTGTTGCTGACTCAGGAACAAGCGTCCTGCCTGTCTGAGTCTCGTTATTTTGGACCTACATTTTACACACAGACTTGTTACTTACAGACTCCTCTGAAATGCTATGGTGAGGGAGGCATGCCCTGATTAGTTGGTGTCCCCCTGATACCCAAGGTTCAAGGGAGAACTGGACGGTGAAGCTGATTACAGAGATCTAAGGCTCTGCTGAGTACGTTGAGATGTGCCTTCACCTAAGCAGGACACACTCCTGGCAGAGCAGGCACTGTGTTTGAGTACTTTCTCAGGATGCTCTCAATTGTCTTTTAATGAGGCAAATACTTGATTGTCACGTGACCACAGCACTGACTGAGGCGGCCAAGTGTTGCACAGTGATTATCTTCCTTGTTAGGCTTTCTATTCTGTGCGTGTCTACCAACAGTGAATCTTCTGGACCAGGCAGAAAGAACTGGATTTATTTGCTAAATCTAAGGGGCTTCAAACAAAGAAAGATTTATTTGTTAAATCTAAGGGGCTTCAAACAGATAATTCTTGAAGTCTGGAAAACAACCATTGCTTATTGAAAGAATACCAGGCATCCAGCCTCAGTGTAGGTACTTCACAGGCATACTTCCATTTAATCCACAAACAACCCTTTAGGGAGGTTAATACATATTCTTATTATCCTCATTTTACAGATTGAGAATTTCTCCCCAAGGTCACAGAGCCAGGAGGTGGTGTAGTGTGTCTGGCAGAGCCCACATTCTTAACCGAGAACAACACTCCAGTAGAACCACGCGGTAGCAGACAAGAGGGACAAAAATACTGCATGGCTTTCCTACTGTTTTGTCACTGTCACCTGAAACCCACACTGAGTCCATGCACCTGTCATCTATAGAAGTTTTAGGTTTTTGTGGCTCATAGCAAAATCATCTGAACATAGATACAGACAATGGACCAGAGTCAGCACTGACGTGGGCTCAAATTCTGGCTCTGCGCTCTGACCTTAGGCAAGTTTCTTCGCCATTCTGTCAAACTGGCCGGGCAGCTGTTTGTCACCTGCTGCCCTGCCAACGCGAGGAAGCTGGCACCGCAAGCGCCGGGCTAACACCAGAGCCAGGGCTTGTTACACGCCGCTTCCTCTGCCGTTTCTTTCCTCCTCTAGCGCGGTTGAAGGCAGCATCCTGAAGGCGCAAGGCTGAGCTCCTAGTCCTCCCCTGCCTGGGTCCCAGTTTGCCCCCTGCGACTGATACAAGCGCTGGCGTCAGGGCTGCCACTGGATGGCCTCTTTTTCACTAAATTCTGCCCCTTCCCCACCTCCACATCCCGCCGGGGAGACACGAGTTTTCAAAAATAGCTATTTATTTGCTTAACTGCAAGAGGAGGAGGGGGAGCAGAGCGATCCAGGGCAAAATCAATTACTATTTTTCATCTTTGACAAAGTAATTAAGGCCGTAGTGACTGGCTAATTCCGACCGAATGGCTGCGCGTTGATGGATGCGGATTTACGGCCTGCTCGGCGGCGGTGCTCAGAGCCAGATTATCACTCCAAACAGGCGGCGGCAGAGGGCGGGGGATGGAGGCCCGCAATGGCAGGACCGGAGCCTTCTCGTATTTTAATACTGCGGCTCCCTCCTCGGCGCTGCCCGCCTCCCCCTCGCCTCCCCTTCACCGCCCCGCGCTCTACCCACCCCTTGCCCCCCTGCCCTGCTGCTAGGCTGATGCCCGCCACTCCAGACCCCAGTCGACT
>NW_011494960.1:4301420-4305471 GCF_000754665.1 Bison bison bison | reverse complement strand
GCTCCGCACTCCCGCTCCCCTCTCCACGCGGCCCCTCCTCTGCAGGATCTAGCCACTGGAAGGGGAGGAGGTGGGAAGCCAAAGCAGCGCCTCCGCTAAAGCCCTGCAGCCTCCGCTTCAACCATCTCCAAAGGGCCTGACGCACGTCGGGCCCCACGCGGGGGAACCGAGTGCGCACTTGGCCGGGGAGGGCCTGCGGAGGAAACGTCAGACCCGGGGGTGGGGGCTGAGCCAGGGCTCGGGGCGCAGGACAGCAGCACGCCGCCGCCTCTGCGCACTTTGCTCTCTCCCGCCCGGGCCGGGACGTCCGTGCGCCCCGGAGCGTCGATGCGTTGGCACCTGGCACTTGGCGGGGCGCTCGAATGCAAATTGCGAAAACTGACTTAGAAGTCGTGACTGTCTTTTGGAAGTCAGCCCAGGGCCGGGAGGGCAAGGCCTACCCGGATCTAAGGGTGCGCATCCTGGCGCAGAAATTCAGGGCTGCCTTGCCTGCCGTTTACCTAAGTTCTCAAATCTTGCTTTGACTCTTTGCGGACTGTTTGGGAAGAAGCGCCTGGCAGAGCCCATTGGATTTCCCCGTGGCTCCGGGAGTCCAGGGTGTTTCCACGATCCCGCCAGGGTCGAAGCAAGCGCCCCATGTGGGATTCCTGGCCTCACCTGCTCTTCTCACCCTCCTGCAACGAGAGCCCACCACAGTCCCACTCCACTTGCCTTCTTCCCCTCTCTGCCACCTAGCTGGGTTTCCCTCCTGGAAAGCGCTATCGGGCCCCCAGACGGCCTTGTGGGAGGGTTGGGAAGACTCTCCAGGATTCGAAGGTGACTTTCTGAACCTCTGTCTCCCGCTTTCTAACTGGGAGTTTCCCCAAAACTGTTTTTGAAGCTAAATGGAAAAGCCCATTCATGGAAAGCCCTTGAACGGTTGTTCAATGTTGAGATCTTAATAAATGTTCAATCAAAACTACAATGGAAAGAGGCCTGAAGCTCCCCCCACCCCCAGGAAACTTGGGGAGGAATGGCACTTCAGGGAACCTCTCCCCCTTCCATCATCCTGCAGACCGTGGGTCCCTAGCCGGCTGCTCTTGGAGGGGCAGAGCCAGTGAGCTGAGGCATCCGCGTGCACTGGCGCGGCTCGGGAGGAGGCGGGAGGGCCCCGGCAGGAAGGCCCTGGGCGCCCACCGCAATCTGCCGCCGCAGCCTCGCCAGCGGGCGCCGCGGCATTGTCCTCACGCCGCGGGGGGACAGCCCAGTCGACTGCGACGCCGCCGACCCCGAGGCAGTGGGCACGGCTGCGGGCAGCAGGGTAGGGACAGAATGCTTTGTGGAGCTCCCCGTTTCCAAGGCCTGGAGCTCCCAGAACCGGTTCGGCCAGAGGGGGAGCGTTTGCTACGATCCCCCTGCCAGTCTCCAAACTATCCCTTTTGTAAAGGTGTCTTTCCTGTCTTATGACTGCAGTCATTGCTTTATACCAACAGGAAAGCCCGTCTTTTTTTCTCACCGCGGCCACCCTAGCCTCAGTATGGTAGAACGTCCTCTGCTGGCACCTGGAGGGCCAGCCCTGCTGCCCAGCTGCCGAGGATGGTGATTTGGAGGGTCTATTACACTTTGTGCGTCATTCCCTGCCTGTGGTGGATTTTTATCAACAGGGACAGGAAGAAAGAATGGAGTTCCTTTGACTTTGAAAGTGACCTAAGAACCAGATCAGTGCTGGGAATAATTTCTTTTTTATTTCTCTATAATATTGTCAGAAGAGCTTAAAACATGCAATGAGAATAATCCTAATTTTATTTAGGAATGTCTCTTCATTGTGTTCATGGAGATAACGTAGAAATGCAAACACTAGACCTCAATTTTTTAAGCGAAGACCTATTTTTTAAGGATCCCCCCAACACCAATTGACAGGGAGGTTGGGAATCTGAAGTCAGGTACAGACAAGGTTGGTACAGCCTTTTAAATGCAGGGGCCCTGTGCACAGCCATTGCAGGTCTGTGGTGCTTCATGCAGACCTTCGATCTCTGTAGCGTAATACTGCGGGATCTTCTTCCTGCAGGTTTGGAGAGGTGGCAAGGGGATCTAGCCGAGGAGAAAGAAGGAAACACGACAGTGATTTAACTCCTTCCCCTACACCCACCTCGGCAGCCCAATCCGATCCATTGGTGGCTGCGCCTCAGCTTGGGTGCAGTGGGACGTGTCCCTCCCATGTTTCCCTTAATTAGGAGGAGGAAAACTGTCATCCCCTCCCGCCGGCTTCGGTTTAGTAATCAGACCCACATGAGTCACGCCGAACACGCAGCCCCCTCCCGCCTGAGTGACAACTGGCCAGCGTACTCTCAGCTGATGTCCCTTTAAAACTCGAATCCAAGGGGGTAATGATTTATCAAACTTGTATTATCAAGAAAATGTCAAACGAAGGGCACCTTGCTTTGCACTGACGCAAACCCGGCCTTTCCCAAGGAGATATAGAAAGCGCCTCTTGCTGGAGCCAAACCCAGTCTTGTCAATAGCTGGTCTCACTCGCTACTCGTTGACTCTGTTGCCCGTTTCAGACATGGTGAGTGTTTGCTTTTGTTCTTTTAAGAGGAGAGGGGGCTGCGAGGGTAGGAAGGGCAGATTCGTTTTGGATATTTCTTTGTGAAATGTTCTATATATTCTGAAAGGCAAAGGGAAGACAACCATAGGTACATTATAGTTGTAAGCATCACCTGGGGGTGGGAAAGAGGTTTCTGAGACGCTGGAGCTAAGAGGTTGGAAGTGTCTCCTAATCCCGCTCTTCTGGGAACTGTCCTTGGTGCTGAAAAGCCAGGTGCCAATACTGAAGAGAGCCACGGAGTACTAGAGGCTACTGAGATAAGAATGCTGGCTGGAGCTGAGATACTTAATTTGGTGCAAATTAAAGAGTTCTGACCTGTGCATTTGTGCAAGAAGGTTAGGTATGGCTGAGGTGAAGGTAATATGATTATTCTTACAGTATAATAGTAATTGGTGGTACTAATATTTATGAAGCCCTGAAAGATAACATGAAGAGAGAAAGTGGATAAAATATATATATATTGCTGGCAGTTATTTTCATTCTCAATTGGGAGAAAGCAAGTGAAAATTAGTAGTCCTGAGTTTCAGTTCCTAAGCCAGTATAGGGGCATGGGTATTGAACTCTTGTGAATAGCTATTCTTGGGGAGTGGGGAGGACCAAAAGTCTTCTCAGGTTCTTTTGCATATCTAGGAATCTGGAAGTGAATGTAGGCTGTGTAAAATAAACCTGGTTACTGTCTTGTGTTTTAAATCTGGCTTATTGTTGTTCTTGCGGGGTTTTTGTTACTGTTTGGTCGTTTTCCTTATCCTTGCCTTTACTACCTGGCAGGTGTGGGTAGTTTTGGGATCGCTGGGATTCACATAACAGATTTGGGCTCAGACACTTGCAGGTGCCAGGGCATCAGCTTTTGTGGCCACAGCTTGTCTATCGCTTATTAAAAAAAAAAAAAAAAAAGCAGCAAATGTGCATTGTTGAATGACAAAGGAAATGGGGCGGAAAATTAAAGAATCTTTCCACAATGGTGATGGGGACCGTGGGCACCCAAAGCCATGATGTGAAATCCAAAGAAGGCGAGGAGCTCATGGCTGTAGGGCTATTTCCACCCTCCTTTTCTCCCCCCTTCCAAAAAACACTTCTGCATCTTTTTTTAGTTCACCTTCTATCAGGGAGGAGAATATTAGCTTCCTTATGTCATCTAGTTATCAGGGAGACAGATTGAGAAATACTGATTACAGTTTTTCTTGGAGAAGGAAAAAAAAAAAAAAAAATCCAGATTCCAATTTGTTCCCTGGATCTTCTGTCTGGATCTGAGTTGTGAACGTCTCCATATGTGGATACAGGTATTTTTTAAGGCTGCCGTGACTTGTTTTGCACGAACTTCACGTTGTGTTCGCAGGATTGCAGTGCTCCCAAGGAAATGAATAAACAACCAGCCAACAGCCTGGAGGCGGCGGTGCCCCCGGGCCACCACGATGGCCTGTGCGCACCCAGGACGAGCCCGGAGCAGGAGCTTCCCGCGGCCAC
>NW_011494960.1:4280982-4301320 GCF_000754665.1 Bison bison bison | reverse complement strand
CACAAACTTTCCATGCCCCCGACGCGCGAGCCTGCGAGGCCGAGCGGCCCGGAGGAGCGGGGGCTTGCAAACTGAGTAGCCTGCGGTCGCCGGCGGCCTCGGCGGCTCTGCGGGATTGGAGCGAGGCGCACGGTGCGCAGACCGCCCCTCCTTCAGGGGGAGCCGGGCCCGGCAACGCGCTGCCTTGTAAGATTACGGCCCTGCGGGGCCTGGAGGGGGATGCGAATGTGAGTGTGGGGAAGGGCACCCTGGAGCGGAACAATACCCCGGCCGTAGGCTGGGTGAATATGAGCCAGAGCACCGTGGTGCTGGGCACGGATGGAATCACGTCCGTGCTCCCGGGCAGCGTGGCCACCGCTGCCACCCAGGTAAGCAGGTCGGGCTGGAGCCGCGCCGCCTCCTGCTCCCCAGCCGCGGGAGAGGCGAGCCAGGCCCAAGCGGGTGCACGTGTGCTGATGGGGAGACCGGTTGGCAGTGCCAGGTGATGGATGCGGGAGGCAGCTTTGGGGCTTCGGAAACTCGCACTGCGCTGAGGGGTCGCTAGTTCGGGGCAGGAGGGCTGCCGCAACCCTGCCAGAGGGCTTGAGACCTCGGGAGCTGCCATTATCTGCTCCTTCCCAGCCTCAGTGGTAGCGGCCATCCAGGTGCAGACTCATCACGCAGTTGAGGCATTTAGATTCCTCCCCCTTTCTGCAGACAGGACTCCCCTTCTTGCTAACCACTGGATCTTTTTTTTTTTTTTAACTTAATTTAAAAAGGAGAAGAAAATGCAGAGAAAAACCTGGGCGGAGGGGAAGGGAGGAATGATGGTTTAGTCCTGTGGGCTTTGTACTGCAAGTTACAATAATCGTGATAACTCCTTTGATAAGTAGTTTATATGAGGCCGCTACTGAAGTTTAAGCCTCAGAGCCTATCTTTTCCAAAACCTGTACCAAATTTCGTGTATATATTTTTCTTAGAGTACTCCTCTCAATTGTATAAGCTCCAGGCCCTACAAACCTGGATTCACCTGTGCATTTGATCCTTTAGGTTCAACCAGAGGCATGAAAAACCCACAAAACAAATCCCAGTCCTGAGTGGGGCAGGAGGCAGCTGTTGCTGGTGGCCCTCCTCCCATATGGGCTTTTGTCTTCTCCCACTCCCTCCAGTCTCTCCCCTCCTTCTCTGATTTCTTCCCTCCATCCTGTTTCATAGACTTCAGCTCGTCCTTTCCCACTGTGTGCCTCTCCACAGCCTCCTCTCCTCTTAGCTTAAGGGCTAAGCCTGTGTATCCAGTGGGGGGGTTCTTGAACCTGCACACCTCCCTGTGTGAGATCTAGGGTTTATGTAGCCCTTCTTCGTTACTCTAGTGTTTGTAGACTCACACACACACACACACACACACACACACACACACACACACACACACGCTTATCCACACAGCAAGAGCTCAGCTGTTGAAATAACTAGAAATGGATGTAAGCTTAGGCTTTCCCACTCGCCCTTACTCTTGGGGTGAACCTCTGGAGGGTTTGCATTAACTGCCTGTGACAGCATGTGCCCAAGAGTGTGACCCCAGGTGGAGGCAGAAAATTTGTCTCACAGGTCTTGCTTAACCTCCGCACTGCGGCAAAAGGAGCCGGAACTCCCACCCTTTCTAGCCCTGGAAGAATTGAAGGGGGAGGGAGCTGGAGATGGTGTGTGTGAGAGGTGTGTAGTGGGGATATTAAAGATGAGCAGTGTAGATCAAGCCCTGCCCTTACCTATTTTCAGTTCTGCCCATCTTTCTGATTCTTGTCTTTCTGCCACCCACCTTGCCCCTCCTCCTCTCTCCGCTAGATCTTCTTCCCATCTTGCCAGCTGCTTCTTTATCCTCCACGGCCTGTGGAACAGTGTGGACAGGCCAGAATGCTAGAATAGGAGGAGGGAGAAGGTGACTGAGAAGGACCAGGGCTCAGGTCCCTGGAAGCTCTGTGTCATGTCTGGGTGTCCTGAACACTTTCTGAGTTTATTTGCAGTTTTTCCTTCTGCTTTGCAGTAAGGCATTCCAGAACTAGGGAGTGCCCAAATAGAGCATCTTAGTGTGTGCTTGGAGAGGTGAGACCCTCAAACCCATAGACTGCAGGAGCGGGAGGGTGCCTCGGAAGACTGTGATTCTGAACCCCTCAGTTTACAGATGGGGACACAGAAGCTCCAAGAGAGCCAGTGGCTTGCCTGTGGTTATCCAGCTGGGTAGGATAAAGTGTAGACCAGAACTCAAGGTTTTTGATGTCCTGTCTCTTTCCATGTCTTTATCCGTCCCCCTCTTGTTTCACCCCTAAAGCTCCCTCCTTCCCATCTCCCTTTCCCTAGAGCTGAAAGGCACCCCTTTAATGAGCTGAGAGGCAGCTTCTGCCCGTAGGCTTTGGAGAGAGTGATGCAGGGGCTCTGGCTGGCTTCAGGAATTGCAGCTCTCTTTCTGGCCTTAGCATGGAGTCCAAAAAAAAGAGAGAGAGAGAGAGAAAGGGGTGTGTTGAGGAATTTGGGGAGGTAGGGGTTATTTAGGAACCTGCTTGCTGGGGACCCTAGGCATGATATTGGGGCCTGCTTGCCAAAGGAACTCTTGGTCAGGGGTTAGGGATGGAGGGATCTGCTTGCAATCAACCTACAGGTTCAAGGTTTGGGGAAAGCTGCTTGCTGGTGTGACTTGACTGCAGGATTTGGGGAAAGAGGGGGTTCAAGAGTCTCTTGAAATGGATCTTCACATCAGAATTGGGAGCCTGCCTGCTGAAAGCGTGCAGGGTTGAGGGGTCAGGGCCCTGCCTGCCGATGCATCCTCGTGTGAAAAGTGGGGGCCTGCTTGCTGGGAAGGACCCTCAGCTTTGAGCGGGGAGGGATGGAGGGGTGGAATGGGACCTGCCTGCCGACCTACCTAGGGCTGTGATCCGACAATGTGCTTTTCCGCCCCCAGGAGGACGAGCAAGGGGATGAGAATAAGGCCCGAGGGAACTGGTCCAGCAAACTGGACTTCATCCTGTCCATGGTGGGGTACGCAGTGGGGCTGGGCAATGTCTGGAGGTTTCCCTACCTGGCCTTCCAGAACGGGGGAGGTATGGCTTTTCCGCTCTTTCCCCCAGGCTGGGCGGGCACTTGTGGGCTGGCGGGGGACACAGAGCAGGAGATACAAAATCTGGGGACTCAGGCTGAGAGAGGAGGCTCTGGGCAGGCCCTTCACACTCCAGCTCCATCCCCTATAGGCATCTGTGGGAAGCTGGAGAGCAGGAGCTACCATACCTGGTTGGTACTAGATCCAGGAGGCTTTTATCTGGAGATGGAGCTCAGGGGAGAGATGGGTTTCCACGAGGCCCCATTGACCACTTGGGAGGCTGGGTCCTGATTCAGGTGAACACTGATGCAGGCGAGTTCAAATAAATCCTAATTTAGCCCACAAGTATTTCGGTACCTGATGCCCTCCTCGCACGTGAATAGTTTTAGAGCCAGGAGCTGTGCCGTCCCGGACATCGAATTAAGTACGTGGTAAGATAGTAACCTGGAAATCTGAGCCTGCTGGGCACTTGGGTCGTGCAGAGGACAGGATGCAGGCGAGCCAGGAGGTGGGTGCAGAGCGGCGAGGGGCTGTGCTCTTGAGAAGGGAGCAAGCAGGGCTAATTTTGACTTTAGCAAAAATGGTTTCCGTTGCATTTGTCCTCACTGGGTGGAAGGAAAACCATTTCTAAAATGAGGTGGGTGCCAGTCACTCACGTGCCAGCTGCCAGGCCTCTAGGATCCACTGTGCCTCTCCTGTACCCACTGAGGAGGGACCCGGCACATCCAGGGTCCCCTTTGCTTGCCCTGGCCACACCAAGGCACCACAGGGTGGGGCTAAGCCAAGCCCCCTTTACAAATAGGAATTTGCGCCTCAGTTTCTCTTTCACGGCTTCTCAACTGGACCAAGGAGATAAGAAATGCGCCCCTCACCCCATCGGGTTAGGCACTTAAGGGTTTGGGTTTTGTTTCTTTCTTTCTTTGTTTTTTGGTCTCTGTGTGAGCTCTCCAGGTACAGGGAGGAGGGACAGGTGCAGCCACGGGATGATGAAAACGGAAAAATATGTTAACACCCCTCCCCCTGATTCCAAATTAGGACACTGTTGACAAGTATTCATGAGGAGGGCAGGGTGGTTACGATCAGGGAGGGGTGCCCCGGAAACAGAAGAAGCACGCTGGTTACACGAAGACTGCTGCCCCAGCTGTGTTTCACTCATTCTCTGCAGGGAGTCCCCAGACCAGGGTGCTGTGATAAAGCTTCCAGTGCCAGAAAAGGGGGCGGACAGCCAGGGTGGGTGAGGGAGGGGGTTCCAGTCCAGGGAGCACGGCAGCTTTGCAGCCAGAGGCTCTGCTGGACGAGCTTTACTCGCCCTTTGCCCACGATCTGAGAAAAACAAAGTGCCCGGCTGCATGGGGAGTTGAGTCCAGCCACCAGGAGGGGAGGTAACCTCTTCCGCAAGCACTTCGGCTCCAGCCCCTTCAAGGGGGTGGAGGGGAGGGGATGGAGGGCTCGCTTGCTTCCTCCCTCCCAGGAACAAAAGAGAAGGGTTGCACGATCCACATCTTTCTCTAAAACCCATTCAGGAGAGGATAAAGCCAGAGCCCCGGTTTTACTCCCCAGCAGTCCCTGGCCTTCCTCCTCTGGAGAGGCCCTGGCAGGAAAGGCCCTTCCAGCAGGAGGAACTGACAAGAGAAAGATCAGCTTTCCTTCTGTGGAGCCCAGTGTTCTGGGACTCTGTCATGAGTCCCCAAATTGGTTCTGACTGTGCAACAGCCCTCCCTGGTCTAGACCTTTTCAAAGATCATGGCTATTCCCCAAGCTCCTACCAAACAACCCCAAAGAATCCTTGAGGATGAAGAACCCCCAGGAACCCTCAGCCAGTCTCTGGAGACCTGCCAGCTCCCGGAGCCCTGGCCTGGGCGTTCTAGAGAACAGAAAGGAAGGATCAACATCATCAGAAGCCCACAGTCTAGATAAGACACCCACATAAATATTGTCAAGTACCTGGTGTTGGGAGGGGAGGTGCTGTGGGATGGTAGAGAAGGGAGACTTCCTGGAGGAGGAGGCATTTGCACTGACTGACCTTGCAGGATGGAAGGGACTTCTCACATGGAGAAGGAAGTTTGAAGGCTGAGGTAGGGGGGAAAGATGTCCCTACCACGCCTCTGGTTGGTAGAAGGTGTACAGGTGACTCAAGTCAAGGGCCCCTGCAGTCTAGCTTAGCAGATTTGGAGAGCTGGGATGCCAATGAGATTTCACCAAAACGGAGTCCAGCAGTGAATCAGAAGTGTGGATTTGTTGAACATTGGAAGGAAGGGCTTAATTTGAGAATGTTGAAGTACTAGACTAAGAAAAAGAAAAGAACAAAGCACACTCAGCATGCAACCCTCAATGACCCATCCAATGGGGAATTGAAAAAAATTGTCTGGTTGCAGGGTACCCTGGCATTGTTTAGAGGATGGTTCCTATATGTCCCTGGGTGCTTCGGTTGAGCTGGAATATCAAAAGCTTCCTGGAGAAGGCAGGGAGCTCGCTCCCGAGGGGGAGGGGGAGGATGGAGCCTGCCCGCTTGGGCCTCTCTGAGCTCTCACCTCCTACTCTCTCTTTCCAAGGTGCTTTCCTCATCCCTTACCTAATGATGCTGGCTCTGGCAGGGTTGCCCATCTTCTTCCTAGAGGTGTCCCTGGGCCAGTTTGCCAGCCAGGGGCCGGTGTCTGTGTGGAAGGCCATCCCAGCCCTGCAAGGTGAGTGCTTCCTGCTTCCCAGCTGCCTCAGCCCTTCCCTGCCCTCTCTGGCACCAAAGGGCCCCAGGGAGTGAGACCTGCTTCTGTGATTGGGAGAACCCACTCCTTCCTTCTCTATTTGATCAGTTTCACCACTGGGGCCCTCTGAAGAATGGCCCAAGATCATCTCTGGCATCACCCTGTTCCTGGCAGAATGTCTTGATGTCCCTGTAGACACAGAGTCTATTCCACTATTAATGTGTCCATCTGTAAGAGGGAGCCAGCGCCCACATTCCCCTCCCCTGTGCCCAACCGTTAAGGATTCCACAGGATCTGGGGGAAACGAATCCCTGAACCTTTTGCTTCCACAGGCTGTGGCATCGCAATGCTGATCATCTCCGTCCTAATAGCCATATACTACAATGTGATTATTTGCTACACTCTTTTCTACCTGTTTGCCTCCTTTGTGTCTGTGCTGCCCTGGGGCTCCTGCAACAACCCTTGGAACACGCCGGAATGCAAAGACAAAACCAAACTTTTATTAGGTAAGTTTGGATATACCTGCAGCAGGCGAATCATTCATTCATTCATTCTGGGAGGATGAACTGAGCACCTATTATGTTTGCAGGCTCTATACTAGATGCTGGGGGTACAGAGATGAAAACCACCCTCGAATATGGTTAATTCTAATATTTAAGAGACTCAGGGCCTAGGCTGGGTAGTCAAATTCTTGTTTGCTCATGAATAGCTTGGAGTCTTTGTTGAAAATGTAGAATTACAAGTCCACCAAGTAGTCTGACTTACTAGATTTGGCTACAGTGGTGTCCCCTGGTGACTCGTGCACATGGTACAGTCTGTAAAGCAATGAGGTCTAGAGTCTAGGAGAGTGAGGCATGTGAGCCTGGGTCCACACTTCACACGATGCTGCCCAGAGCATGAGGTAAACACATGAGATGCTTGACCTACAGACTTCTGACAGAAAGGAACATAGCGAAGTGCTTAGAAGAGGGAAGGCCATCTGGGGAGGTGGGGAGTGTTCCTGGGGAGCACTTGTTCAGACCTGAAACACTCTGAGGCTCGGGGGCTTGGGGGAACCATCAGTTTGTTAGGTCAAGGGCAAAAGTGTGGCAGTGCAGAGGGGCAGGGCAGAGTGGCTGCAAGGCTTCCGGTGTGTAAGGCGTTTTGCCCCTGGTGGTATGTGCATTTGCGTCAGGCAACTTCTCTCTGGGTCTCAGTTTTCCTCATTTGCAAAACAGAAATGCTAACAACATTCTTCATCTGCTTACCTCACGGGATTGCTGTAAGGAGAAAAGAAGTGGAGGATGTGATCCGAGTTGGAAAGCACACAGATAGAAGGTGCCAGTACCAGATGCCTTTGAAGGTGCTGATCATTTTCATGAACACCAGTTAGCACGCAGTTTCTTCTTTCCCCAGCACGTCTGTTATTCCCTTTAAGCAGTCAGAATCCTGTGTCTCTTAGTGTCGGTCCCCCAACCCAGCTCTTTTGCCTGGACAGCCTGCACGCTACAGAAAAAGGAAGTTACTTACATGCTTTGAGTGTGTAAGAGAGAAAGACGACACATCCCTAACCACCCCACCCCCTCCAGAGAGGCACATTCCTAAAGGCGGGAACTCACACTGGAGTGCTTTTACACACCCATGCGTGGATGCCTACAACACACCCAGCCTCCAACTGGCGGCCCTTTGGACGAGGTTGCAGGAGAACTGATACTGGAGAGACATGCTCATCAAATTCAAACCCAGGGCACCTGAAGCGCTCAGAATGAGGCTTTGTGGATTCCCTGGAGTGGGGACTTTCACGGACATGAATTTGAACAACTTGGAGAGATGGTGAAGTACAGGGAAGCCTGGCATGATGCAGTCCATGGGGTGCCAAAGAGCCCAACACTACTTAGCGACTGAACAGCAGCTGGTGTGGGGCCCACTAGAGGAATGACCAGGAGTGAGAGCCCCTCGAGACTCTCTGGGCTTCCGTGCCTTCATCTTTACAATCTCCATGTGGATTAACTCTAAATTTAGGAGCGGTGGTTCTCAGCCCAAACTGTTGCTCATGGGCATCACCTGGGAACTAGCAAATCAAGACATCACTTAGAGTCGAGCCCAGACCAAGTACAGTGGACTCTCCGGGGATGAAGCCTAGTACTCTGTAAAACTGTATGTTTACGGTTCCCCAGGCACACCCAGGAGTAGGAACCACCAGGCTGGCGCTTGCCCACAGCCCTTAATTAGTCTTCCCTTAACCACGTTTGGAATGGAGTGCCCACCTTCTTGCCCTGTGCTCCCTACCAGCTCAGAGCCACCTTTGCAAAGCCGCTGAGAGAACCCCACTCAGTAAGCTAGCTGCTCGCAGATTCACCACTGACGATCTGCTGCTGGAATGGATTCCTGAACCTGGTTGTCATTTTGGCAAAGTGCACTGTCCAGGACCTGGGGTCTGGAGTGGAGAAAAGCCTCAAGTCATCCCAGTGCCCAGACTGTCCATCCAGGATTGTGTCTGGGGCAGAAGTCACTTTCTGAAGGAGCCCCGCTCGGGGAGGGCTGTTGCCTTGATCCAGCCTCCAGGGAAGCTTCCCTGGGCACTTCCGTCAGGGCCTTCTTGGGTCATGGTGATCGGTGTCTTGCAGCTGTCCTTTGGGAGGGACGGTAGTTTAGAAATGCTGTTCCCTCTGCTAACAATATCCATTAGTATTTATGCAACACAGTAAGCCTTAACAGTAATAGCAAGCATCACTTACTACTCATCAACCACCATGTTAAAACTCTTTAATAACTCGTATTACCAATGTTAGGATGGACAACAAGCCAACATATGGGTTTAATTGTTATTTCCAGTTTATAGGTGAAAAATCTAGAGCTCAAGTTCATAAGCTAGCTCTGTGGTAGACCTAGGATTGGATCCCAAGTTTGCCTGCCTCCCAAGGCCGTGGTCCTAACCACTCCTTAGCCTACTCAGCAGCTTCATAAACGATGTCTCTGCTATTCCTAATGAGAGCCCAATGAGTCCCAAGGGGCAGATGACATGGTCACTATGTTGCAGGTGACAAAGTGGACTCTAAGCCTCAGAGGGTGGAAATATCCAGTCACATGTCTCTAGGTAGAGCCAGCACCAGGATTTGGGTCTCAGTGACCCCTGATTCTCTGCTCATCCAGGGCTCCTGAAGGCTTTATTCTGTCAGCCTCGGCAGAGTGACATCTGTCTAGGTGTTTGTAGCTGAGATTCTATGGAGTTTAAAAGAAAGCTCATTTGAACAGTAGTTTTGACTTAGTAATACCACTTCTGGGGATCTACTGTTAAAGGCAAATCAAAGACACAGGTGAGGACTATTCAAGATTTTTCATTGTAGTCACATTTATAGTCTAGGAAAACATGGGAAACAGTAATAAAACTTTAATAATTCCATGGTTCAAATAAATTACAGTGCATTTTTAAAGACAAAGAATGCTTCATAGTCTTTAAAAATGAATATTCATAAAACATAGGGAAATCATCAGCACATCATGTTAAATGTAAAGGCAGGATACAGATTTATAGTATAATTATGTTTTTACTAACAATAATGTGCTGGTAGAACACACACAGGAAAGAGACACACGCATATTGCCTGGTAGATTTGGAGCCATTCTTTTTTTTCTGTTTCCCTAGATCTTCTATCAGGGACATGCATTTACTTTATGGTTGGAGAATGCATATGTATATGTACATATACATTTATGCAGCGTGTGTGTGTGTTTTTACAGCAACCTGAACACATTGTCTGGGCCAGGCATGTGGGTGCAGGCATTGCTGGTTTTGTGGAATTTTTTTTTCTGGCTCATAATATCCCAGGGAACGTGAAAGGCAGAGCGAAGACATTATACAGCAAAGCACCTTATGATACAAACCATAAAAATGATGCAAGCTCTGAGCAGAGAGAGAAATGAACATTTTTCATTCTATTCCCTGGAAGCATGTGGACAGGCTTAGAAGATCTTATCTCATTCTTAGCCGGTAGTTTAAAATTTTTTGTTTGTTTAAAGTGAAGGTCTCAATTTCCCCTCTCTCAATGGAACCCCTCCATCTGTTCTTTGCTGGGCTTTGTAAACTTGACCATTTTCCGTGACCAGGGACAGGCTATCCTTTTCATAAGTATTGACCCTGTGGGGTCCTAAAGTGACTTAGAAAAGGGGATGACTTGCAGAGACATAGACAACTTTGTAGCCCCATTTCTCTGCTGGACAAGATGGGAGTTCAAGGACTTCTATGCTGATCCACTGGCTAAGACTCCATGCTCCTATGCAGGAGGCACGGGTTCGATCCCTGGTCAGGGAACTAAGATCCTGCATGCTGCACAGTGTCACCAAAAAAATAAAATAAAGGGAGTCCAGACAATGATGTCCCAGGCTGCCTCCCAAATGGCCATTCTGAGAGAGGCTTGTTTTTGTTGTTCAGTCACTAAGTCGTATCCGTTTCTTTGCAACCCCATGGGTGGCAGCATGCCAGGCTTCACTGTCCTTGTTTAGGAAGTGGAAAAACTCCGTCTCCTAGTGCAGTGTTCCACAAATGACCTTCCAAGCTCATCCACTCTCTTATAACCCCATAACCATCCTACCCTGTGATAGCAGGCAGCTGGTCCCAGGAAAGCAGGATAGATTCCCTGGCCATTATGACCTTCACTTACAGCAGGAACAGCTTTATGCCATGGCCCCTGAGCTCTGCTAGGGACCACTGCCTGGGACCCCCCCGCATCACTAGATGCCAGGACCCTGGTACTGCCCTGGCTCAGTCCCCTGGTAGAGCTTGCCACACATTTCTAAGGTGTAGATTGTGAAAGAGGCTGTTTTCCTTAAGGACATTCAACCCTCTGGGTATTTGTAATGTTGAAGGGCTAATCCATGCTTGCTGAGTGAGACCAGTGACTGTTTTTTGAAATTAGGAGCTAGCTGGGTCACCTAAAATAGGAATTGCATAAATACCATTTCTATTTCTAGAATGGCTTAATTTGCATTAGAACTTTAATTCAACGATTCCTTTTCTAACTAGTCTTTCGTGTGCTCTCATTTATTCATAATTGCCCAAGTAAAGAGAATCCTTCCAACTGCTTCCAATTCAGCGCGATCCTTATCACGGTTCTTTGTTCAGGGTTGCTGAGCCGCAGAGCTCGCTGACGGCAGGGCCCGTCGCTCCTTTGCTGGCGGACCTGAAGGCGCAGTGCGCTGGGAAGCGCGCTCCTGCCGCCCAGTGGTGAGAGGGGATATTGCAGGAGGCCGCAGTGCCGCAGGGACGCTGTGACCTTGCACTGCGGCGGTGAGTGGTAATCCAGACACGCCCAGAGACGCTCTCTAGGGAAGCTGCCCACGTGTTCCTCTGTGGCAGATTTGGAAGCAAGGGATTTGGAGTTTGCCCGTGCATTAGCGATCTCTTCCAATCACAGAGGGCTGGACTTTTTGGCAGGAGGGCGAGAAATAGCTTCTGTGCTTACAGGAAAGGGACATGAGTGGTGCTTTAATTAACTTCATTCTGGTCCCCGAGGGGGAAACAAATGCTTCCTCGGTAAATAGTTGATAGTTTTGAGCTCAGAATCCCCCTGAAACTGTTATGTGATCAAAGAAGATAATATTGGGTAAGAAGGTGTTTTGAGAACTCCCAAAGCGGTGCTTCTGAAACCCCAGAGACTTGGGGGGAGGCATTTTGCAATGTTCACAGACATTTTTGGTTGTCACAAGTGGGGCAGGGGGAAGATAAATGTTCCTGACATGTAGTGGGCAGAGGTCAGAGATGTTGCTCATACCTTGCAATACTCAGCACAGCCTCCCCACCAAAGAGAATTTTCTGATCCCATGTGTCAGTAGTACTGCTGTTTAGAAAACCTGTGGTCTAAAGAACCAGTCAGAGGTAAGGGGTTCTTATTATTACAGCTTTAAATTTTATCCAGCTTTCTCAGATATTCTGGAGAGGTTGTGTGGGAGGCATTAGATGCCTTATGGCTGGCAAGTGGAATTGAGAGACGATGTTGAGGATCAGAGATGCTCACCCCATGAAAAGGTGTAACAATGACATTTGCATTATGGCTAGATTTTACCAGGTCCAGCTGTGTGCTAGATGTTGCATGAGATGGTTTCATTCATGATCTATCTCACGTAATTTGGTTCTTGGAGCAGCCTTCACACTAGACTCTTTATGATCCGAAAAACGGAGGCTTGGACAGATAAAGGAATTTGTCCAAGCTCTCAGAGCTAGTGGAATTCCTGAGTCCACAGTTCCCACTTTGCTGTGCCATGGAGGACATGCATTCGGAATCCATGCACAATGTCTAGGCTGCACGTGGTTTTTGTTTGTTTGGTCCACAGTGTTTAAAGATAATTTGGCCTTATTTCCAATATTTTAAAATGGAGAGACTTCATGTAAATATCCAGGGTTTCTGCATCTTTTATCGGAACACCTGGAAAAGCATGGCAGGATTGGCTGGTGCAATCATCGCTCAATATTCATGGGACTGGTTCAGAGCCCTGTCAGATACCGAAGTCTGCAGGTGTTCCAGTGCAGGATATAAAATGGTGTAGGACAACAAAAACTGTATCCAGCCAACCTCCATCGACATTTCAGTCTGCAGTTGGTTGAATCCGAGGATATTAAATCTGCAGATACACAGGGAAGATCATACTCTCTGCTTCAGTTCAGTTCAGTCGCTCAGTCACGTCTGACTCTTTGCAACCCCATGAATTGCAGCATGCCAGGCCTCCCTTCCATCACCAACTCCCGGAGTTCACTCAAACTCATGTCCATCGAGTCGGTGATGCCATCTCATCCTCTGTCGTGCTCTCTGTTTATCATAACTTTGTACCCTCCATTTTATATCTTTCTCATTTGTGTCACCAGCCTGACTCTTAAAGGTGTTTGAGTTTATGTTCCCTGTTTTCTGCTTCCAAGTAGAGTGGCTAAGAGCATGGCCTCCAAAGAGAGAGTGACCGTTTGCCTCCTGATTCTGCTGTGTGACCTTGGCAAGCAACTGCCCTTCTCTGTGCCCAGTTTCTTTATTTGCAGATGCAAGTCAAATCATCTAAGACATTTAAGACACATAAGACATTTAAAATAGTACATGGTGAAGTGCTGTGTAAGTGTTGTTGTTCTAACTGAACTGAACTGAGGGCTTCCCTGATAGCTCAGTTGGTAAAGAATCCGCCTGTATTGCAGGAGACCCCTGTTTGATTCCTGGGTCGGGAAGATCCCCTGGAGAAGGGAAAGGCTACCCACTCCAGTATTCTGGCCTGGAGAATTCCACGGACCATGTAGTCCACGGGGTCACAAAGAGTCGGACGCGACTAGGCGACTTTCACTTTCACTAAGTGCTGTGAAAGTGTTAGTTGTTGTTGTTAGTGTTACTTTGGCATCTTTATACATTACATATCCTTTGGCATTAATCCTGGTGGACTCTATGTAAAATATCAATCAGGGGATCATAGAGATATTGTAACATGATCAGAAAGACTTCAGTTTCTTCCTATGTAAAATGAAGATGACCATAGGCACCTCCCAGGTTTTCAGAGGCTTTTATGAGAGGATAATTGGCAAAGCTTCCAGCAAGGTGCCTGACACACCGACTCATCTGGTTAGTTCCCTGACCCCACCCCAGCCTAGGTCAGGCGTTCTCAGCCTCTGCACTATTGACAAGGGGGGCTGGATAATTCTCCGTCGTGGGGGTTGTCCTGTGCATTGCTGATGATTAGCAGCATCCCTGGACTCTGCCCACTAGATGCCAGGAGCACCCTGCTCCCTGAACAGGGACAACTATGTCCTCAGACATTGCCAAGTGCCCCCTGGTGGACAAATTCATCCCCAGTTGAGAAGCCCTGTTGCAGACTCATGAGCTCATGTTAGTGTGCAGGAAGCAAGTGGCATGCATATTTAGGGGACCTCTGTGTGTCGGCTGCCATGCCAGGCAGTGGGTTCAAGGTGAACTTATTAGTGAGTCTTCTGTGGCAGTAGCCCTTCAGCTTTGCTGATGTCTGATTAAAATTCATTTTGATATTTTGCAAAACTAATACAATTATGTAAAGTTTAAAAATAAAATAAAATTAGAAAAAAAATAATAAAAGAAAAGAAAAAAAAAATTCATTTCCACAAGCCATTTATTCTTTGTGGAATCATAAGGATCTTGGTTTGAATCCTGCTTCTGTTTCTCGTTAGCTGTGTGATTTTGGTAGAATCACCTAATATCCCTCTTTGAGCCTTTTTCCTCATCTTAAAGATGGAGGCAGTGGTACCCACAGCCTAGGCTGCTGTGAGCCTCAGGGTAGATAACACATGTAAAGTGCTTAGCATATAGAGAGCGCTCCAGAAAGAAGCGCTGTTGTTACCAGGACCAGGCACAGCTGAAGCGGGTACCAGGGGCTCTGGGATGAGTAACACACAATTTTGGGATTCATCTGCATCCAGCTTTACTCAGTTAATATCTTCCCAAAGTGACTGTCCAATATTTAGGAAATATTTTAGCTTTTGTCTTTAAGTTGCTGGAAAGACAAGTGTCTATTTTCTGTACAGATTTCACTGTGTTTTCATTCTGTCCTCTCCTGAACAGATTCCTGTGTGATCAATGACCATCCCAAAATACAGATCAAGAACTCGACTTTCTGCATGACCGCCTATCCCAACTTGACAATGGTTAACTTCACCAGCCAGGCCAATAAGACGTTCGTCAGTGGGAGTGAAGAGTATTTCAAGTAAGATTTTTTAAAAAACACTTTCCGAGAGAAACCCAGAAAATTAGTGAATATCCAACCTGTGGACTTGAGGGATGGGCTGCCTCTCTCTGCACCCTCCTTGCCCATGGGGCCAGTGTACCAGGGCTTCCATTTTACAAGAGACGCTGGAAATCAAATATGAATTCTTATGGCTCTCATTTTAAATGTTAGCAAATCTGTTAAAGTGAAACACTGATGTCAAATAAGATGCATGTGTCAGTGGGCCCCTTATTTGCAGCCTCTGCTTAGATAATAAGAAGTGGCCATTATATCCCCGCTGGTTTGCCTGAGTACCATGAATTCCTATTCCAAGTTTCCTCTCCTGTATGGACTCCGAGGGTACATGAGTATTCCCTGTAGAACAGAAGGGGCAGCTAGGCTGAATGAGAAAAAAAAATCCCCTCTAAAGATAACCTCGATCAGTGAGGGTGGGCCTCGATTCACCCTGAGCATTGAAATAGGAGCCTGACCCTGTGGTTGGCTGAAATCTGATCACATAATCCATGTGGTCGGGTGTATTGTACATCTCCTCCAGGGGATCTTCCCGACCCAGGAATCAAACCCATTGGCAGGCAGGTTCTTTACCTCTAGCGCCACCTGGGAAGTGATGTGTATTGTAGAAAGAAAAGAAAAGAAAGTAAGTTTAGTTGCTTAGTAGTGTCCGACTCTTTGCGACCCCGTGGACTGGAGCCTACCAGGCTCCTCCATCCGTGGGATTTTCCAGGCAAGAATACTGGAGTGGGTTGCCATCTGCTTTTGGTGGCTTTGCAAATCCTCTGGGACCATCTTAGTTTCTCAGAGGGACTGTTATCAAGAGCTTCTCTGGGCCTGTCTGACATCCCTTATTAAACCATGGAGTGGTTGAGAAGGCCAAGGGGCTGTGGAATCATTGATTAGATGGCCTACTCATTGCGGGGTGGGGACCTGGGGGCTGGGGGACCTTTTCAGTGCTTGGGAAGTACGGCCCCTGAGGTTTGGGAGCCGAGGCTGGTCCCACGCTTGGTGACTTCTACTCTACCCTTGTGCCCAGGGGGCCCCAGCTAGACCAGGAGGGGTGCTGGCCCCTTGGCTTCCCCAAGCAAGTCCAGACACTCGGCTGTCAAGTCTGCAGCCCTCTAGAGCAGCGGTCCCCCATTGTTTTGGAGCCAGAGACCAGTTTTGTGGGAGACAGTTTTTGCACAGGCTTTCAGGATGACTCAAGGGCATAACATTTGTCGTGCACTTCATTTCTATAGTTGGTACATCAGCCCCACCTCAGATCATCAGGCATTAGATTCTGGAGGTTGGGAACCCCTGCTGCAGAGTCTGGATGCTGGCTGGCCCTTGGTTCAGGTCACAGAAAGACCCGCGCCGCCCCCGCCGCCGCCCACGGCCTGTGACTTGCTTGTTGCAGAGTCGAGGGGATCGTCTTGTCTGTCATGGTGACTCATGGTCCCTGATGCAGCCTCCTGTCCCCAGGAATGACGGTGCCCGTTTGCCCTCTGTCCAGGGATTCAGGGGTCACCAGGCCGGGACTGCTTCAGGGGCCAGCAGCCACTACAGATGAGTGCCCGCTCCCTTCCATTTGCCGCTGGTCATCTGTCTTTGAATATGTTCCTTGAGTAAGGACCAGCTAGCCCTGTGTTTCCATTTCAGCCAACCTCAGCCCCAGGACGGGCCCATCACAACCTGAACTAAAATGCACAGCAGCATTTTCTATTCTTTCTGTACTGTTTTTTTAAGTTATAAAAAAATCTATTGGGATGCATTCTCATAAAAGAGTAGAACAATATAAAAGCACATACAAAATCATCCTTGGCAGTTTAGAGTTTCTGTTAGTGGTGTGTTCTTATATAAAAAATCAACCTCTGTAATGCCTGTTGGGGGAGGGGGGGCTGCACCAGGACCCCCAAGGCTGCTGGATTTGTTACACTGCTCTGGGGCAGCTGCTGATGACAGTGGAGCTGATGTAGTCTTGTTCAGAGCCTGCCCAAGGCCATAATTAATTTTTTCAAGTCGAAGTATAGTTGTGTTACCACCTCATGTTAATTTCAGGTGTACTACACAGCGATTCAGTTACACACACACACACACACACACACACACACAGAGATATATATTCTTTTTCAGATTCTTTTCCCTTATGGGTTATTATAAAATACTGAGTTCCCTGTGCTATACAGTAAGTCATTTAGGGCCATAATTAATTAAAAGCAGAGTAAGTTCAGTTGGTCTCACCGCAGACAGCTGTGGGCGGGAACCCTGATCAGCAGACCCCTCACAACCTGATCTAATCTGGCCCCTGGTGGGGAGGCTGGGGGATGCTGGGATTTTGTTCCGGGCTCCCTGGCTCTGCAGGAAGAGAAAGCCTGCAGACGGCCACCTCCCCCACCTCCTCCTTCCTTTCCCTGCTCCCCTCCCTACCCACCCTGCCCCCATCACTTCTCTCCTTTCAACTCGCAGGTACTTTGTGCTGAAGATTTCTGCAGGGATTGAGTATCCTGGTGAGATCAGGTGGCCACTAGCCTTCTGCCTCTTCCTGGCTTGGGTGATTGTGTATGCCTCCTTGGCAAAAGGAATCAAGACTTCAGGAAAAGTAAGAGTCTGGATTTACCCGAGAGGAAGCTCTGGGACACCCAGGGCAGGTTGTATGGTGGAGTAGCCGAAGGGCACTGGGAAGAGAGTCAGGGTCGTGGGTGTCATTCTCCTTCTGGCCCTGAGTAGCTGTGGGGCCTTGGGCAAGTGACTTCATGCCTGTCTGTAAAATGGGATAATAGTGCCTTTCTGCCCAGGAGGTTTTAAGGGTTAAATGAAACAGATGTTCTCAGGGCTCCTAGGGGATGGCAGGGGGCTCAGTGATGGGTTTTCTTCCTTTCCTTTCGGGCTTTCCATTCAGTAGATGGGAATCCCCGATATGCTTCAGTCACTCCCCCGAAACTCTAGAATTACTGCTCTGGCTTTCTGCATCTTGTTCTGGCTGCCAACTCAATCACTGCTCCTCCCAAGGAGCTGGAATAAGATCAAAATTGAAAGTGGATTCCTTCTCCTTGCTGCTGACCCCTCCGCATTTCATACCCTTTCTCCTGTCTGGTGCCTAACACTCTCCCATCCCATGTGCCCCCAGCAGTAAAGGGTGATGGTCCTGCCAGCGGGATATTTTTTTTGTCGAGCACATGCTTGGCCCCTCTTGCTACGTAGTCACTTGGCTGGCCCTTTGGAGGTGGTGAAATCCCTACCCCAAGCTTAGTTACAGGGCACAACACGCAGGGCCTGTGGGTAACCTCAGGATACACAGGACCTTGTAGTAGGGTCCCAATGTTTCCCCTCATCTTCCTGTTGCTTTAGAAAAAAAAACCATTAAATGGTTAACCAATCGCTTTGATGACAACCAATAATATTTAATTACCTTAAGAGTCATTTGCATGTTTCAGAATGAAACCCAAACTGTCTCAAAGGCCTAAGGAATAGAATGTGATGGTGGACTCTGAGTCCATAGGTTGTGGAGTTTGACATGGTCCAGTTGTCTGGGTCAGGGCTTAGTGTGGTCACAATGAGAAGCAGCCACTTTGGAAGGATCAGGCCTCACAGGGCCGAGGGCCTGTGCCAGCTTTCACCTGCTGGGCATGCTTCCCAGCCCCCACCAAGCCCCCACGTGACACCCATCAGCGACACGGAGCGGTCTGTCTTCTCCCAGACACGTGGACAAGATTGTGAGGCCTCTGGTGCCCTCCATGTAATCTGGTTCCACATGGGCCTGGATGGTGGATTCTGGCAGCTTGGTCAGGATCACCTGAGCCGGGTGGGGCCCTTGAACATCAGGTGGGGAGAGAGCCGGCCGGGGTTCTAGCCCCCCAGCCCTTCCCATGGTGTTTTCTGTGTAGGGACATCTCCACTTGGGCCATGAAACCTGTCTGGGCTTCACATTTGCCCTTAGCTTTGATTTATCTCTTTGCCAATAAGTGGAAAGCAGATTTTCTTTATCTTAGCTATTTCAGGAGCTAACGGTTTTCTCATTTCCAAAGCGAAGGCAGTTGGACGGGGTGATGTCTAAGACTCGCTGGCTCTAATATGATTCTGTCAGAACACCTGCTGGCTGAGACGCAGGCACTTTTCCTCTCTGACCTCAGTTCCCCCTCCGTAAAATGAGAGCTGGGATCACATGACCCCTGAGGACCCCACTGACTCTGAATGAGTATTATGAGACTGGAGCAATTGTTTTTCTAGGGCAACAAGAAAATGGGGAAAATGTTAACATGACCTTGACAGTAATTTCCCATGAGTCCCAAGGGTTTCCAGGTCTCCTCACCTTCTGCAACTTGGAACTGAGCTTCGAGTGGGAATAAAGGGCCAGATAGGAGGTTGCTTAGCAAGAGTGACCACACCTTTGCTCAGCCAAAATCAAACTGGCAAGACCATCACTCATAGCTGGAAATGGAGAGAGGACAACTTCAACCATAATCAAAGGCCAGACAGGTCTCTAGCAGGATAGGCTAGAAGGTATGACTGGTGGGAGAAGAGGTGATGGTGAGGGGGATAACACCGTCTTCTTGGTGACCCAAGGAAGGATGGCCTGCTGGCTGTAGATTCAGACCAGCCTGAGTTCGAATCCCATCTTCATCACTTTCTAATCGTGTAACTGTGGATGAGCTATTTAACTGTTGGAACCTCAGTTTCCTCATCTGTAAAATGGGAATAATGGTTCATCCCTCATAGAGCTGTTCTAAGATTAGGTGAAAGTTGCATACCTGGCATATAGGGAGCTCTTAATTAACACTAGCTCTTTTCATTTTTGTGGTATTGATGGATTGAGTGGGTACTGTGCCATACTGACATCTTGAAAGCAGCATCTCTGGTGGGAAAAGGGGAAGAGAAAGGAAACTTTGTTGCCAGGCAGTGTACTTCTCTTGTGTTAGTGCCTTCAGTCTGCCCAGCCCCCTGCTAGGTCAGGACATTTCTTCCCATTTTACAGATGGAGAAGCTGAAGCACATCAAAGTAAGTCGCCTGAGGTCATACAGCTGCTAAGAGGCAGCCCTGGGCTTTGAACCCAGGTGTTCCCCTTTAAAGCCTAGACTCTTTCCCCTACATGTCCTCTCCCAAGGAGAGTCTGTTAGGAATATGGAAGTGCAGAATTCTAGACTCATCGTTTGCACTGGGGGGATGAAAGTCTCCCCACTATGAATCAGGACCCTTGCACTCCTGCCCTGTTCTGCCATCATCAGCTCTCATTGCCAGCTGGGCAAGTCCCAGGAGGCACTTTGTCCCTTCTTCCACACCTGCAAATTCAAGGGTTGAGGTGTATTTTCTCTTAGACCGGTCTTTGTTAATCAGTCTGATTTTTAGGGGGATGGTGTCAGAATCAGTTGTTGGCATGATGTAGACGTTAATCCTTGGGGCCAGATATCACGGACTCTCTCTCTGAAATGAGTTTTGAGTAGCTTTCAGCAAGTAAGTATTTCTTTTAGGTCTGCTAACTTATCTTTCTGCTTCATTGAGAAAGATTTCCAACTAGGGATCAGTAATTAATTTTTTAAAACGAGGAATACTGCCAGAAATAATGTGTCCTGATTTATTTTCCTGCCCTGGGGTGTGCAGATATTAATCATGAAGCTTTGTTTGGAAACACGGTTGCAGATCCTCATTATAGCAGGCTTCTTTGTGATTAAAGTTCCACCAAGGCTGTCATTTCTAAGCAACAGAGATGTCCTTCTTCTCTTGCAGCAAGATAAGCTCAGGTCCTCTTGTTCAGGGTCCTAGGAGATACCAGTGGCTGGTTGCCTTCTATGAGACCTCAGTCTCCCTTTGAGCAGCTAGAATTCCAGAGTTTGGTGCGACCAGCAGGCAGCCCGAAGGTCAAATGCAGCCCATCTGACCTCTGGGGCTGCTCTGCTGGAG
>NW_011494960.1:4268558-4280882 GCF_000754665.1 Bison bison bison | reverse complement strand
CTGCTGGAGAGTTATGGCAAGGACACAAAGCTTGCTTAATTAGCTGGCACAGCCTTGGGAGGTAGGTGGCCTTACCACCTGTTCAGGGCTCCCATTGTGAGGACGATGCTGCCAGGTGTCAGCCAGCATGCTCGGATCAACCCGTCATTGTCACTCCGGCCAAGTATAATTCATTACTGTTCAAGTTTAATGCCTCTGACAGTCCATCCTGAAACAGGTGCGTTCTGAAGTCCACACGACACAGGAAAACTAGCTGTGATAAAACCTCCACAAACACCTGACTCACACCGGAGGCATCCCCAGGATTTAGACATGAAACTGTGCACCCTTTCAGATCACGGCAGTCCCCATCAACAAACTGAGTGCATCATTCCACACACCAGGGCCAGACCTGGTGCGGCGGACAAGTGCCTAGGATGTGACATTTAAGGCAGTGTTCACACTCAGGTTCCCGCCTGTGCAGGGTGGGCGGGTGAGAACGAGTGCTTCCTTGAATTGTGCACCTGGGTGGTCCCTTGCCTCACCCGAGTCCCCGCCTCTCACATTTCTGATCTGGTGGCTCAAGGACTGGCATTAAAAGGAAGGAGATAGGTTTTGGAGTTAGAAAATGTCAAGTCTGGATCTTGGCTCCGGCTGGAAGACCTTGAGTGAGATATTTAACTCTTTGAGAGAGCCTTAACCCAAGCCTCAGTTTTCTCCTCTGTAAAATGGGACTGCAAAGAGCTGGTCCGTGGCAGGAGCTCCAGAAACGGTTGTGTCCGAGCCCTAGCAGTCCAGTGGGAGCAGCGTCTCAGGCGGTTAGACCGGTGCTACTCTTGGGGTCTTCTTCTGCCGGACCCCACTGTTTGCCTCATCTCCCTCGCCCCCTCCCATCCGCACCTCCCACCGGCCCCATGTGATCAGGAGGTGAGAAGGATACTCCTTAATTGTCACCCTGCCCCTGCTGTCTTGGTGGGGTGGGGAGGTCAGACTGCTCAGGGCCCCGCTGGCCCCTGTAGCGATCCTCCCCTCAGCCCCATCTGACAGGTGGGAGGACAGCCTGGGTCGTCCTGTGGGAGTGATTTTCTCCTGAGACATCAGATGCCTTTGGGTTTCCCTCTGTGTGTGGAAGGGGAAGGAGAGAAGCAATTTGTGGGGATAGGAGGGAGCAGGCCACCCCCTCACAGGTCCTGGTAATGCCAGTGCCTCGGGGCAAGGACGGAGGAGGGACCACTGTCACGGGGGCAGGGAAGAGGCCCCTGGGGGGTGGTGGAAGCTGTGTGGAGACAAGGAGACCAGCCCACGCCTGGTCTACAGACAGGAAGACTTTGGCCTTGACAAGTAATTGGGTTTAGAAAGTGAAAGTGGCTCAGTCGTGTCCGACTCTTTGCGACCCCATGGACTATACAATCCATGGAATTCTCCAGGCCAGAATACTGGAGTGGATAGCCTTTCCCTTCTCCAGGGGATCTTCCCAACCCAGGGATCGAATTGGGTTTAGAGGAAGAAATACCTCCTCTTCTTTCCTTGACCTGCAGCCTGTCCTATTTAGCTGAGGGCACCTCTGCCCATCAGCTGCTGAGGCCAGAACCTTTGGGGTCACCCTGAACTCCTCCCTGCCTGTCTCTCTCACTCCACATGAAATCGATCAGGAAGTCCTGCTGCACAGCGTATCTGGTTTCTGACCATTTGTCCCGGCTCCTCTGAAATGCCCTGGGTGGAACCACTGCTGTTCTCTGCCTAGATTGCAGCCATGACCTCCTAACTGCTCTCCCTGCAGTAAAAACTCAACGTAGCCACCGGGTAACACTTGAAATATTAGATTGTGTCATTCCTCTGCCCAATCCTCCCTGTCTTCACCCCCGTGCCTCCAGGCCCTACAAGGTATGGCCTGTCCCTGCCCGCCTCCCCTCCCCCGACCTCCTCTCCCACGGTATTCCCACCACACTGGCTGCCTGGCTGCTCCTAGAAGGTCAGCACACTGCCTTCTTAGGGTCTTTACTCCTGCGGTTCCCTCTGTCTGGAATGTTCTTCCGGATATCCAGTTGGCTCACTCTCACTTCCTTCAAGTCCTGGGCAACTTCTCAAAGAGGTCTTCCCTGTCCACCCTTTAATATGGCCATGTTCCCAGCCAACCTCCCCAGCGTGTGCCTGGAATGTATTAGATGCTCAAAAATATGTGTCCAAATGTACACATGTGTGTGTATTTATTGAAGAACTAAGTAACCGCAAGAGTTTTATCTTCATCTGAAACTGTCTCCCAAGCCGTCCTTCCGAAGTCCTTGGGTCTGGTCTCGTCCCCTGAAATCCCAGTGGCTGCCAGGCTGGAGCCTCCTGCCAGGCCCTGGGGTCTGTGCAGCCAGTGCGTGAGGAGGGGGGCTCTGTCTCCCTCCTGGGGGCAGGCCAGGGGTGCCCAGGAAGGCAGACTGTGGGTGGGCACAGAGGGGCTCTGAGCCCACAGTGCTCAGTCTGTGCCTCCTCCCAGTCATGGATGAGTGAGGCCTGGGTGGTCAGGGATGGGCGCTGAGCCTCATCCTTCCAAGTGTCGTCTGATGCGCTTTGGGATGTAACTGGCTCGTGAGCTGAGGGTTGCCGGGGTCATTAAATTCAGCACTGGTGAGTCGTGAGCAAGATGGAAGGGGCACTTCTGTTCCCAGGGCCCCAGGCCTGTTCTGCGTTGTCTGGATTGTCCCACCCTGCTCTTCTAAAGCCCCATGAGGAATATGCAGTCGTTATCACCATTTTGCCCACGTGGACACTCAGGCTCAGGGAGGTTAAGTCACTTCACCAGACGGCCCAGCTCGTAAGTGGTGCAGCTGGGACTTGAGCTCAGGGAGTGCAGAGTCAGAGCTCTCCCAGCCCGCTCTGCTCTCGTCTACTGGGTCCTAGTCCCAAGCCTGTCCTCCACTCCAAAGTCTGACCGACAGAGAAGGAAGGTGCTTCCTCTTTGTCCCTGTTCAACCACAGCCCCCAAATTCTGTTGGTATTATTTCCCAAATGTTTCTTCGCTCTGCTTCTTCCCTTTGTTCCGAGCCCAGGAGCCTCTGTTGGCTGGGACGCAGGGCCTCCCTGACCTGGTCCGTGTGTCCAGCACCCCTTGGCTCTTAGCCCCAGCTGTGTGCTGTGCTCCCAGTGAGTTTAGGGCCCGCCTCACCCCTGCCTTGCCCCCTTTCTTCCCTCGCCTTCCTACTGGGCGTCACCTCCTTCATGTTGCACTTGGCCTCTAAGATCCAGGCGGGTGTCATCTCCATGCATCTCAGAGCTCCCAGTGGGGCTCCGTGCCTGCCCCGGACTTCACAGTGTCCTGTTTGGAACTGCTGAGCCATTATTCAGACGTTGGCTCTGGGTCTCCTAGGTTGAGTTCCTTCATCTTTATGCATCTAGGACTTGGCACAACTCCCAGTTGATAGTAGGCCCGTGATAAATGCCTGTTGAATTTAACTGCATTTAATGACCATCTGTCACTAATCAAGTGCTATGCTCGAGGCCCATTTAATCCTCACAGTTATTTTTTTTTAAGAAAGGTGCTATTATCCCATTTACAGATGCAGAAATTAAGATTCAGAGAACTGAATAGCTTGTCTAAAGTCTCATAGCTACTCAGTGCCAGAAGGGCAATTTCATTTGAACCTAAATATACCAAATTCTAAGATCATGCTTCTTTCGTGTCACTGGGCTGCCTCAGTTAGTGAGTGTGCATAAATAAGGATGGAAAACTTAAGCTAAAGAAATTAATCTCTGATGGTGGGATTCGGGGCCTCAAGCTGAGGGTGAGCTAGGTGTTCAGGAGGAAGAGGGCATATAACATTTCTCGCTCAGTTGGTTCTCAGGGAGTTAGCCACTTCTGAATCACCCTCACAGCCTTGGACGTCCCCCTAGAGACTTTATTTCTAGCTCTCACTGACTCAGCTTTGGTCACAGTGTCTTTACCGCGTCCCCCATCCTGGAAGAGTTTAGGGGAAAATAGCCCATGAAGCGCCCGTGTCCAGATGGAGATCGCACTCTGCCTCTCTGCGGCGCCTCTGCTCACTGCTGCCCCCGCGTGGTGGTTTTTGCAGGTGGTGTACTTCACGGCCACCTTTCCGTACGTCGTGCTCGTGATCCTTCTCATCCGAGGCATCACCCTGCCTGGAGCCGGCGCTGGGATTTGGTACTTCATCACGCCGAAGTGGGAGAAACTCACAGACGCCACGGTGGGCCTCCGATTTCATTCATCAAGCGCCTATCAGGGGAACAGCACATGGGGTTGGGTCCCACTCTGGGACTCAGTTTAGCAGAAGAGGTCAGACCTCCTCTCCCAGGGCAGCTCACTGTTAGCCTTTACAAACTCCTGATGATTTTGAAGTGTTACGGTACTCAGGAAGTGAGCAGCAGGGGGTTTCAGATCACTGGAACAGTTGTCCTACATCTGGGGTTGCTGTGGAAGTTGAAAGGAAGAATGAAATTCCCTTAATAGCTTTGGGTTGCCTCATGCCCCTTATCTGTTGCTAATTATAGTGTGTTGGAAATGGGTTTTGCGGTTGGAAAATAAAGGCACTTAGACAAACTGCAAGCAGTTATAATTTAAAGGGCTCAGACAGATTTATAAGAGCCAGCACACACTTATACTTTCTGTTGGCATATTCAGTACAGGCATGCTGCTGCTAAGTTGCTTCAGTCATGTCCGACTCTGTGCGACCCCAGAGATGGCAGCCCATCCCTGGGATTCTCCAGGCAAGAACACTGGAGTGGGTTGCCATTTCCTTTTCCAATGCATGAAAGTGAAAAGTGAAAGTGAAGTCGCTCAGTCGTGTCTGACTCTTAGCGACCCCATGGACTGCAGCCTACCAGGCTCCTCCATCCATGGGATTTTCAAGGCAAGAGTACTGGAGTGGGGTGCCTTTGCCTTCTCCCAGTACAGGCATATCTTACTCTAAAATCTCCTAGAACTCCATGTGAAGGGGTGATTGTTTAATAAGAAATGCATTTTCTCTCCGTAAAGAAAATTCTGCTTTTCCAGAAGATTTTAAGAAAGCATAGCTAGAATTGAGTTTGCACACAAAGAAAAACCTCCAGATAATGGCAGCTTAAACAAAAGTTTATTTTACTTGGAGGTACTACAGCAGTCTAGTGGTAGATAGTCAGACACTGGTTGGGTGGCTCCATAGTGCCCCAGCCTCCTTTCTGCCCCACCATCCTCAGTGAATAGCTGCCATTTGGCTGCCAGGGCTCCAGCCATCATGTCAGCATTAGCACAAAATAGTAAGAGAAGGGGGAGAACACCTTCCTTCTCTCTTTAAAAGAGAGAAAGCCTGGAAGTTCCATATAACACTTGATTTTTCTCATCATTGGCCAGAAACGAAGTCAGATGATCCTCTCTCAGGTGTGCCTCCCCTTGATTCTTGGAGATGGTCATTTGGCTGGATGTATGCTGCTGCTGCTAAGTCGCTTCAGTCGTGTCCGACTCTGCGACCCCGTAGACAGCAGCCCACCAGGCTCCCCCATCCCTGGGATTCTCCAGGCAAGAATACTGGAGTGGGTTGCCATTTCCTTCTCCAATGCATGAAAGTGAAAAGTGAAAGTGAAGTCGCTCAGTCGTGTTCGACTCTTCATGACCCCATGGATTGCAGCCTACCAGGCTCCTCTGTCCGTGGGATTTTCCAGGCAAGAGTACTGGAGTGGGGTGCCATTGCCTTCTCCGGGCTGGATGTATGGCTGCCTTTAAATAAAACCACAGCTTTGTTACCAAGGAGCGTGAGAGAATAGAGGTTGGGGTAGGCACAGACTTTGCCAGCACATACCTTGCATATGTTAAGCACAACTTAAAAGCCAGATTTAATTTATAAAAATGATAGGAAGTCATTATCAAATCATATAAATCTCTAACTCAAACTCTTGAGTTGCCTTCTGGAGTTTTATGAGGATGATTAAATTGCCAAGACAAACAAGAGGTGCTGTCAGGCAGGTTCACAGAGGTGGCACTGTGAAATCCACTGTGTGGTGGCAATGGAGCATGCTTTCCTTCAAAGGTGGGGGCTACAGAATTTCAAATTTTTAGTAAATTGTAATCTGTGAGAATGTCAGCTGTAAACAATTTTGCTTTTGTATCCATGAATATTTTTGCTTTTGCAAATTGTTTTTTATTTTGAGATGTTTTCTAGCTGAAGAAAGGGCTTTTCCTTTCTGTATGGTTTTATGTGGTAGGGCTTGCCAGCATGAAATGTGCACATCGCTTACTGAGTTCCTCTCCTCTGATTAGAATGGAGTTAGGGTCTCCCAGGTCAGTCACTGCCGCTTTGGTTTCCAATGCAAACGACTGCGTGTGTTTCCCATTTATGTTGGTGCCCGCGTCATCCTGGCCTGATTGCCTCCCGCCTCCCAAGCCTCAGACCCTGTGCATTGGGAGCCTCCTCTCCCCCGGACCAGCCTCCTCCAGTGACATTGAGTCTTCCCCTTTCTTGCCTCCCAGGTGTGGAAAGACGCTGCCACTCAGATTTTCTTCTCTTTATCTGCTGCATGGGGAGGCCTGATCACTCTCTCTTCTTACAACAAATTCCACAACAACTGCTACAGGTATGTGGAGGCACTTCAAGCCCCAGAGGCGGCTGGTGAGTGGGACTAGGGCCTGGGGACAGAACCTTGGGCTGAGTTATCACGTGCCTGAGGCCACAACCTCACATTTCACCTGAGATAGGGCCAGGCAGTTGTCTCTGGAGTGGAGGAAACCCCCTGCTAAGGCTGAGCTGCTGGCCCCAAGGCCTGGCCTGGCCCCCAACTTGCACCCTGATTCTGACCCTTGGGATGGACCTGAATTTCTCTGGAGGTGCTGTCCCACTGGCTGTGTCCTGGCATAGTCATTTGTGAGCTCTCTAGTCCACGGAGACAGCTGTATGGCAGTTGTTGATGAAGTATGGTCATACGCCCACTTGATAGACATTTTTCTAGTGAGCCCTATGAGAAACGCAGTGTGGTACAGTTGAAGAAGTACCGTGGTGGTGGCTGTGTTAATTAACTCGATAGTGGGAGCCCTGTTTCATGCATATGTTTATCAAATCATCACATTACATACTTTAAATATGTTAAAATATATTACAATTTTATTTGTCAGTTAAACCCAAAGTCATGCAAACTTTGAGTCCCCTCCCAGGTTTAAGAAACAGAACCAGGAAGTGTTGGGCATTGGGAAGCTACATTTCCAGACAGGATCTTCAGGTGGTCCTGGTGCAGGGTGGCACTTGGATGGGGTGATTTTAGGGGGCTCCGGAACCCTGAAGACATGAGAGAGTCCGTACAGCCCCTGGAGGAGGTGACATCTGAAAGTTAAATCTGTCTGTGACAAGCAGTAGGAAGATAAGGTTTGTTCTCTTGAAGGGCTAATTAAAAAAAAAAAGGAAAGACGCTTGGAGTCAGACAGACTTGCATTTATATTATGACTTCACCATTTATTAAGACTCCAAGACATGGGTGAGAAACTTCACTTCCATGAATCTCCATTTTCTAATATGTAAAATGCAGATTATAATATTTTGTTGAGGATAAGAGATAATGTATACAAAAGTCTCATGGCGATATTTTACACACAGTAGGAGCTCAGTAAACAGCGGTAGCCATCATTCTTATTTTTAATCATGCATGAGATCTTTCATGAACCAAGAGGAAGAGATTACATGTAAGCTGTAGCCTAGGTTGGCTGGAATGGCCTCACACAAGTGCTGTCTCTGCGGGCCAGATTTCAACAGGTGCAGGGGAGCAGGGCATGTCTGCAGGCGGGGCTGAGTGGGGCTGGGGGTGACGGAGATATGGGGGGAGCAGGCTGACGGCACTGCAGCAGGGGTGGGCTCGTGGGGATGGGAAGGAACTGGGGCCTGAGAATCGGCTGAGGAGAGAGCCTTTGTGTTAGTCTCTGGGGGCCTGTTGTAACAAACAGTGCAGAGTGAGTGACCTAAACAATAGAAATTGACTTCCCCATTACCCGGAGGCCATAAGTCCAAGATCAAGACGTCACCAAGATGATGTCTTCTGAGGCCTCCCTGCTTGGCTTGCGGCCGGCCGTCTTCTCCCTGAGTCCCCATCTGGTCTCCTGCTCACTGCGCACCCTTATCTCCTCGCTTATTGGGCCTCAGTCATATTGGATTAGCGCCCACTCTCATGACTTCCTCTTACCCTAAGTACCTGTTTAAAGACCCTGTTTTCAAATACAGTCACATGCTGAAGAACTGGGGATAGTGATTTCTGCATACACATTTGGGGGCCCGCAGTTCAGCCCACAACAGCTGGTATGCCAGACTAAGGAGTCTGAGCTTCTTTGATCATAGCTGCTTATTGACTTATGGCCCACGAGAATCAACCTGAGCACCCTCAAAGGGGAAAGCGTGGCTTTGTGTTATGTTAGAAATGAGGCTGTGTGGTCTGGCTGAGGGGCAGGAAAGCTGGGTTCAAACTTCAACTTACTGTTGATGAGCCTATTACCTTCCCCTGGGCCTCAGTTTCCCCATTGGTAAAAGACCATGATACTGGAAAAGATTGAAGGCGGGAGGAAAAGGGGATGACAGAGGATGAGATGGTTGGATGGCATCACCAACTGGATGGACATGAGTTTGAGCAAGCTCCGGGAGTTGGTGATGGACAGGGAAGCCTGGCGTGCTGCAGTCCATGGGGTCACAAAGTCAGACATGACTGAGTGACTGAACTGAAACCAAAGGGCTGGACGAGGCAGATGGTGTCCTGAGCCCTTGCTCCCTGCCAGGCTTTGCACGTGGCTCAGGCCTCATCTGGTTCTGTCCTCACAAGCTGTGAGCGAGTGGGGTCATTGCCGCCATTTAAAATAGGAGTGGAAAGAAAGTGACCTTGTCAAGGTCATGCCTCTAACATGAAGAGAACCAGGACAGGAATTTGTCCCCATGGCTCCATCTAGCTGTGACCGTTCTTTTGGGTCTAGGATGGACAGGGCAGCCCGGGAATTGCAGCTGCATGGCCAGCAGAGGGCGCTGCCTCCGAGTTGCTGGCCTCTCTCCTCCCCTCCAGGCTTGCCCATCTAAGCCTGTGTGTAGGAACCCCAGGCTGTTCTAAGGTTTGGGGGCATTGGGTGGTCCCGCTGCCTTCTCTCATATGTGGTTCCTGTCCCAGGCTCTGCAAAAGGCCCCCATCCCTTCAATTTCTGCTCTGATGGACAGACTTACTCTGCTACTGCCAGGAGGGGAGACCTGCTTTCATAGCAGAGCTTTGTTCTGGTGCTTATACACTCAGCCCAAGGGAGCCTGTGGTCAGGCTGTTCCCTTGTGAATAAGAGAGAACAAGACCAGCCTACACTGAGCACCTGTTTAGAAATGGGCGTACGCACACGTGTCCACCAACACATTCGTGTGTCCCTCCCGTCCCTTCCTCCATACAAAGCACAGCTGATGACCTGTCCCTCCCCCCAGGGACACGCTAATTGTCACCTGCACCAACAGCGCCACGAGCATCTTCGCCGGCTTCGTCATCTTCTCAGTCATCGGCTTCATGGCCAACGAACGCAAGGTGAACATCGAGAATGTGGCCGACCAAGGTACCGTGCGGCCGTCGCCCTGCTGTTGTGGGCCAGGTTCCACTTCACATCCTGAGCTTCTCACTTGTGCTGCTGTGCTAGGAAGCTGTCCTTCTGGGGCGGGCTGGAGAGGGGGCAGCCTCAGTCCCCCTTTGTGGAGGGGCCCAGAACAATTGAAGCACCTGCAGAGTTAGAGCTGGTCGGTCCTTACCTAGAGGGGTGGCTATAAAAGCCCTTTCCTGCCACCCTCTCCTCTCTCTCTCTTTTTAAAATATTTATTTATTTGTCTGTGTCGGGTCTCAATTGTGGTATGTGGGGTCTTCATTATTCCATGCAGACTTAGTTGACCCATGGCGTGTGGGATCTTAGTTCCCCAACCAGGGATTGAACCCATGTCCCCTGCATTGCCAGGCTGATTCGTAACCTCTAGGCCACCAGGAAAGTCCCTGGTCCCTCTCCTGTTTTAGCTAAGCTCCAGCCTATGTAAGGTCTCTACCTGTTAGACATATGTAGAGGATTCTCTAAGCCAACCAGAGCTCCTGCAGCTGATGTGGCCACAGCCTGCCGCAGGGTGGCATCCCTTGCCAAGGGCTCTGCAGGCACTGAGCTAATGCTTATTAATAAGAGCGGCCTTCTGCTGACAAAGCACAGGTCGTAAGGTCTGCCATGCTCTCAGGGCCTTCTGCTGAGTTAGCAATGCAGGCCTGCGGTGTTTTCCCCGGTGGGTGGAAAGGTTGGACGGTGGTGGAGGGAGGGATGTGGGATAAATGTTTACTCTCTGCCCAGGTGATCCATCTGTTAATGGCTAACACTTGTGTGGTCTCTTTGGAGTGTACAGAGGGCTATCATTTTTTAATCTCATTTAATCCATATTTCTAGCACAGTATTTTGTAGAGAGTATGTAATACTTTTACTGAACTTTGTATTTCCACCCTGCCTCATTCTACACAGGATTTGGGTGTTGAGCGGGTTTTGGTGATGAAGGGATTTTGTGGTGGCATCGTCTGTCACTAGGGTCACCCTCTAATCAGGCGTTTAGGAGATGCCTCGGGGTCGGGACTGTGGCTGGGGCCGTGGCTGGGGCGGAGGGGACGGGACTGTCTGTGGGCTCTAGACCACCCAGACTGTGGGCCTGTCTTGTGGCTTCTCTGTGCAGCTGTCTTTCCTCAAGGAGCTCACTGCAGACCTCAGATAATGGCTCAGACGGCAGCGCAGGGAGAACTAAGCCTCAGCTCACCTCCTTGGTGGGCTGCCGTCTCCCTGTGGATAGGTAGTCACCACTTCAGTGGAGCTGATAGCACGCTGCGGGCCTCCAAGAGTTAAAGAACCAGCTTGTTCCTGGGGGGTGGGGGGTAGTTATCTCTCCCTGGAGAGAGTGTTGAACCCCCAGGGATTTTGGTCCTGCAGCAGTGCACTAAATTAAAGGTCCCAGAGCTGAGCCAATGCCCTTCCCTGGTTGGAAAGTTTAAAACTCCTGGGGAGGAGGGAGGAGGGAGGTGGCAGGGGTGAGGGATACGGGGGTGGGGAGAGAAGCGAAGGCTTTGTCTCCAGGGTGCCTGTGACGCCCAACTGCCCGTATTTCCTGCCAGCAGGGTGCCCGGAGCAGCTGGGTCCTACCCCACTTTCTGGCAGGTCTGAGGTGTTTCGTTATTCTTGAGACATTACTGAGCTGTGAACCGGTGAACCAGTTGAACCAGTGGCTGAGTGGTCAGAGATAGTGATTCCTGAGACATGGCCATGTTAATTTATTCTTTCAAGCGCTTTCCTACCCCAGGAAAGGGATATGGGGCACAAGTTGCTAAAACCCAAATTAAATTTTTATTTTCCTGTACGTACAAAGCATCAAACAAATGGTCCGGGTTTCCTCTAGAATTTGCCCTTTCTAGATTTTTTTCATTTCCTCTGATTCTAACAGGGAGAGGAGCTCTTCTCATGGATTCTAACATGTTGTATTCATACAGTGGACCCGTGAACAACGCAGATCTCAGATACGGGGGGTTAGGGGTGCCGAACCTCCGAGCAGTCAAAAGTCCAAGTTATAATTTATTAATCAGCCCTTTGTAGGTACAGCTCCTCTGAATCTGAGATTGCTTTGCATCCATGGATTCGCCCAACTGTGGACTGTCTTGTATTGTATTTATTACTGAGAAAAATCCACGTGTGAACGGAGCCTTGCAGTTCAAACCTGTGTTGCTAAAGGAGCAGGTACTTGGTAGTTTCTCATCGTCACCAGCAGACCCATCAGAAGTGGGTGTCATCCCCCACTGGGGAGAGGCAGGGGCCCTTGGAGTCTTCTCCCAGACCCACAGGCAGCTAACCCTGCTCATTTGAACTCACATACTTTATCGTATGTGATTTGCAGGCTTGTCTGATTCCCCTGGTATAATGGGGGCCCTGCAGAATACAGGACAGAGGTTTGGGGTCAGGCCTGCATTAGGTGCCAGCCCCATGCCCTCCTCGCTAGGCGACATTGGCACGTGAACGTTCAGTTCATTTGTGCTGATCTGGCATTAGTGACTGTGCTTTGATATTCAGTCCAAAGCTGGTTCGCTTTAATAACCTAACAGTAGTACATTTTATTTAGAGCTCCCTTTTAAGAGAGGCTCAAGTCACTCGGAGAAGGCGATGGCACCCCACTCCAGTACTCTTGCCTGGAAAATCCCATGGACGGAGGAGCCTGGTAGGCTGTAGTCCATGAGGTCGCTGAGGGTCGGACATGACTGAGCGACTTCACTTTCACTTTTCACTTTCATGCATTGGAGGAGGAAATGGCAACCCACTCCAGTGTTCTTGCCTGGAGAATCCCAGGGACAGAGGAGCCTGGTGGGCTTCCGTCTGTG
>NW_011494960.1:4248084-4268458 GCF_000754665.1 Bison bison bison | reverse complement strand
CAGCCAGTGTTCTTGCCTGGAGAATCCCAGGGACAGAGGAGCCTGGTGGGCTTCCGTCTGTGGGGTCGCACAGAGTCAGATACGACTGAGGCGACTTAGCAGCAGCAGCAGCAAAGTCACTACCTCAAATCTTGGCTGTATCAGACTGAGGGTGACTGAGGGTGGATTGGTATGAGACCAGGCCATCTTCTGCTCTTACGATGGGCACAGGGAAGGGGGCATGGTCTTCTCAGGCATCGACTTCAAAAAAGCAGCTTCCTGGGAAGTCAGCCTGTTAGAGGCATCTCCCAGCCATCTTCACGGCTACCTGGGGAGTGCTGACTCACTGTCAGAATCCTACCCAGGGCCCTACCAAGATGCTGACCCCCCTGCAACAGGACTGGATTAGACACAGCAGGGGAACACACAGTGCATGTAGATTTCCGGGGCCTGCGTGGTAACTCCCAGGTAACCAGGCCACTGGGAAGTGCTGCCCTGGCTCCCTCGCCCCCTCATAGTACAGAGACCCTGCTGATCGAGATGAAGGGACCGTCCCACCATCTGTCTGTCACCTGGAAGCCAGTGCTTCCAAAGGCGCAGGGCTCAGCGCTGCCTCCTCTGAGAACGCATGCATGGGTGGTAGGAAACCAGCAGAGTGAGCACTCCCCGTGGGCTGCAGGCCACGCTGGCTCCAGAGCCCCTGGTTCTGTCTGCAGCGGCTCTCTAGGACCAAGGAGGCTGTCACTGTAGGTCTCTGGGGCCCTGGCCGAGTCGCTGGCCTGCCGAGCCCCTTTGGGCCCCTTTCACGGGAAGAGCCCTGAGTGGAGGGCTCAGAATAGTGCCTGGCTGTGGAGAGAACTCAGTAAGCACAGACCATTATTCTGAGCCCTTCACTAGTATCAGTACACTTAATGTTACAGAGATTCCCTGAGGGTGAGTGAAGTGAAAGTCGCTCAGTCGCGTCCGACTCTGCGACCCCCATGGACCATACAGTCCATGGAATTCTTCAGGCCAGAATACTGGAGTGGGTAGCCGTTCCCTTCTCCCAGGGATCTTCCCAACCCAGGGATCGAACCCAGGTCTCCCACATTGCAGGTGGATTCTTTATCAGCTGAGCCACAAGGGAAGCCCTATCCCTGAGGGTAGGCACTATTATTTATCCCCATTGTATGGATAAGGAAACTGAGGTATGTCCAGAGTCTTACCCAAGTTTTATCTAAAGTCCTGCAGCTAGAAAGAGGCAGAGTGAGTCTCCTGGTCCCCGGGGCAGGGGAGGCTGCCCTCCAGCTCCTGGGCTTTGCTGAAAGTGGCAGGACTCAGCCTCTGTCAGATACATCGGCCTCACCCAGGGAAAACTCCGCCGTGGCTCAGGCAGTCCCACTTCCCGGACTCTGCAAAATATTATAAACATGTATTTAAAAAATCCGCTTGCTAGCCATCTTGGATAAACGGAGTTTTCTGAACATGATGCCTTTACCCTGTGTACTGTAGGGAGGCCACCGAAATAGAAACAGGCCAGATATTTGGAAATCCTTCTCCACCCTGAAAAAGCAGTAATGTCCAAATAGCCGGAATCCTGTTAAAGCAATCAGCCGAGGTCCTCCTGGCCATTTTAAGACCTTCTTGTCCACTTTATGAGCCTAAACTGAACTGGCTTCCTTGGTGTTCAGGGCACTGAACTGGCTTCCTTGGTGTGCTGCATTTGGGACCAATTTTGAACTGTAGTTTAATATTGAGTTTTCTTTTATGGTTCACTCAGGGAGTCTTCAGAGGCTGTTTCTACCGTCTGTTCAATAAATGTATCAGGTGAGGGTATCTTAGGCATTCCAGGCTTTATATTTTAAATACCCAAAGCCCTAGGCAACATTAGGAGCTAACAACCTGATAAATTCCAGTTTAAAAAAGGGCTGTTATGATTGAGTTATAAAAACTCCAGGTGCTGCGATTTCTGGTTTCTAGACGTGCCCTGGCTGTGGATTACCCCAACATTCCCTGGTCTCTGCCCATTATCATGTAGGTTTCTACTTACAGGGAAATTCACAACTGCTGCGTCTTTTACCATCTTCCCAGTGAGGCCACGAGGCAGGTAGGAATGGCTGGTAGGGTTTTATGTTAGCAGAGAAAAACGCAGCTCAGACATCCTCTATCAAGACCACACACGATATTCTTGGGAAGACCCAGATCAGAGCTGCTAATTTCCATGTTTCTTGTCTGCTCCTAAGAAGAGCTAATATTCTGAGAGTGTTGATGACGTGTGAGGCACTGGCCTCAGTGCTTTCCCTGCACTTCCTCGTTTGTTCGTCATGACTATCCTATTATGAAGAACTGTTGTTATCCCCATTTTACAGATAGGCAAGATTGAGGCTTATAGCAATAAATTAACTTCTCTAGGGCTGCACAGTTAGCAAGTCATGGAGTCTGAATTTGGGCCCTGAACTGTCTAGGCATTAGAGACCAAACCCTCTCAACTCTTGTGTTTCCCTCATCCCCACCTAATTACCTGTGGACTGATACAGCCCCATGTTTACCAAGCCTTTGTGGGGCAAGATCCGATAAGCATTAGACGATTCACCTTTTGTGTAAATGGCTTTGCCTGGAGGAGTGACTAAGAAGAAGGGTAGCAAAAGGGGGAAATGATGTCGTTCTGGGAATGTTTAACCCTGATAGCAGGGTTTCTGGATCTCATCACGCTTGACCTTTGGGTTGGATAAATCTTTGCTGTGGGGGCTGTGCATTGAAGGATGTTTAGCAGCATCTGGCCTCTCTATACACCAGACCCCAGTAATCATCCTCCAAGACACCCTGGTTATGAGAATCAAAAATCCTGGTTATGAGAATAAAAATGTTTTTAGACATTGCCATATATGCTCTGGGAAGCAAAATCTCCACTGTTCTAGAGGATAATAGTACATCCTTCCTCAACCCATTAATATAGACACGGAGGTTTTTGTGTTTATTTGCATGGGGCACAGCCTGGCCGTAGTGTTGGGCTGGCCCTGAGTCTCTGCTTTGCCACTGTTTCTGAGCCTCTCCTATGAGTTTCCTGAGATGTGTACCTAATTCCTCCGGTCCTTCCCTTCAATTAGTTTGAGGTCTAAATGGGGAAACGGATGAAGAGGAGTAAAAATATAGGACGCAGAAGGAGCAGCTTGTCTTGTAAACGACTCAGGACTGCCATGGACCCTGTGGGCTTCCGGGAAGAGGGGTCTTGGAGCTGGACCTGCCTGCGGTCATCTGTCTTGCTCTTTCCAGGGCCAGGTATTGCATTTGTGGTTTACCCAGAGGCCTTAACCAGGCTGCCCCTGTCTCCCTTCTGGGCCATCATCTTCTTCCTGATGCTCCTCACTCTTGGACTTGACACTATGGTGAGTGTCCCCTTTGACGTCTGCTCCAGTCCTCCTTCTGAAGACCCCTCTCCTGGGGCGCTCTAATCCAGCCCGGGGCAGGGTTTGGGTGTAGTATTATCTCAGCGTTTCCTGAAGCGATGTGTAGGGATGGTGAGGCACCTGGCCAAAGCTCGGGACAGCCTTGCATTTGTGGGTGACTTAGGTGGCGGTGCACAGGACCTGTTCTCTCTCCCTCTTTCCTTTTTTCCTTGCAAGTTGTACTTATGTTCTTCCTGCTTTGGTGTCCTTTTGCCAAAGCAAGTTCTGTGGGGCCGGATAGGGGAGAATAATGCGAAGTCAATTTTAGGGAAATTGCTGCGGGGCTGAGACTACTACAAATCATGCCGACAGGTGCTCAGAGTTTAGTAGTTGGGTGCAAGGAGGGCTTTTTCCTCAAGTGCAAGATCAAATGCGCTGTAAACGGGAGGAGAGGAATTTACATCTCATGAATACAAAGTGACGCTTAACGTGTCCTAGCGGATGGCTGTGAGCGCAGTCTCTGGGGGCTGGAGACATAGCTCTCAGGTTCACATCCTGCTTAGATTCCCCTTGCTGACCTTGTGGGTTGGACCCCAGCAAGATCCTTTAGACTCATCAAGGGAAACCAACCCCAAAGACCAATCTTCATACAAACACCACTTTGCCTGGTGGGAGACACAGAGGACTTTTTTGAGCCTGTGGGGCTGGGCAGTGTCACAGGCATCCCTTCTCCGGCATCATTCCAGTTTGCCACCATCGAGACCATTGTGACCTCCATCTCGGACGAGTTCCCCAAGTACCTGCGCACTCACAAACCGGTCTTTACTCTGGGCTGCTGTGTTTGTTTCTTCATCATGGGCTTCCCAATGATCACTCAGGTAAGACGCCTGCTGGGCACAGGCTTTGGATGGGGGCAGGTTGTGGGTGGGGCTGATGGCTTTTCCGTCTCTTTACTCTTAACTCTCAGACCTTAGAATAACAGCCAAACCACTGCCATTTCCAAGTAGATGGCACCAGTCCATTACAGATTCTGACCGCAGAGGGAAATATGTCACCTTGGCTACTAATGATACTTCTAGCATCTTCATAATTGAGACGTAGCCTTCTTGAGCCAACGAGACAGGTGTGTCCTACTTGAAGAAAATGAAATACATGGAAATCCAACTTGACTGACCAGAGACATTTCCACTTGATTACTTGTAATATACAATATCTATAGTCATTGGAGTTTCTTCTGGTTCTGAGTGTCTGGTAAAATGAGTATTTGCTCACCTGATGTGTGTGTATATTGCTTTTGCTGTCTCTCTGACCTTGAGCAAGTCACCACTTTGGGTATTAGTTTCTTCATTTGTAAAATGATGGATTGAAAGGAGATGGTCTCTAAACCTCATGTAAGAGTGAGGTAAAGATGCAGGGGGATGTATGAAGACTGCCCATTGACAGATGTGTGAGGACTGCCCATTGACACCTGAAGGTCTTATGGAGATCAGTCACATGCAGGTGTGTGGGTAGAAATGGCCATCTGTTGCTTAAAGCAAAAATGATGCAGTTTGGCTACTTTCCCATTTACATCTTCGAATGTTTGACCTCTGCCTTTTAAGAGTCAGATGTTAAATCACTTTTCTGGGCTTGTGCTGTTGATGAGCTTGGGAGTCTCTCAAGGGACTGCTTTGTTAACACATCAAGGCCTCTGGCTTACTTGACCAGAGTTAAGTTGCTCCTCTCCAGGGGAGAGGGGATCCTTCAACTCCTGTTGGCACAAGACCCTGCTCAGGCTGCAAGGACTGGCTGCTGGAAGTGGGTCACAGCCTGGATCCAGGCCCACTGACGTTGCTTGTCTCTCTTCCCTGCCAGGGTGGAATTTACATGTTTCAGCTTGTGGACACATACGCCGCCTCCTATGCCCTCGTCATCATCGCCATCTTTGAGCTCGTGGGGATCTCCTATGTGTACGGTAAGGGAACCACTGAGACGGATGCTGAGGCCAAACAGTGTCACTGAGGCGTCCATGGCTAGCAGGTTTCTCCTATTTAAGAAGACAAGGCAAGGGCTTCATTGCAGCTGTTTAGGAAACAGAGCTGCACCTTTATTTCCAAACTTGCCTCAATCACTTGGATCTAAAAGATGACCGATGGTGAAACTTTGTTACCAGAAACTGCTAGGACTGGGACATGCGCTTGACAAGTGAACCTTTAATGCCCGTGGGTGGTGGCCAGACTAGGGGGGAAGACGCCTGTCAGGAAGAGGGAGACTGCTTTGCTCCTGTGAAAGTATTTCAGGGTCTTGGTAGCTGTAGTCTTCACGCAGCTTGAGGTGAGGAGTAGCTTCTCTGGTGGTCTCCTGATACTATAGTGAGAAAAGAGAACCTCACAGAGCCTTGTGTGTGTGTGTGTGTGTGTGTGTGTGTGTGTTAGTTGCTCAGTTGTGTCCGACTCTTTGCAATCCCGTGGACTGTAGCCCATCAGGCTCCTCTCTCCATAGAATTTTCCTGGTAAGAATACTAGAGTGGATTGCCATTTCCTTCTCCAGGGGATCTTCCTGACCCAGGGACTGAACCCGGGTCTCCTGAGTTACAGGTAGATTCCTTACCGTCTGAACCACCAGGAAAGCCCCATCATAGATCCTTAGGAGACTATTAGCGTCATGGGAGCCTGTGATGCAAGATCTCAACCCCAGATTTTCCCAGGAAGAAACTTCCAATTCCCTTATAAATTAACCCTTCCTATCAATGGCACCCCACTCTAGTACTCTTGCCTGGAAAATCCCATGGACAGAGGAGCCTGGTAGGCTGCAGTCCATGGGGTCTCTAAGAGTCGGAAACAACTGAGCGACTTCACTTTCACCTTTCACTTTCATGCATTGGAGAAGGAAATGGCAACCCACTCCAGTGCTCTAGCCTGGAGAATCCCAGGGACAACAGAGCCCGGTGGGCTGCCGTCTATGGGGTCACACAGAGTCAGACACGACTGAAGCGACTTAGCAGCAGCAGCAGCAGCATCACCATAGCAGCGAGCATCCTATAATCAGTGGGGCCATTCTCAAGAAGAATAGGAAAAATCAGCAGATGCCATCTTTGCCCTTCCTGGAGAGGTGTTTGTGCTTGGCTGGGGGGTGGGGTTGAGTCTCATGGGGTGACCTCTTGAGCCCCTCCTGTGTACCACCAGTCAGCACAAGCCAGTCCTATGGGGTTCAAGGCGGTGCTGACGTCCTTGTGCCTCACAGGGAGATCCCTAATATAGATAAGGCCTCTATAGTAAATACCAGGAGGTATTTACTATAGAGGAAAAATGCCAAGTCAGAAGACCCATCTGTATTTCAAGACCAAAACGAGATGGTGAAAGGAAAGGCAGGGTATCACTTGGATGCAGGGATGTGCTTAAGAGCCTTTTGCCTTTAATGTAATGGTTAACCTCTTGCCCATCAGGGCTTCAGCAACTTCTTGCTTTACTGAAAAATACATTAAAATGGAGGGCGATGGGCAGTCAAGATATAAAAAGGAAACCTCTCAAGTAAAAACTGGGTGCCCTAGAAACAGGAAAATACTGCAGTCATTGTTGGGCATTGGCAGAAGAAGAATTTATCTCAGCTGGAGCTTACATCCCCACTGCAGAGAGAGTTTAGCTTCTGGCCAGAGAAGCGGGCAGGCATGCCAGCTGTCCTGATGGCATCAGAGGCCAAACTGCCAGCACTTTGGGCTGATGCGACAGCCTCAGGCCTGCAGTGACGCTGTGATTGAAGACTCGCATTTAGGCTAAGGCTTCAAAGAGCTTCCTACCTGAGCAGAGAGTGGCTGAAACCTGGCCAGTCTGCCACAGTGAATCCTAACTTTTTGCCCAGATACCAAAGGCGTTACTGTGGAGAGGCCTCTGGGGCTCTCTTTTGGAAACTTGAGCCCTTGTGGGTCCACACATAAGCTGAAGTCGCCAGATGGTCTGTTGGCAAAGTCAGGAAGGCACTTCATTGTGGCACCGGTCCACGTGTAGGTAGCCATCTCGTTGATCTCCTCCTCTGTCTGTAGCCTCCCTGATATTGCCCACAAAAGGCACATTTGCATGATTGTTTCCAATAAAACAGGGTTGTTCAGTGTGGTTTACAAGCATCCGTTAAAACAGAAACCTTTGAATATTTCTGTTTTTAGGACTTAAATATCTCTCTCCCAGCCCTCATATAAATCTGCCAGTAGATTTTTTGGTTCCGAAGGAAAAAGTAAATCCCGAGTGCTTTTTTCCCTAGGGGGATCACCCAGACAATTAGTTGGGCTCTAGAAGGCTGGTGCTGAGCCAACTCCCAGGACTAGGTGGACTCTGTGCTAAGCTCAGGTTGAACTTGACTCCTGTATTGTCACATGTGGGTGTGATCCTCTGATTTGGACCTGGAGGGAATTCTAAGAAGGGAATCTTAGAAGAAATATTTGAAGCTAGCATCATTGTCAGAAGTGAAAGGAAAAGCTTGCACAAACATATAATGTATGCTCCAGATGACAGTAGATTCTTGATTGAGATGATGAGCCCCCAAACAAATGCAGGTTAGTGTGAGGAAGTTCAACATGAAGCCATGAAGAAAGGAAATGAACCTGACTGATTTGGTCCCCTTCCATCCTGGCTGCTGAATCTGAAAAAGAAGCAGACAAATTGCAGAGATTTGTATTTTCTTCTCGGTTCTAATGATCTCTAGAGTCTAGATTCTAGAGGTTGCCATTCAAACATTTAAAATACATTGGGTACAACTTTCAAGTTTTATCTTTAGAACAAAAGAGCTGATTCAGGCTCTCAAAGCAATGCTCTTCAAAGGCCAATATCCGGATTTGTGGTAGCTAGAAAAGTGCAACTCCCCAAGTTTGGTGTAGGAACAATCTCTTTAACAGACTTTTACCTAAAAGAGTCGCTTTGTAAAAGTGATTTGTACTCTGCTGAGAGCCAATACAGGGAGTTCCTTGATGAAGAAACCATGGCATTAACCTGCTGCCACAGAGCCCTCGTGCCTGGTAATCTGCTTGGCTCTCCACTGTGCGTTTCCCGCAAATCACAATGTGCTCTGTCGTCTTGATCTGTTTCCTTCCACATCGGTCAGTGACCTGTTTTACATCCCACGCGCACTCTGTCTTTCTCTCCGTGCTTGTGAGGGATGTTAGTTCCAGCAGGCAATGACTCCTACCTGGCTGGGAGCCCTAAGGCTGCCCAGAGATAAAGGAGGGCCAGACTGACCAGAAAAGGACTTGAGAAGATGGCATTTCACAAGAAAAAGGACGTAAATGAAAACAAGGACTGAGGCTTAATGTTGAGCTTACTGCTAACCAAGGCAGGGAAAATCTAAGCCCACACAAAGGATTTTGGCTCCAAAGGATGCAGCCGAAACATCACATTAACTGTAAGAGAATAATTGGAGGTCCACACAGGGCCGGAGACCTAATTTGTGAGACCGAGGGCAAAATGAAAATCTGGAACCCCATGTTAAAAATTGTTCAAGATGGCAACAGGAGACCATTAATCCAGGGGTGTCAGAGCGTTAATCCAGGGGTGTCATCCTTCTCAGCACCAGGCCACACCACAGGGACAGCAGTCCCTGGAAGACCATTCTCAGACCAAAGGCAAGGGTGTGGTTCATGAAGACAAAGGCCACAAAGCTGCGCGGGCAAAAGTGATTGGTTGGTGAGGCGGGTCCTTGACTAACAGTTCAGGATTGGTTGGTTATATGGAGCTTGTGGTAGCCCCTTTCTGGGCACCAGGTCTGCGTGTCTGAGTCTAAAACAGTAGCTATGAGTTCACCGCTGTTTTTATTTCCTGCTGTTTTTCTGCTAGCTCAGGGAGAAGCTGTTGCTCTGATCCCTTTGCAGCTCTCTTACCCTTCCAGGTTCAAGGTCATGCAGCAGGCAGATCTCTATGCACAAGCTCCTGGCTCCAAGATCAGTTCCTCTAGCGTTAGCCTTGATGAGGGACTTGGACAAGTGGGAAGGATAGAGCAGGCAGAGGAAGCCATAGGAACAAAGGCCTAGCCACTGACTCAGTAAGGGACTTTGGTGGGGGCTTGGGCGTGAGTCAGGGTGCGGGTGGGCTGTGCTGGGTGGGGACCAGAACGGATAGGGGATGGAGGGATTGGAGAGCCTGACTCAGGGATGAGCAAGAGGCAGGAGGCTTGCCTGGCAGCTCCCACTGGTGCCCTTGGGCAGCATCTGCCGGGCCACGCTGGCAGATCAGGCTGATCCATCACAGGACCTGAAGTGGAGCCTGTTGGAGCAGGCGTCCAAAGCCATCACAGGAAGGGAGGAAGCTGACTTTCCAGGGCTTGTGCTAACTCTGGAACCAAGTCATCTCGCTCAGTTCCGGGGCTGCTCCTGGGCATCGAACTGCCTCCTGCTGAAACTGGGCACCCACCGTCCACCCACTCCTGCAGTCTGGACCCAGCTCTCCGTCCCCTCTGGGGGAACCTGAGCACGTCTCCTCCCACCCCTAGGAGGCTGTCTCTGTGCGTCTTCCTCAGTCTAACCTTGACCACATCAGTTTCCCTAGGCAAGCTGCACACCACCACCTCCTTGGAGAATGGTTTAATGGAGAAGAAGGGTCTGCTAACAGGGTTGATACCGAAAACAGAAGATTTTAGAGTCTTTTCTGTTTTGAAGAACTGAGTCCCACTTTTAGGATTTCACGTGGGTTTCTGAGGTCCTTATCTTTTTTTTTTAATTATTTTTAATTGGAGGATAATTGCTTTACAATGTTGTGTTGGTTTCTGCCATATAGCAACGTGAGTCAGCCATAGGGACACATGTGTCCCCATCCCCACCCACCCCTCCAGGCTGTCACAGGGCACCAGGCTGAGCTCGTTGTTCACACAGTGAACCTCGACCGTTTCACACGTGGCGATGTGTGCGTTTCACCGCTACGCTCTCCATTCATCCCACCCCTTCTTCTCACTTCTGTTCTCTATGTCTGCGTCTCTATTCTGCCCTGCAAATAGGGTCACCTGAGGTCCTCATCTTTAACTCTCATCTCTTTTTTGGTTCTAACCCTCACTTACGTCCAGAGGGTCTAGCGTCCAGAGGCCAGTCATTGAAGGAGTTGATGACGGGAAACGAGACACAAGCAAACCCGACGATGGTCAGAGAGCTGCTCCAAGTGTGCAGTTCTTGCCTGCGGTGGCCCATTATTTGGGGCTGCCAGTCGGAACTGCCGACTGTGAAGGGGCTCAGACTCAGGGCCCTTTCACATCTCTTCAGCATGGAAACCCCCCAGTTCTGAGACAGCCTCGCTTCTGGTGAGCTCAGGAAACAATACAAGAAACTGCTTCCTCCTCAAAAATTCTCTGTGGCTTTTCTTTTCAAAGAGTGGATGCTGGTTGTTTGGGGCCCCGAGAAAAACTCTCGTCTGCTTTTTACTTTACATAGTTATGTTGATCAGTGACCAAGAAGACCACAATCCTTTGAGTTTCAACAAAGTGGGTGATAGCCATGTGGAAGTCACACTGCTTCTTGCCTGCCCTTATCATCTTCCATGGAGCAGAGATAAATTGACTCATGGAAGAGTACCCTTGGGAGTAAGTGCAGGTCCCTCAGTTGTGTCTGACTCTTTGTGACCCCATGGACTATACAGTCCATGGAATTTTCCAGGCCAGAATACTGGAGTGGGTAGCCATTCCATTATACAGGGGATCTTCCCAACCCAGGGATCAAACCCAGGTCTCCCGCATTGTGGGTGGATTCTTTACCAGCTGAGCCACCAGGGAAGCCCATCCTTGGGAGGGTGGGGGATAAAAAGCAACATACAGTGAGTCTCCTTTGAAATCCCAAGGCTTTCATCAGACACTGTGCTTATTGATCATGATTGTAGTTGGGTTTGCCAGACTTGGTTGCTGAACCCATGAACCCACCTGCGAAAACAGCCACACAGGTGACTGTGTCAGATTGTGGCAGCGTGGAGATGCCTGGGTTAGGCTGGGATGGAGCTTCCTAGCTGGCCCCGTGGGGTGACATCTCACGTTGAACTTCACTGCAGAGAGTGTTTGCCATCTATTTAAACATTCCATTTGCCTTCATCTTCCCAGCAGTGAGTCACTTGTCTGATGGTTTCCTACATAATAGGGGTCATGTTGACAGCAAGAGGGGGCCATCCCAGCCAATGACACGCGAGTGAGGGGCGCTCCTGCAGTCCCCTGCCCCATCTCACCCCCTGCCACTGCACCTCATGTTCCATCTCTGTTTATCTCTTTGCAGGCTTGCAAAGGTTCTGTGAAGACATCGAGATGATGATTGGATTCCAGCCAAACATTTTCTGGAAAGTCTGCTGGGCCTTTGTGACTCCGACCATTTTAACTGTAAGGACTGCATGCTTTATCGTGCCAGCAGCCCCTTGCATGCATATGTGATGCTTCATGTGTGCCTACATACAGATGAGCCTGGGGAGCTGGTAGGATGGATATTATTCCTGTCTTTCAGCTGAGGGAACTGAAACTCAAAGAGGTGAAGCACTCTGCCCAAAGGTGCAAGGCTGATGGAGGGTGGAGGGCAGAGCTAGGACTCATGCTTGGTTTGGAGCATCCCTCGGGAACATTTCCCACTGTATCAGTCTGCCTCGTGTGATCACAGTTCCCGCATGCTAACCACGGTCCACTCTTTGTGCACAGTGTTTTTTACGTACCATCTCATCTCTCCCCTACAGGAGTTCTGTGGGGTTAGTAGTATAATTATCTCCATTTTACAGAGGAGGAAGCTGTTACCCAGAGCTTATGCGACTTGCCTAGGATTGTAGAATTATGAATTGTAATAACAGCCTAGGTTTCAACCCAGGCAGTCTGTCTCTAGAACTTTTAAACACTGCTCAACACAGCCACTATACATCTAATATGTATAGCAGAAGTTAGACTTTTATTGTTCATTTTTATTGCTTTTGAGGATTATCTTATCATCCTCAAGTGTGATGATGACATTTTAAGATCATCTGACATTCATCTTCTTAAAGATCAGAGCCCTTCCTATACCAGTAAATCTGCATAGGGACTCACATGCACATCCTGTCACCTGCTCCTTTATTGTGGCTTAGCTTCTGGCTTTGCCTCCATCCACTCTCTAAGCACAGTAATTGACAAGAGACATTGTCTTTCTTCCTCCCTGGCTTGTGGTCAAAGGCTGCAGGAAGCTGGCTGAAGTTCCTGCTGATCCCAGAAGGTGGCACTAGAAACCAGATTAAGACCCTTGTTTCGCTGCTCCGTAACAGCTTCTTTAAAGGAACATGACAGCTAAACAGTAAAGAAAACAGATATTTTCCTTAAAAAAAAAAACCAAAAAACCCCCCAAAAAACAAAAATCACCCCCAAAACTGGCACAAAGTGAGTTTTAATCAAAACATCTCCATTTCTTTCGGAAAAAGAAGTTTAGACAGAAAAAACATTCAGTATTTCCCTCCCTCGGCATTGACAGGAGACATTATTTAGAAGCCACATCTGTGTGCACATCTGTATCTGATATCACCTATCAGAGGCTGCGGTTTGTCTGAGAAGTCCCACCAGACCGGGGACATGAGAGTTGAAAAGGATTAAGATAGATTTTTCAGTTTCTTGAATTCAGGGCCGACGTTTTTAGCCATCTACCGAGGAAACAGGAGACGCCCCCGCCCCCGCCCCCCTCCCCCTCTGCTGGGTCCGCCTCTGCTGTTTTCCCGATCTCTGCTGAGCTTCGCCAGATCCTCCTGTTACTACTACACACGTTTTATTCTTGGGTGAAATCAAAGTTAGAATCTGTCCCAGATTCTTTCGACCTTTGCTTCCTGTCTTAGAACAGATTAAGCTTCAAAGAACCTTACTCTAGTCTGCAGAAACGTATCACATAGTGATAATCAACACGAGGACTTGTGGGGCTCTAGCATCAGGCAGCCTCTTTAGGAACATTGTCTTTTAAGCTCCCGACCTCCCTGCTTGCTGGGTGATTCTTTCCTCACTTTACAGATGCCTGTGCTGAGGCTTGGAGAGACTGAGGAGCTTGCCTGAGGCCACAGAGCTTGCAGGGGGCAGAATAAGAATTGAATCCAAGGCTATCTAGGCTTCAAGATAATACCTGTCTAACACACTTGAAATATATTTCTGAAAGCCTAGTTGGTTTCATCTCCAAGTGGAGTTTGGCCAATTCTGGATTACAATCATCCCAATCTTTAGGAGCAGAATTTCAGAGAAAAGGGATAATGGGGACTGGCTGTGTTTTTTGAGAAAGTGTCTCAACTGGGCTGTGCTTTACTCAGTTTCCATTATAAAACTCTCCACAGAAGCCTGTGGCAAGGTCCCAGAAAATATTTTCCGCCAAATCCTCCTTCTGTGTTTGGGAGCTAGAGACAAGAAGAAGTGGTCAGTTCCATCATTGGCATCACCTTCTGCTGCCATCAGCTGAATGTCAGGTGGACCTGGCTCCATGGCTAAATTATCCTTTCTCATGGCCAGGTTCATCTGAGAGCAGGGTTTTATCAAAGCTGATTTGGCAGGGTGAAATCGATGGCAAGAGCAAGTTTACACAGATAAATTTGATCTGATACCTGTGTAACAGGAAATGGTATCAGAGGAGCAAGCCTAACGCTTCCTCTTTGGCCATTTGCCCTTCCGTAACATGGTTATCTTGTAGGAGACTAGACTGAGCTGAGATTATGGGTTTCAATGACTTCAAAACCCCTGAAATAAAAATTGATCATTTTTATATGTGCCTTCATGAATTTATAGAGCTATAAATATTCTGCATGCAATTATTGTATACATAGGCAGAACATGTTACTGACTTAGGCACACATAAGCAGAGGTATTGCTATTTATATAGTAAATGAAATGGAGCAACTTACCATAATTACATTAAGCCCTATTTCCAACAGACTTGTTAATAAAGCTTATAACTCTAGGGGCAAATGTTCTAAAGGGGGCCTAGAGTAGATATATCTCTTATAGGAGCAGTATCTTCAACCATTGTCTTCAGGCTCTTGCTGCTTTGAATCCATATATTGAATTACTGTTGCATTGGAATAATCACTTGCCCCGGCAGCCTGGGCTTTGCAGCAATCATAAAGATGCCTTACATTTGTATAATGCTTCCCACTTTTCCAGAATACTTCCACGTATTATCTTTCCTGACGTAATCCCCCCCAATCATTTTTAGGCAATTCTTTTACTGCTTAAGATAGAACAAGAGAGGTGAGGAGGAGTGAGGAAGTAGGCGGGTGCATTGTTCTAGGCGGAGGCTGCCGAAGGTGGGTTGAAAACAGGGGAGCACTCCATTTCCTGAGAGCAGTGCTCCCTCCCCCAACACAGCCATGAGGACCCCTCTTCTGTGTTTCCTGGTGCCTCGTTTTCCCAACATATCTCTTCCTTTGCAGCTGCTCTAACCAAGTTTTCAGAGGTTTCTCATCACTGTTGTCTGCCAAAGTGCGTGGTGAGGGGGCATCAAGGGCTGAAAATGCATCATGACCTCTCTTAAAAGTGGAGGGGGCGGTCCTTCCCTGGTGGTCCAGTGGCTAAGACTCCATGCTCCCAATGAAGGGGGCCGGGGTTTGATCCCTGGCCTGGGAACTAGATCCCATATGCTGCAACTCAGAGTTCACTTGCTGCAACTAAAGATCTCACGAGACACAGCTAGGACCCAGCTCAGCCAGATAAACAAACATTTTTTGAAAAAACCAACAACAAAAAAGGGAGAGGGGTCCCCTGAGTAAATAGCAGACTGTTTCCAGAAAACCGCTGTGTTGTCCACCCTGTGTAAAATGGATCTGTTTTATAGCAGAGAAGTCTGAGACACAGGGGTCCCTCGGCTAGTTAGTGGTAGAGCTGAGATTAGCCCGTCCCCAGCTCGCTGTTTGGTGGCAAGGCCCATCCACCTTATGTCATTTTAGGGGGGTGGGGCCGCCCCTCTTTGTCCCACCGCTGATTATAGCACCAAACTTCCTGCTCAGCCACTGCTCGCGGACCACTTAGCCAGCTGTAGAGGCAGCTCCTGGAGATGGCCCTTTCCCCATTCAAGGTGAAAGCAGAGTAGATTCAATTAGTTTTTCACATTAACCTAGCGGATTTTCCCCTTATAACTCAGGCTTGATTATCAGTTATAGAAAGCAGAGACAGCTCCTTAAAAACACTCACCATCCCCTCTCCCACGTCCACCCCTCAGTCACCCTGGTGTACCTCCTTTAAATTCATCCTCTCAGCCCCTCTGAGTGTATAGACACCCACATGCATCGCTGAATTTTTAATTTTTGTACTTGTGATGGCAAGTACAGCTTCAGCACCTCAGTGCGTGTCAGTTCATCTCTGAAATCCAGTTCTTTTGCTTGGAAAATGTAGTAATAATACTTCCTTTACAGGATCATCACGGGGGGAATATGAGATAATAGCAGTCAGCTCATGGCAGGGGTCTGACACGTGACTGTTGAGGGCTTACTCACATCCCCACCGTAACATGTGCGTTTCTCTTTGCTTCCCAGTTTATCCTTTGCTTCAGCTTCTACCAGTGGGAGCCCATGACCTATGGCTCTTACCGCTACCCTAACTGGTCCATGGTGCTCGGATGGCTCATGCTTGCCTGCTCCGTTATCTGGATCCCGATTATGTTTGTGATAAAAATGCATCTGGCTCCTGGCAGATTTATTGAGGTAATTGTATCAGCTCCTACGCCTGCCGTTCCCTCCCAGGGGAGAAGCTCTGAGAGCTCTGTGCTTTAAAAAAAACAAAACAGAAGATTTGGTAAACTTACTCTAGCGGGAGACTGGGTGATTAAGTGGTTACAGTTGCTATCGTTTCTATTAAACCTGTTTTTATTATGTGTTATTCCTCGAATGGAGGGGCTCCGCCAATCTGCAGGCCGAGCTGTTATTGTGTTCTTCCGCAGAGCAGTGACGGCTCCGAAGAATAAGTGATCAGGTTGTCTTCTCTCTCCGTGAGCTCCCTCCTCCTCTCCCCTCACCCAGAGTTTAAATCCCAGTGTTTGGTTGTTAACCACACAGTAGATCGCCCCTTTCCTGATGTTTCTGTCTGTCGGAGGCACCTCCCCCTCCAAACACCTATTACCAGTTACATTTAAAATCACTAGGCTTAGCCGAGGGATCCAAGCTGATTAACGTGTCACGCAGAATGTAACATCCCCGTAGAACGTAATGAAAGGTCCGGGGCAAGGCTGGTATGAGGTGATGCCTATCTTACTTAGTCCCTTGCTGGACTCATTTCCCATTCCTCATGCAAAAAACTCCCTACCTCACTCCAGAGAGGATGGTAAGGGGACAGCCACTTGCTGAGCCACCGGTGAAGTGTGGTCAGGCTTTTGTTATTCCTGAGAAATCAAGTGCTCAGACGTGCTAGGAAGCGATCAGTGCTGCCTTGTCTTGGAGGTCCAGCGGGCTGCTGGTTCGGACCAGATCGGTGCTACTCAGGGCCTGGCCCAAGGACCAGCACCACCTGGGGGCTTGAAAGTAGAAGTGCAGGTGTTAGTCCCTCAGTCACGTCTGACTCTTTGTGACGCCATGGACTGTATGTAGGCTCCTCTGTCCGTGGAATTCTCCATGCAAGATTACAGGAGTGGGTTGCCATTCCCTTCTTCAGCCGATCTTCCCGTCCCAGGGATTGAACTCAGGTCTCCCATGTTGCAGGCAGATTCTTTACCATCTGAGCTACCAGGGAAGCCTGGGAGCTTCCTGGAAATGCAAATAATCAGGCTTCAACTTTGCTTCGCTGAACCAGAATCTTGGGGATGTGGGACTCTGGTGGCCATAGTTTAACAAGCCCCCAGGTGATTCTGATGCGAATTCAAGCCTGAGAGGCACTGGATGAGAACGAGGTGAAGAAACACATGTGCAGATGCGGGTAGTGAGGAACAGCTGCGTGGGGCTTGCTCTCCATCAGCCAGATTGAGGAAGAGAGCGCCCTGGAGCATCTCACATGGGTTCAGAAGGGGAACAGCAGATGGGAAGAGAGCACATGAGTGAATGGGCTACATGAATGGGCAGGTGATGAGGAGGTAGGCTTTGTTTTTCTTGGACTAAAGATGGAGGCAGAGTTGGCAGAGAGATGCAGGAGTCTTCTTACTGAAGCAGTGGTCCAGGTTCCATCCTCAGGCAATTCTGCCTGTTGTCTCCTTAAGGTGCATTGACACAGTCCCCTCCCCGCCAAGGATGGCTTGCTCTAGCCTTAGACGGACGCCCACTCCCTGACCCAGTAACCTCCTTCCTTCTGAACAGAAGCTGTGTTAGCCTCTGCTACTCTTGTCTTAGGCTGAAATCCTCTAAATTGATGAGCTGGCAATATAAATTTATTATGGTTAATTTGGGACACAAAGGTTGCAAACTGATGATTACGGGGGAGATTAAACTAACAGCTATAAGAAGCAGCTTCTTTTTAATAGGTAATAAACACATCATTGTTCCCTCTGATGTAGTCAGAAATCTGCCTTCTTTTTCCTTATTCTAGAAAATGTTCCGGTCAAATTATGTTTTACCTGAAACATCAGTTGAAGGATAAGAGACATTCCCATTGTTTTTAGCTCGCCTGCAAGAACCCACACTTTTGAACCAAGTCAGAAGTGTATATTTTTGTCAACAGATAATTAAAATCTTTGCTCACTCTTGGCAGTGTATCTTTGGGGTTGAGGTTTTTTTTTTTTCCTGGCCATTTATATACTTTTGGGAAATATGCTAAATAAAATCCAATTATTTTGATGTAACAACTCACTGTTGAGACTAGAACAAAGTAATTGAGTACATGTCCTTTGCAGACTGTGTTTGGCAGTAGAGAGAGCAGCTTGTGGATCCTCTCCATTTGGAGGGAAAAAATGTATAATTAGAATCTGGGCTCTTTATCTTCTATTAATCTTGTGCACAGCAAACCCTGAGCAACTGTAATATTGCTTGCAGGGTAATGTGAATAATTTCAGGTGAACTAAACTAAGTTTCCTCTGTAACACATTCCTGGCCTTGTTCATTAATGGGGCTGGTCTTCCTAACTGCTTCTCCTGGTTGAGGACCTCTTGGTTCCACGAGGTGTTCTGGCAAATGCGGTCACATGCAGTTTGCGGGTGGGTGAGTGGTGTCTGGGGAAAAGGGTGCTTTGCTTCTGTGACTCTGTGTGTCTTTGGCTTCTTTGCAGAGGCTGAAGTTGGTGTGCTCGCCGCAGCCGGACTGGGGTCCCTTCTTAGCTCAGCACCGTGGGGAGCGTTACAAGAACATGATCGACCCCTTGGGGACCTCTTCGCTGGGACTCAAACTGCCAGTGAAGGATCTGGAACTAGGCACCCAGTGCTAGTCTGATGGCATGGGATGGCCCAGACTTGATTGTCTTTCTCCTCTCTGCCTTTCCCGGATGCTTTCCCCAGCTGTTTTCCCATTTTTTGTCTTCCTTCTCCCCACGTCTCGGTTCATACCCGTGCATGAGAGCGATGACTTAGAAAAGTAGGACATAGTGTTGCATGCTGCAGCCAAGAGCTGGACGGAGCTTGGTTTGCCCGTGTCCACGCTGTCAGCTTCCAGTGGGGTTTACCTCACAGGCTCGAATCCACGAGGGGAGCGCCTCCCAGTGAAGTCACACGTAGGTGTTTGTGAGTTGGTCAGTAGAGAAGCATCCCCTGTGATTGTCACCAGTGGGGCCAGTCAGGCTGATGCAGGATAACCAGACGGTTGGTTTGCACTCATCTGAGCCATGTCGTGGTTTCGTTCAGACCCACAAAGTTCAGGACAGGGTGTCTTTGGAGGGTTGGCAGTGGTCAGAAAATGTTTGCAAGTAAGATGAGGCTGGTGGATTCAGACACCCCCAAGGTGATGAAGTTCCCATTTCCATTGACTGGGGCTCTGTTTCCATCATTTGGACCAACTATCTCACGTACGCCAAGGACTCACATGCTTTCTCTCTGCAAGCTGAGAACCTCAATGAAGAGTCGGCTCTATTCCCTCAGTTGGTTTTTTTTTTTAATGACCATGGTTGTGAATTCTTTGGGTCCTTTCCTCTACCTCTGCTTCATATTATTTGTGCCCGATATCATACGTTCATACCCGAGTGCCCTTCTGGTTTCTCCATAAGTCGAGCACCATGGTCCAGTGGCACCGTCCCGTATGTCTTCTCTTCCAGATGTCTTTCTACGAGCTGTAGTTACTTTGTCTCTCAGCCTCTGGGAAACTGAGACTTGCCCTGGTTCTGTCTATGTGTTATATATATCAGACACAAACTCTCGAAAGACAGATAATATCTCAGTTTTTACTCTTCACTTTTTCACGCACAGTCAATGCCAATTGTAGCCATTGAATCAAAGAAGTAGAGAGTTGAAGAGAAAGCAACCATAATACTCACTGCACTTTTTAGGTCACTGCAGGTACAGAAGTTTCTGATACATGCAGGTTAGGTAAGTAGCAAGTGAGCCAATTAGAGCTATTGATTTTAAGACTACACTTAGCTGATACCATTTGAAGAGTTCCCAATTCACAGTACTCATAATCAGACTCTAATGAGAGCGGATCATATGTCTACAGAGATTGGTGAAGCTGTAGCCTCTATTATCTTCTTGTATCCTGAACATGCATATATGAGATTTTTAAAATGTGGTAAGTGTTCATATAGTGTGTACTTGTAATGGTGTTTTCTGTCCTTATAAATATCTTATGAATCACTGTAGAGATGGTGAGTATAGTGTAGTATAGTCTTTTTTTCCCCCCCTTCTAGTAATAATATCTAAACTTTAAATTGTTTCCTTAGGGGAGACCATTGCAATCATTTTCTTATTTGTTTGTCTTCATATTACAGGGTCTCAGGCAAAGTTTTCAGTTCTAATCTTGTATATTGATGTGACATTTTCATCTTTTCAACAGTAACGAAACCCAACAACAGACCTTAAAGTAATACTTTTTAAAAAATAATTTCATTTGTTAAAGAAAAAAAAAACTCAGCTCATCTTACTGAGCTCTTTCTTTTCTGGGGCAGATATCATTGTCACTTGCCATGTGAACTTCAGGTTTTGAAGAGTAGTCTGTGGAAACTTTCAAAAAAGGAAATGCAGATGGGTTTCGAACTCTAGGTTTTTCATCGCTTCTGTTTTCAAGGCGTGTTTA
>NW_011494960.1:4230316-4247984 GCF_000754665.1 Bison bison bison | reverse complement strand
ACTTACCTCCCAAAGCTAGAACTTACTGGAATCCATCACAGAGACTAAACCCTAAGCTTCCCTTAGACTTAGCTTTAGGAAACTGAGCCGTGACCTTCCTGTCCCAGTGTTTCCATAGCGACCTGTCCAGCGTTAACATTGGTTTCCTTGAGAAAGCCATATTGAAAAGAAGTCCCGAGGGCTCTAGCAGATCCTGCACGGTGGTACCGAAAATTAGCCTCTCCCCTTGGTATCCGACGGGGTGGGAGAGGAAGGGAGGACTAGCTTTGGTTTGGAAAGGATCTGCAGCCTTTCCAATTTGAACATTGAAGAAAATCACTGAAATCAATTAGCATCCTCCCGTGGGAACGATGGGTTTGCAAAAGGATGCGTGGTTTCTGGCTTTCCTCTCTTGCCTCTTGGCTAAAGTTTGAGTCGGATGCTGGATGCCAACCCAATTTCTGTTAATTATTGCTGTTGTGATTGAAGAGGGGGTGAGGTAAACTCATGGATGCTACCAGATTTGTTTTGTACACACCGCAAGTTCGATTCATTGTGACAATGCGGACAGCCTCATTAACTAGTGCGTTTTGTACTTGGGGCAGGACAAATTCATTACAATTTGTCCAGTTAAGACCCAGGGGCTGTTCCCTGAGTAATTGGGTTTTTGTGTGTGTGTCTATCTGTGTTTTTAACTGTTTTCCTACCGTGTCCAAGTTTCATGTACAGTGTCCTTAAAGGTGGAAGGTTCTAAGCTTACCTGGGAATGGCTACCTTGTGAGTTTAGTTTTGTCTCTTTGTACAGTCGTGTTTAACTTTCGAGGCTTTCCTTGCCAGAGCCGAGTTCGGTATCTGAGTTGTCTCCGCTCATGGCCAGTCTGCTCCGGCGGTACCTCCCCTGGACTTGGCTGGGACGCTGAAATGCATATGACCAGGTGGATGTTTCCATGCTATTGAAATGCACCGTCAAGTGGATGGAAGAAAATGAATGAATACAAATGAAATGAACAGCATTGTCATAAAGCGCCACTTGAGAGTTCCCCTTCAAATGGAGGCAAAAACTGAGTTGCTGAGGAAAGGCTTGTTTTGGCTCACTGTGCAGAATGGTGGGGTGTTTTCTACTTGTGAAATTGTTTCCTGATACCAACAAATGCCAGAAACCCATTCCGAGAAAAAAAAAAAGCCATATGTTAAAAACAGTAACCCTGTAATATCCTTAAAGGAGAAAAATATGTGTATGTCTTAACAATTGGTGTTGTGACTTCTTATGCATTTATTTGTCTTGTGTATTAGTAACTTTTAATCTCCTTAAGGCTGTGTGTTTGTCATGTACAAATGTCTCCAGTCTGGTCTCTCTTCTCTTTCTCTCTCATATTTATTTATTGCATGAAATCTGTGGTCAATGCAAAATCTCGATGACCTCAACGTCTTTGAAATTTCCACTGTGTCTTTAATAGGTCAGAAATGGAGTCAACTTGTATTTCAGTGAGCGGCACTTTAAAAGGACATTGACCACAATGACCTGGAAATGGATAAGACTTGGGTTGTCTTTCCTAAGGTTGCACTGGAGTTGAGTTTTCCTTTAAGTTCTAATTCTGTTATCTCTATGTGCCTCGTGCTTCTGATACACTTGACCTGTCAGCATGGTTTTCCCATGCCTAAAACTAAGATTTTTTTTCTTTTCTCTTTGTTCCCTTGGCCATTGGTCATCATTCTTTTCACCAGAGACTTGCACAGTAACTATTGCTTCATGTAAGTGTGATGGCAAGATCCTGCTGCTGCTACCTGGCTTTGGGTCTGTGACACACTTCTGCAGGCTGGGTGGTAGGTCCTCCTGCAGAGAAAACAGGCCAAGGCCAGCGAATGAGTGTCACCTCTGTTTCCTCTTGGGTATTGTGTAGGAAACCTCCAGGCTGGGAGCACAGGTTTGGATGATCGAATCTTAATGGTGATTTCTCTGCAAAGTGGTCTGAGGATTTGCAAAAGTAAAGCTATCGTTCCTGGATTTTGCTTCAACTGTACAGGAAGGCCAAGTGATTTTGAATTGTGGTCTCTGCTTTGGTCACCTCTGAGCAGCCTGCAGCCAAAGAGAAAGTGTTCTCAGATTGGGTATTCATCACCCTCAAGAGGGAGCAGTGGCTTGATTTGCCTGCCATGGCTTAAATACATCTTCAGGTAACCATTTGCCTTATAGGTGTATTTTATTGTTAGGATGATACTTAGTAACTGACTAGGAACTGTTTTGTGTCTCATTTTTTGGGTCTTTTTTTTGCACTTTATATGGACCTATCATGGGGTAGGTTTATTCTTTAACTGCGTACTTGGCTATTGTCCTTAATGCAGGCATCTTATGTTGTCCTGTCGCCTATGAATAAAGATATGTTCCCTAATCAGGTCCTTATATTTTTTCATTAACTGTACATGAAGAAAATATATTACATTATAAATGATGCATCATATATATATATATATCTTATAGAGTACATATTATATACTGTGCATTATTCATTTAAGAAGTCATTATTCTTGAGGCCCTACCTCAAATTTTGTATTTATGTGTACAAATGCAATTTATGGTATTATATATTTGCCTATTATATACTGATATAAATTAGAATTTATCCTAATAATGTATGAATTGACAAACCCCTAAATAAATATCAGTGTTTAAAAACCTGATTGCTACAGAATTGTGTCTTTTTCAAACCCGCTACCCACATTCTTTCTTTTGTAACAAATGGCCTTCAGGTATTCCCAGGATTGATCTGTTTTGTTGGGAGAAACCTGGAACAGAAATGGAAAACTGCCCTCCTGGGAAAATGAGATATTGCACTGCTGCAGAAACAAATATCAATTAAATTGTTATATTCGGAGCCATCAGAATACACTATTGTTTGCTGAATTATTAATCACCCCTCCTGGGAAAGGAGAGAGAGGGAGGGAGAGAGGATCTGAGTGAATCTGAACAGAAGGACTGGGCAAGTTAAATCCTTGGGTATATTTTAATGACCACTTTGTCAGTCTTCAATTCAACTTTATTTCAATTCTGCAAACATTTACATCGCTCCTCCACTGAGTTAGACCCCAGGCTACGCTGAATAAAAAATGAAACAGTCCCGGGGCTCATGGAACACAGAGCTAAGTAAAAAGACTACACATATTAAACCAGCACACAAGCAGATCAATACATGTCATTCCTCTCCTTTAAGTGTGTGGAGCTCCCATGTTCCCCACCCCCCGCCCCCCTGGGCAAAGAGGGGCCCTGAGCTCTGGGGTCGTGTGTAGAGACTGGCAGCTGTGCGTTCCTGTCGGATCCTGTTAACCCAGAAGCTTGACCCTGTCTTCCTCAATGAACCCAAACATGCTCTACCTCCAACTCCAGCTGCCATTTCGGACTGGCTATAGGGGTAAGCCACACCACTCTTAGTGGGAAAAGAGATGCTCTTGGAAGCTGATGCTGCAAACTGCAAGCCAAGAGCATCGGGGTCCATCCTGTGATAATGAGACTGCCACACAGCCACTCAGGCTTGTCTGTAACCCTGCACTTCAGCACGCAGACCGAGCAGCAAATAACAAACTCAATGAAGACCTCATCTTGAAAGAAGAACTCTCCATGGCATCAGAATTTGGTGCCGGCTCATCATCCTTGGTTTCCTTCCTGAGATCCCTTTGCTCAGCTGTGTTTTAGTTTTGGGGGGAAAATTCTCAAGCCTTTATAAAAGCAGTGGGTGTAGAATATTGTCTCTCATGTCCACATCACTCAGTTTCAACCATTAACCGACTCATGTCACCCCCTTTTTTTTTTTTAATGTATCCCTCTCCCCACTCTGAATTGAAACTATTTCTGTGGAGTGTTTCAAAGTAGAGCTTAGACACCATGAGCTTTCACTTGGGAAGGCTCCATTGTGTTTATATGCCCCAATATTATTTATTTGTTAAAAAATTCTGACTGCTGGGTGCGCGTTGCAGCCGTCAGCCTCTCTCTAGTTGCAGTGTGTGTGCTCCTCTGGCTGTGGCATGCAGGCTTAGTTGGCATGAGGCACGTGAGATCTTAGTTCCCCAACCAAGGGTCAAACCTGCATCTCCTGCATTGCAAGGCAGATTCTTAACCACTGGGCCACCAGGAAAGTCCCTAATTTTTATTGGAGTATAGTTGATTTACAATACTGTGTTAGTTTCATGTTTACAGCAAAATGATTCAGTTGTGTGTGTGTGTGTGTATATCTATATTCTTTTTCAGATTATTTTCCTTTATTATTGTTGTTCAGTCATTAAATCGTGTCTGACTCTTTGTAACCCCATGAACTGCAGCACACCAGGCTTCCCCAGTCCTTCACCATCTTCCTGAGTTTGGGCAAGCTCATGTCCACTGAGTCAGTGATGTCATCCAACCATCTCATCCTCTGTCACCCCCTTCTCCTCTTGTCCTCAATTTCTCCCAACATCAGGGACTTTTCCAATGAGTTGGCAATTCACATCAGGTGGCCAGAGTATTGGAGCTTCAGCATCAGTCCTTCCAATGAATAATCAGGGTTGACTTCCTTTAGGATTGATTGGTTTGATCTCCTTGCAGTCCAAGGGACTCTCAAGAGTCTTATCCAGCATCACAATTTGAAAGAATCAGTGCTTTGGCACTCAGCCTTCTTGATTGTCCAACTCTCACATCAGTACATGACTACTGGAAAAAGCATAGCATTGACTAAACAGACCTTTGTTGGCAAAGTGATGTCTCTACTTTTTAATGTGCCATCTAGGTGTGTCATAGCTTTTCTTCCACAGAGCAAGTGTCCTTTAATTTCATGGCTGCAGTCACTGTCTGTGGTGATTTTGGAGCCCAAGAAAATAAAATCTGTCACCGTTTCCACTTTTCCCATACCTATTTGCTGTGAAGTGATGGGGCTGGATGCCATGATCTTGGTTTTTGAATATTGAGTTTTAATCCAGCTTTTTCATTCTCCTCTTTCATCCTCATCAAGAGGCTCTTTATTCCTCTTTGCTTTCTACCATTAGAGTGGTGTCATCTGCATATCTGAGGTTATTGACATTTCTCTCAGCAATCTTGATTCCAGCTTGTGAGTCATCCAGCCTGGCATTTCACACAATGTACTCTACTTATAAGTTAGATAAGCAGAGTGATAATAAGCAGCCTTGTTGTACTCTTTTCCCAATTTTGAACCAGTCCGTTGTTCTATGTTCAGTTCTAATTTTTGCTTCTGATCCTACATATAGGTTTCTCAGGAAACAGGTAAGGTGGTCTGGTATTCCCATCTCTTACAGAATTTTCACTGCTGCTGCTGGCTGCCCTGGGGTCAATCTCCTGCCCACCTGGCCTTCCACTGGCAGAGCTCTGGCCCATGCCTTTCCTGCCCTGTGGCTCCTCAAAGTTATTGTCCAGGCCTGGTGAGCCTGGCCACCTTGACAGCCTCAACAAGCATTTTCCATTATAGTCTATTACAAAATAATTGAATATAGTTCCCTGTGCTATATAATGGGTCCTTGTTGGTTATCTGTTTTATATATGGGTGTGTGTATATAACTCTTTAGTCTTTCCCTAAGTGGGGATGGTGATGAAATATGGGAGGCTTAGTGCTCACGTATCTATAGCAGGTTGATCTTCTCTGGGCTGTTAACAAGGGTACACGGATCTATTCGAAATGAGCTAATGGTGTTCACTCTGATACCTCCCCTGCCTCCCCTTGCTTCCTGCATCCAATCTTTCATCTTGTTTCATCTGTTTGGCAACGATTCCCCCCTGACTTTGTGGCTGTTTTCCTGCTGATCTCACTCCTGCTGCCTTGATTGTTCTCTGCTTTTGTTCCTGTCTCCTTCCTAAGTCTCCCCAGATGTGTCTCCTGGAACTACAGATTCAGAATCTCACGGTTGTGTGGAGGTCCAAGGTCATTTATTCCAGCATCTCAGATGCATAGATTCTTCTCTGATAGTCTGTTTTGTGGGAACTGGGTTTTCGAGGCGATACATGTAGGGTGGGTAGTCACTGTCTAAAACAAATTGGCCATAGGACTCTTAAATAGAGAACACCTCCAGTGCCTTTAAAATAGCTCAACTTGACAAAAATTGGATTTACATATCCTACTGCATTAAACTGAGACTGTGTGTGGTTTGGGTCACTCTTTTCTTTCCTTTAATGCAATCTGTAATTCTATAAGAATTTTCATATTGTAAGTGATTTAACCTGACCCTGTTCCTCTTTCCAGGAAGCTTCTCCAGATGCCTTAGAATGAGGAGAAAATAATATCTGGAATATAATATGGATTGCATTGAAACAGAATCACACTTTGACGATCTATTAATCCATTCACTCATATATTTATTTTTACACTCTATTCAATGTCTTAATATTGTTAAGACATTGATATCTTTCCAGTACCTAATAGTTTGTGACACATAGTAGATACTCAATAAATACATTTTTAATCAAGTGAGCAAATATTGAGTGTTGGTTCTCTACGAGGAACAAAGCTCAGTGTTACGTGTAAGAAAAACGCGAGTAAGAGTTGGATTGTGCCTCCAGGTCACTCAGTGTGATATATACATGTTGCTGTGATACCCAGTGGGAATAACCACAGGGTATAGGACAAGAACACACGGAGGGGATGTGGAGGAAGAAATGCCTTCTGTCTGAGCAGATTAGGCCGGATTTCAGGAAACAGGGACATGGGGAGAGTTTTGACCGTGAGAAAAATATCAGCGTAACCAAAAGCGGGGTCTGGCTGCTTGCCACTCAGATGCCAATAAAGAGGCCAGGTTGACGGAAAGGAAAATTTGCTTTATTCTGGATGCTGGCAACTGGCTGGGGGGTGGATACCTCCTCTCCAATGACAATCCATGGGCTAGAGCTTTTATAGGCTGAGGAAGGGGACTACATGCAGAAATAGCATAGTCACTCTTGACGGTCATCTTGAAATTGGTCATTAGTGGTCTGACCAGCATCCTCTTGATTGCATAGTTCGTCTTCAGTTCCAGGGTCAATTTGTTCCCATATCCTCGAGACCAATTCTTGGAATTGTGGCAGCTTATGTCATGGCTATAGTTTGGTTATCGTGTAGTTAACTTCTCCACGTGGTGGGGGTTTCAGTATCTATAAGACAGCTCACAGGAGATAGCTCAGAATATTATCTATAGCCCTTGAGAAGGAACTAAAGGCCCTTGACTTTGCTTAATGATTAAACTATTATTATTTGGTCTCCTTTGACTGTTTACCTTTGTTTCTGCATCTTCTCACTTCTCTGACTAAACTTATTCTTTAGCTAAAGTTTCTCCATAGGCTAAAGGCAGGCAGAGGATATGGTGGGACAAGAAGCAGAGGGTCCTGCTTTGTTTTGTTAGGATGAGCTTTGGAGGTAGACAAGACCAAGTGAGTGATGGTATGGGGATAAGACAGATCATGTCAATAAAAATGGGGGGAGAAGGTGGAAAGTGTCAGAAATGCTTGTGGGAAGTAAGGACTAAGGCTGAAGAAGGAGTTTAGGACTTGACAGTCAGGTGCTTTCAATGGCAACATGAAGAGTTCAGAAGCTACCAAGGAAGGTTATTGATCATGGAGAGAGATTTCCTGGCAAAGGCAGCTATGATGCCAGAGACAAAGCACTGTCCTGGGTTCGAGCGCCAGCTCTTTGTCTTATTACCACAGTCTCGGTTTTCTCAATTTCTGGTGCAATTGGAACAGTTATACCCATGTCACATAATTACGAAGCACATTCAGCTAAAATTTGTATGTGAGAATTTAACACCTAAGATATAGCTGTTGGATATTGGCTGTTAGAGTCAGAGCTGTGCATTCGGAATATTGGCCTGGTCGCTGTGTCAAGGATGGATGGAACTGGGGAGAGAGGTGGGGCAAGAACACTGGTTTGATTGTGCAAGAAACCAAACTTTTCAAAGTGTTAGAAGGAATAGTGAACCACTAGGTTGTAAATCTAGGAATATACCCAACAGTAGCAGGCACTCTCCTTTCTGACCCATGTGACTGGGGCCATCGGGGTTTATGTTTAAAAATTTGAGCAATCAGCATGGCGATGACACCAGTCAGTAGGGTTGGAGGCTGGAGCATGGTCCTGGAGACTCTTGCTCTGCCAGATACTGCCATGTTAGCTTCTGGATCTTGGCAAAGTCTGAGTCCAGAGGGGGTGCTGGGACAGGCGGGGCCTTGAGCTGGGACTCGGGGTTCTCAGGGCAGCCTGGATATTCTTCTTCCATTACTTGGTTCCTCTGCTGTCTCCTCTCAGGAAGGGGAGGCTAAGGGACTCTGTGGCTACTTATGAGAGATGCTCATTTACACCACTTGCCTCTGGACTGTTTGCCATGTCCATTCCACGCTGGTGCTGGGGAGAGGTGCACAAGAGAACCCTGGGCATGACCTTCCAAGGGTGTATGAATTTGATCCTTCTTGACTGTGGGTTTTGAGATAAGCCATACCGAAAAAAATCTCTGCTCCAAAGGGGAGAGCACTGCCAAGTGTAGGCTTGTGGCAGTCTCAACGTGCTGGGTCTCTTTTCCTGCGTTCTTATGAATGCTTCTACACACCCTGTGTTTTGGGGTGAGGGTAAAAAGTATGAGGAACTTGTACCAGACCGGTATTGATGTTTTGCAAAGTTGGTACAGTGTAAGGGAGTGTGGAGACTGAACTTCTCTGATTTCCTGTTCTTAAAGAAGAACGTTTCTGACTTTAGCTAGGCTTGTTGTCATCTGACCAAAATGTGACATTCCCTAGTTTTCAGGAATGGTAGATAAGGTAGACTGCCTATTGGTTCCACTTTTTTACCCTGTCCCAAATCACACCCGGGCTATGTCTTCATCGCGGGCAGATTATACTCATCCTTGACTTTATTAGCATGTAAGCAGAAGTGATAGTGCATCCGTTTTGAATCTAGACTTTAGAAGACCTGACCTATTTCCCTGTCTTCATTTGAACCTCTTCCTGCCATGAGAAGAACAGGTCCTGCTAGCCCAGTGGTTCAAGGAAGATGAGAGGCATGTGGGACAGAGTCGTTCAGCTGGCACACAGACCCGCTGTGAGAAGTAGGGTCAACCCAGCCCCTGTAGCTTGAAGCAGCCGTGCCTGAGTGAGGCTGGGTGAGCTGAATCCTCGCCAGCCTGTAGATGCGTGTGACAGCATGCTTAGTGTTGGGTGCTACTGAAACTCTGTGGTTGTTTATGCTACAATAGCTAGAAGAAACGCAGGGAGCGACCAGGCAACTAGATTCCACCCAAGTTTAAGTGGAAGTGGCACGTGGAGCTCCTAGGCCCCTTCTCTTCATTCTCTATGTTTGCTTTCTGGAATGTGGAATAAATGGCTGGAGTACCAGCAGCCGTGTTGAACTGTGAGGACAAAAACAATGTTTTAGGAAGGATGAAACAGAAATCTGAGAAGAGCCCGGCTCCCTGTGGACTTCATAAAGCCACTAAATTAAACCTCACTCAACTCTGGAATGTGTATTTTTTAACCTGAGAGGGTCTTAAGTCTTATATAAGGTATCATCTGGGAGTTTTTCCTGTTATGTGAAGACAGACAGAATCCTTACTGATACAGGTTGTAAAATGAACTAGGATGGCTGGAAGGAGACCCAGGGAACCACTGGGAGATGTGGCAGAGTTTAATGATACTCGGTTGCTGAGGAGAACTTTTGAGGCCTGTGACTCTGGAAAGTGGTCTAAAAGCAGGGGGAATGAGCATTTTTGTTTCATGTAGATGAGGAGATCCAGTCTGAAGAACTCATGTGAAAGGTTGTTGCCTAAGGTAACTAGAGCAGGCTATCCCTGTTCAAGAATACCTGTCCCGTTATGCCATCGCATGGCCTGAATTTCCTCCAGGAGATGGTCATGGCTTTGGGTCACCAGACCCGCTCAAGGATGCGCCATCCTCCCTAACTCAGCGTAAGTACAAAAGGACCCCTTCCTCCTCCTTTTTCTGTGGAGCGATGGTAGGAGTGTTGCACACAGGGCTCTTCTACCAGGAATAAAGGATCACTTTGAGGCCTGGAAAACAAAGCTGGGTGAGCACTTTGTGGGCAGCCCAGGGCCACAGGACAATTGAAGGAGCCTTTATGGAGGGAAGTTTGAGAGAGTTTCAAGGGGGTCGTTTTCCCCCCACCCTTTTGGTTTCCATGTGAGGGATTTTCCTTTGATTCTCCTGGACCTTTCCTGTACTCCCTGCTCGCTCCACTTTTCATAGACGAGGCAGACAGCCATCGGTCCTCATTTCTCAGTGAGTCCTCTTTCACTTTCTCCACCCCGATCGGTGGGAGCAGATGGCTGCACCAGGATCCAGGCTGGAGGCAGGGAAGATGGCCAGTCCATTTTGGCTTTCGTGGGAGGCTATGCTCTCCCAACACTGTCATGTTGATAAAGATGATGCTTGGCCTCTTGCTAACTCATTTATTTCTCAGTTGGTCAGAACTCATGAAGGAAATAGGGTTGCTATGTACTGGTTTCCCACAAGACCTCAACAAGGAGACTGAATCCATAGGCTTTATCCTAGGAAAAGTGGTGTAGCTTAGCAGTTGTTCAGTTGCTCAGCTATGTCTGATTCTTTTGTGACCTCATGGACTGTAGCCCTCTAGGCTTCTTTGTCCCTGGGATTTCCCAGATAAGAACTGGAGTGGGTTGCCATTTCCTTCTCCAGGGGATCTTCTCAACCCCGGGATCAAACCCATTTCTCCTGCTTGGCAGGCAGATTCTTTACCACTGAGCCACCAGGGAAATCCAGCTTAACAGTTAAGTATACAGATTCTGCAGTCCAGCAGCCTGGGTTTGAAACTTGACTTAGGCACTCATTTGACAAATTGCTCAGTTTTCATATCTGTAAACTAAGTGTAATAATCCCACATACTTCACTGGGTTGCTTTGAGGAATTAATCCATAGAAAGCACTTAGTGTGGTAACCCATACCTCATTATACTTGAAAAATGAGCCATTATCATTCTGGTTGGGGTTGAGGTGAGGCCCGCGTCTAGCCCCTGCTTGAGAATGGGTTTCTGCTTTCCCCTGATCTATAGGAATGGCCAACATGTGCTTATGTAACACGTAACCTGGATATGTGAACACCTTGGTTCTTATCATCAGAAACTCAAAACTCATCTAAGATAATTGATGCTATGGATTAGGAGGATTTCATCCAAAAAATTATGGAACAATTTTGTCTATGATGTCTACATATAGATTTTTCTGTCTTCCTTCAGATTGACACCTCACTTTGTCCTAAAAAGTCTTTGAAGCTGCAAGACAGAAGGACAGTAGTTAACTTCACAAGACACGGGTCTCTCTTATCTGGATGTCATTGAAACTGATGGTAGTGACTGGAGTAGAGAATGCATATTTTGTGTGTGTGTTGTGTGTAGAATTCTTATATTCATATAGAAACAGAGGCCCATGCATGGATATATTCATTCATCCCCTCTTTGCAATTGCATGTGGATTTCAGGAAATGAAAATACCCACCCAGGTCCAGGCGTGCATAGTTCGAGAGAGTCTGGCACTTGCTGGGTTGGTGAAGGACACTTGGGAGTTTTCGCACTTCTCTGGACTCTGCCACATGATTGGCACTTGGGTTAGTTTCCTAGGGCTGTTAACAAAGCGCTGTAAACCTGAAGGCTTCAAACAACAGATATTTAGTCTCTCACAGTTCTGGAGGTTAGAATCTGAAGTCAAGGTGTTGGCAGGGCCAGGCTCTCCCTGGAGCCTCCAGGAGAGGATCCGTCTCTGCTTCTTCTGGCTTCTGGTGGCCCCAGGCGTTCTATGGCTTAGAGCACTTCAGTGTCTGCCTGTCACATGCTTACATTTGTTATGTCTCTGTCTTCACGTGACAGACATTTTCCCCCTCTTACAAGGACATCAGTCACAAGGAATGAGGACCCACTAATGACCTCATCTTCACCTGATGATATCAGCAAAGACTCAGTTTCCAAAAAAGGTCACATTCATAAGCACTGGGAGTTAGGCTTTAGCATGTGTTTTTTTGTGGGGGTGGGGTGGGGTGGGGGACACAAGCCAATCCATAACTATCCTCCATTCTCTTCAGTTTTATCAGGAAATGTGTCATGAGTCCCTAAATGTGAAGGTAGTTGGAAGGCTGTTTGGACACAGGAGAGTGCCCTGGGGTGAGGGACTGGAGGGCACTAAATGAGATGGAGAGTTTCTCAGCCTTGGACGCTAAGAAGGAGTCTTCCTCTTTCTTCCTCTGTGAAATTCACTGCCCTGCAGAGTCAGCCGTGGAGCAGCTCTGGGGGCCAGTGGGACAAGGCAGTCTGTTGCCTTGGTGATGGCCAATGAGAAGTGTCAGTTCTCCGTGCTGCTTCCTGGGACAACATCCATTGATTCATCCAACAAACGTTTATTGAGCTCCTAAAATATGCCAGGTCTGTCCTAGGTGGAGAGACACAGTGGTGAACAAGAAAGATAAAAAGCCTACTCGTGTGGCATTCTCTGCGTGGGGAGACAGAATAAATGCCAACAAATCAATCAATATTTCAGATAGTAATAAGCACTATAAAAAAATTAAGCAGGGCTAGGAGACAGAGAGCCATGGGCATGACGTGAGAAGCTTCTGTAGGCAGGGTCTCCCCAAGGAGTTGACACTTGAACAGAGGCTGAAGTCATATGAAAAGTGAACCACACTAAAATTTATGGAAAGGATGTTCCAGGCCGAGGGGGCAGCAAGTGCAGAGACCATGAGGAAGGAGGGTGTGAACTTGGAATGTTTAAGGAATAGCAAGATTCTGGGGTGAGCAAGGAGGTCAGGGGGAGAGAGCTGGGAAGCTGGGCAGAGGCCTTGTGAGATGTTTGGATTTATTCAAATTATGATAGAAAAGAGCAAGGGAACTTTTGAGCAAGGGAATGTGATCTGATTCATGTCTTGAAAAGCCGACTATGCCTGCTAAGGGATGGCTGAATTATAAGGGGCAAGAGAGGAGGTAGAGAGAACAATTGGAAGTCGAGGGCAATAGCCAAGGAAAGGGGAAGTCATGGATTCGATGGAGGCAGGAGGAGTGAGGGGTGGTGAGGTGCGGTTGTTTGGGATTTTTCTTTATGTCTAAGGGAAAGCAGGGGTTTCCCAGGTGGCCCTAGAGGTAAAGAACCCACCTGCAAATGCAGGAGGTATAAGAGAAGAGGGTTAAATCTCTGGATCAGGAAGATCCCCTGGAGGAAAGCATGGCAACCCGCTCCAGTATTCTTGCCTGGAGAATCCCATGGACAGAGGAGCCTGGCGGGCTACAGTCCATGGGGTTGCAAAGAGACGCAATTGAAGCGACTTAGCGTGAATGCAAGAGAAGGGAAGTCAAGGGTGACCCTGGGTTATTTGGTTGGAATGCCTGATGAAGATTGGTGCCATCTCCTTAGAAGGCAGCAAGCAGGGAGTTTGAGAGGTGTGTGTGTGTTAGTTGCTCAGTCATGTCTGATTCTTTGTGACCTCATGGACTGTAGCCCGTCAGGCTCCTCCATCCATGAAATTCTCCAGGCAAGAATACTGGAGTGGGTTGCCATTACCTTCTCCAGGGGATCTTCCCAACCCAGGGATCGAATCCCAGTCTCCTGCATTGCAGGCGGATTCTTTACCATCTGAGCCACCAGGGAACACAGTTTGGGAGTGAGGGGGAGTTAAAAGTCCTCACTTGGAACACATTGCAATTTTTTAATGATCACTAAAGAAGTTTTACAAAATAGCTTTTTAAAAATATGTATTTATTTGGCTTTGTTGGGTCTTAGTTGTGGTGCTTGGGTTTAGTTGCCCTGCAGCATGTGGGCTCTTAGTTCCCGGACCAGGGATGGAACCTATGTCCCCAGCACTGGAAGGCAGATTCTCAATCACTGAACCACTAGGGAAGTCCTTAAAGTCATCTCTGCTGCTGCTGTTCACAATATATTAAAAGCCATTGACTTGTACACTTTGGGTGAAGTGTATAGTATGTGAATTGTATCTCAATAAAAAAATCAGCTTTATTGAGATACAATTCACATACTATACACTTCACCCAAAGTGTACAAGTCAATGGCTTTTAATATATTGTGAATATTTGTTTTTCAGCATCATCATAATCAATTTTAGGGCATTTTCATTACCCCCCCCCCCAAATAAGTTCTGCATTCCTTAGCTGGCACCTGCTAATCTTTCCTTCGGCTTCCCCCTGCCTTAAGCAACTGCTAATCTACTTTCTGTCTCTATAGATTTGGACATTTTACATAAAAGGAATAATATGACATGTGGTTCTTTGGGACTGACTCTTTTCACTTAGCATAGTATTTTCAAGATTTATCCCTGTTGCAGCATGTATTAGTACTTCATTTCTTGTTATTGCTGAATAATATTCCATTATACAAATATCCTGCCTTTTACTTGTCCATTCATCAGCTGATGGGCATTTGGGCTGTTTCTACTTTTTGGCTATTACGAGTAATGCTGCTGTGAACATTTGTGTAGAACTAAGTGTGTGGCCATATGTTTGCAGTTCTTGTGTCTGTACCCAGGGGTAGAATTGCTGAATCATATGGTAACTTTATGTTTGACTGTTTGAAGAACCATTTTACATTCTCACCAACCAGTATATGAAGGTTCTAATTTCTCCGCTTCCTTGTCAACATTTACTATCTGGCTTTTTGGTTTTAGCCATCCTCGTGGGTGTGAAGTGATATCTCATTGTAGTTTTGATCTGCATTTCCCAGATGGCTAATGATGCTGAGCATCTTTTCATGTGTTTCCTGGCTGCTTGTTTTTCTTCTTTGGAGAAATGTCTATTCAGATCCTTTGCACATGTTAAAATTGGGTCATTTGTCTTTACTATTGAGTATAATAATTTTTAGTAAGTGCGAGTAGTTTAAATCAGGAATCTTGTGCGTATGTGCTCAGTCATGTCCGACTGTTTGCCGCTCCGGACTATAACCTGCCAGGCTCCCCTGGCCATCGGATTTCCCAGGCAAGAATACTGGAGTGGGTTTCCATTTCCTACTCCAGGGGATCTTCCTGACCCAGGGATTGAACCCATGTCTCCTGTATCTCCTGCACTGGTTGGTGGGTTCTTTACCACTGTGCCAAATAAGTGGGAAGCCCAAATAAGACATAGGACTTGCAGATTTGTTCTCCGTTCTGTAGGCTATCTTTTCTCTCCCCATGATGTCCTTTGAAACACAAATGTTTTCAGTTTTGATGATGTGGCCATATTGCATTTAAGGCACCTGATGAGTAGTGACTATGTATGCCCTGAGTCTGAAGGAAAGGTGAGGACTGGAAATACACCAGGTGAGAATCATCCATGTATAGATAGTAGTTAAAACCATGAGGCTGGATGAGAACACAGTAGTAACTGTGGCTCGAAGACAAGAATTCTGGGGTCCCTGAGGCTCCCCAATATTTAGAGGTCAGGAAGAAGAGGCAGAGGGATAATCAAAGGAAGCCTCTTGTTCTTGGACAGATCATAGAGGGAGGCCATGCAGAAGGGGAGGGTTGGCTTGTGGTGTGGTATTGGGTAGACTAAGCCTCATCACTGCTTCCACTGAGCATGGGTCCCATTGCAATATCCCAACACACAGCCACGTGGTCCCTTCATCGCCACCATAGAAATTTGCTAGGCATGCTCTATAAAGGTTACCTTAGCCTACACACTCCAAATCCCCAATCCAGAAGTGCATTTATAGGAGGAGATTGAGGTACTCAGTTATCTAGGAAGATTTATGACCTTGTTAAGATTAACACTAGTTCTGCTAATGGATGTGATGCTGCAAAGCTTTGACAGAACATATGCCTTGCTTTATTTTTTAATGGAACACACTGAAAGCTCCATCCCACAGGACCAACTAATTACACAGAGACTTTCAGAGAGAGAGAGGGAGAGCTTTAAAGGTCTGACTCAGACCACCTTTTCCGTTGGTTGGGGTCACTGTGACTTCTAGGATTTCTGAGATCAGTAAGATACCTTTGAAACAACAGCTCAAAGCCACAGAAACTGCTCCTACTGAGGTGTATTTAAAATCTGCAAAGGAGAGAGGGGGCTTGGGTCTCACAACACAATGTGGTTTTGGGAAATCCTCATTCACAAGGCCCAGCTCAACTTGAGGAGTCCTATTTTCTGCAAGAGGTGTGGTTTTAAAGTTAGCTTAAATGTAACATGTTCTGTGTGCATGCTAAGTGGCTTCTGACAAAGTGCATGCTAAGTAGTGTCTGATTCTTTGTAACCCTATGGATTGTAACCTGCCAGGCTCCTCTGTCCTTGGGAATTCTCCAGGCAAAAATACTGGAGTGGGTAGCCATTTACTTCTCCAGGGGATCTTCCCAACCCAGGGATAAAACCCATGTCTCTTACATCTCCTGCATTGGCAGGCAGGTTCTTTACCACTAGAGTGTGATTTTAATTTTAGCTTTAAATGTAATATGCTCCAGGTGGAAGGAGAAAGTCTTGCCTCTGTAGTGAAAACAGACAGTCAATGCAGACAGATCCCCTCTGGGCTCGAGCTGAATCCCAGAAGAGATGGAGAATCTGTTCAGCCTTGACATCAGTTTACCTTTTAATCTTTCAGCTCAACTTCGGGCATGGCAATACACTTCTTTGCTTCCCTTCTTCTGCCTTAGGTGTTAGGCGCTGGAATTTATCTGCTCGTTCATTTCCTTTTTTATCTGCTAAGGGACCACAGCGTAAAGGACCAAGTGGGACAGTGGCTTGCATACCAGAATATCCAGAAAAATAGGGCAGCGTGTGTAGCTAAAAACATTCTCTCTTAATAAACTGTGTTGCTACTTTGGTGACTTTCTCCTGGGGTCATGGTGATGAAGGGCTTAGGAGGAAGTAAGAAGGGGATTAGTGAAGAGGATTTTTCTTGAACGTTGGAAATATTTCCTGGGAAATGAGGGAGGGCTTTGTTCAGAGACGTTTCCCTTCTCTGGGATCCCTATCATATCAGAGGGCCGGGCTGGACTCAGAGAGAGGGGACCAGTGTGAGCAAGCCAAGTTTTAAATCATGTGGGGCTTGTTTGGTGTAAATCAAAGGTTCTGTCATGTCTGATTTCACGACTCTGCAACCTAGTTATAAATAACGTTCATGAAAGGAAGTGCTATAAACCTGGGAGATATTTCTAGGGAAGGCTGGGTTCTGGAAGGGGGTCACAGAGAAGCAGGAGGATTGGTCTTCTTGCTCACACTCCTAAAACAAAGTCCAGCCATTCTCTCCAGGAATGGTGTTGGAGAGGGTTCCAGAATAACTTCGGGAGAGGCCAAACCCTGACTGTGAAAGGAGAGTAGTAGGGTTTTTGACAAAACCATCGAGAAACTCACTCAAGGAAAAAAAAAAAAGGTTAGGAATTTCCCCTAAGTGGCAGCATCTGCCCTGCAGAACCGGAAGGCTTGCAAATAAAACTCCCCAATTCCCGACCGTGCTTCGCTCGGGCTCAGGGACACTTTTTCTGCCCCCTCCCTGGCCTTAGCGTCCTCTCCCTGAACCCCCAAAGCGGGTCCCCAGAGGGACCCAGAGGAGAGAGGAGACTGGAGGTACAGGTGGTGAGACGGAACTCAGCCATCATCCCCCTCCTGGCCCCTCCCCAACCAGTCACCTAAGCAAATCCGGAGTAACTGTCCTCCAGGGAGGAGCTGAGCACGCTAGTTGACTCCGTCTGGGTCGGGGTTCCCCCGGAGGCCGGGACGCGGGGCGGGGGGGAATCCACCCGCAAGGGCTCGGGGTTCTTCGTTTC
>NW_011494960.1:4196468-4229832 GCF_000754665.1 Bison bison bison | reverse complement strand
TGGCGGCTCCGAGCCCGGCGCGTCTCGGCATCCAGGCGCATTTGTTTCTTCCTGGCTTCCACGCGCCCGGTTTGGCCGGGACCTTTGGGAGCGATGCCGAGGGATGTGATTTTAGTTGTGTGCTTCTGTGTGTGCACCGCCAGGACAGGTAAGCACGGCTGGGGCTGTCGGAGGGATGCGGGGAAACGGGCGAGCCCAGCCGCTGTGCCCAGCGCCCACCTTGGCGTGGGGAGGACCTGGAACAGAGCTTCGCGCCGGTCCGGGGAAGGGCGTGGATGGGTCCCTCGAATCTCTCTGCTCTGCTCCAGGTGAAAGGGTGAGAAGTAGGACTTACAGGCCGGTGGAAGATGCCCCCGAGGAGTAGCCCCCTGCCCCGAGGACGCGGCCTGGCGGGCACAGGGGTGAGGGGCGCGGCCGTTCAGGCACACCCTCCAGCTGCTAGCGACCGGCTTCCGGGTAGAAACCCACATAGTAGGGAGGCCCGGGAAGCCACCCCCAGGAACTTGACAGGTGCGGGGAAAACCGCGGTCCCTGCGCCCTGCTGGCCAGGGCAGGGGCGGCGGCTGGGAGGCGCACCCGCAGAGGGAGCGCTTCCGGCCGGCGGGCGGGCGCTGCTGGGGCGCGGGCGGGCGCTGCGCGGGGTGAGAGCTGCGGGCGAGGCTGGGATTCCGAGATCCCTTTTCTCGTCCCCTCCTGCCTCTCCCCGGGGAACTCTTGAAGTAGTTTTTTTTTGCCACTCCCTTTCTCCCCCAGAGGGCAGGACAAATTCGAGGTAATTGGAGCTGTGGGGGCAATCCCAGGGAGATGCTCTTAAGCTCCAAACCTGTTTTCGCAGACTGTAGCTGCGTGTTGGGGTCGTGGAGGGGAGGTCAGGAAAACGGGCGTAATTTTCTGAAGTCCCCACTTCGTTCTGCCTCCAGGGAAGCAGTTGTGAGGACGTTAAGAGCACCTCCTTCTCTCAGCCCTCAGCCTGCATGTCCCCTGGGGGTTTGGAGACCCACTCTCAGCCGCCTTCTCTGGGGAGCTAGTAGTAGATTGGGGAAGGTGGCGGTGGATTGGACGAGGGAATTGGCAAAAATAGGACTCTCCACTGCTGGTGCGGGCGTCGCGAGTTTTTATTCCTACGCTAGCCACCCTCCTAACGTGCGGCAGACTTCGCACCCCAGAGTTGATGGGTAGTCATCCCCACTGCTTTTCCCCTCTTTTATCACTCTCATTTCTCCTCTCCAGAGGCATAGCCTCCTGCCCACGCTAGGCAGCAAGTTTATCGGTAGAGGGCTGGGAATGGGTGCTCGGCCTGGGTGGGCTCAAAAGTTCCCTCCGCTCGCTCCCCAGGCGTCCCTCTTGGGCTGTTAGCAGCCCGCCTGAGGATTCAAGAGTTGGGTGTCCAGCAGCTTCCTGCTGGCCCTTTCCATCTTCCCCAGGACCGAGCAGGCGGCAGCTTTTCCTTTGCTTAATGAAAGAGCGGCGGGTGTGGACTTCTCCAGGGATAAAAAGAATCCCCATCCGTTTTCAGTCTCCACCCGAGAGCTCCGCAGCCTGCCAAGATGCCATGACTCTGTCCAGCCTAGAATAAGCGCTTCTTGAGTTCCGGCCTATCTAGATGGGGTAGTCTTTTAAAGCCAAGAGCACACGAGAAAAAGCTTGCCCCCGGGAAGATCAGAGCAGTGGGGACAGTGCAGAGCGTGGGCGACCAGCCCTGCTAGTGGAGAATCTGGTGCTGGTGAGCATCTTACAGGGGAACCAAAGAGAGAAGCTAGGTGGGGTTGGGGTGGGGTGAGATATCCGTCATTTAATTTTCTCAAGTGCACATCGCTACGGAGTATGCCTGCGTCCTTTGTTCCCGTTACTCCTTTGAAAAGTCGGCCAAAAGTACCTTCCCCAGAAGTGGATTGTGGGTCCTGGGCGCGTTGCTTGTGGAGTTTCTTTAAGAACAAAATCCTTTCCCCTTCCCCACATTGAGCCCCTTTAAATCTTGTAAAAAATCGGTTGTAAGGAAGTTTCATTTCTGTATTTATTCATTCATTCAACTGAAGAGTTGAGCGCCTTGCTGGGTGCTAGGATTGCTTATGCAAAGAAGAACCGACTTGGTCTTTGACTTCCAGGAACTTACGGCTTAGCTGAGAACCTAGATAGAGACTGAAAAGCGTTTTTATTGTACAGCTTGACGGGGTAGAAGGAAGAGAGATGGGACTATAGAAGTCTGTATTAAGGATATAGAGGAGAAATTGTAGAAATGAATTCTGGGGAGGGGTGGTAGATGGTCAGGGAAGCTTTAATCAGAAGGTAACATTTGAAAGTTGTGTCTTGTAGGATTTTTAGGGAGTTTTCCAGGTGGACGGAGTGGGGAAAGCATTCCAGACAAAGGGCACAGCTTGTCCAAAGGCAAGGAAGAATGGAAGGATCTGAGAATTGGTTGTGCAGTTGCTTAGGGAGCTTGGGTTTTCTGTGCCATTTGGTACTCGTTCAAAGAGTACCAAGAGGCTACACATTTCTACTACAAAAATTATCAGAAGAATCAGAGAGACATGGGGGAATTATATCTCAATTCTTTTACTTATAATTTCTTGCAACTTGGGGGATATGATCAGCAGTTTTCTCTTTGATTTTACCTGGGAACCATCATCCCTGTATCACACATCCGTCCTCTGAAGTAGCTAAGGCTGGCTCTTAATTAGTTGATTGGGATCCAAACAGCCACTTGGAAAGTTTATTTGTCAAGTGGGACAATTGTTGTCTGGGCTGTTAACAGCCCAAGATGAAATAAACACGTGGTTCACTGAGTGAACTGCTCAGATATCACTGCTTTTAATGGAAATGAATAGATGGTATCGGGCACATTTTAATTAAAGCAGCACTGCAGTGCAGTAGCAGTTACATATGAAAAGATCTAATGATAGGTGTCACAGGAAGCTGCTTAAATTACCTCATTGTTCAGAGAACTTGTTTTAAAGAGTAAAGTGGAGTTAAGATAGGTGTTGTTCTGGTTATTTCTGGGTGAAAAATTCTGAGATTTCCAGGTACATCACTAATAATGGAAATTTAGCAGGCTACGATGCTTTCCAGGTGTCTTGGTGGTAGAGAATCTGTCTCTGGAGGAGGTAATAGCAAGCTATTCCAGTATTCTTGCCTGGAGAATTTCATGGACAGAGGAGTCTGGTGGGCTACAGTCCATAGGGCCACGAAGAGTTGGACACAAGTGAGTGACTGAGCACGCATGCACACACACAGAAGGCCACGGTAACAGCAGTAATAACACGTCAGGTCCATGAGTTTTCTCCAATGACCTGGAAGTGCGCATAATACAAAACTCAATGATTACTGCCCCGTGGCTTTCCAGTTTGTTGTGGTCACCAGGGCAGTGGGTAGAGGGAGCTCCTGGGGCTGAGTGAATGCTTTTTGCTGCCACCTGCTGGGAAGGAGAGCTTTTTAAAGTACCTCCCAGGCTATTATTAACTGAGTTGAAAGGTAAAGCTATGAACAGAAGCCCCTGGCCTCCAGTAATCAAGTGAAATATTGGCTGACTTGGAACAGGCACAGAGGATGCTTCTGGGATATTAAGAAACTTTGTAGGAGTTCAGAGGCCCAAATCCGATCAAATGATTGTGAAATCCTGCTGGTAAATGAGATCTTAGAGCATCTCTCCAGTGAGGTTTGTCATGCATGGAGCTGGGGAAAACAGCTGCCTTCATGGATGGTGAGCCGGATTAGGTTTGAAGTGAGCCAGATCCAGGAGGATTTGCTTGGGAGCTTAGGTCCGGGACCCTGGAGGTGGATTGAGTGGGTTTTGGACCTGAATACTCCCTGGGTTGGGCTGAAGAGTGGCCAGCAGCAGCAGCAGGTGTCCTGGGAGATTAGAGTGGAGATTCTGAATCTCAGAGTCAGACCTTGAGTGCCTCTGTGAGATTGACATGCTGCCTTCCAGGTTTAAAAAAAAATTTTTTCCCCCCAGAGGCTCTTTTTATCCTACTTAATTTCAATACCCAGCTTTAGCCATTTATAGAGCAGTTATGACCAAAGTAAAAAACTTATAATAGAATTTCCCTGGAAAGGGCAGGAGCTCCATGCTTGGACAAGAAGCAGAAACATTAAAATAAAAAATATATCTTTATGGAGCCAACTTTCTCATACTATATAAGGTTCAGGTGAAGCCATGCAAATGCTGCCTTATTAATAGATTTTCTGATTCCTTAGGCAATGGGCAAAGCAGTTTTTCTCATCCTGCTATTGGCATAAGGTATTTTCATCTCGAAGGGAACCACTTAGAGAAAAGAATATTGTATCTGGAAGGCTAATTGATTTCTCTTGTTCTGTTTTTTTTGGGATGTTTTTATAATAAGAGCAATACAGTTATCTTGAAACCAGGGAAGCCCCTTCATTTGTGGGCTCTAGGGGAAGAGGTCAGTATATTGGGTTGGCCAAAAAGTTTGTTCTGGTTTTTCCAAAAGATAATGCAGAAAAACCTGAACATACTTTTTGACCAACCCTATAGATTCATTATATGGGTTTCACAAAGCGCAGCCAGAGTGAGAATCCCTTCTATTCATCTGAGCATGTGGAGGGGTTGGGAAAATGGGAACCATCTGTACCTTTTGTATAAGTCCAGCGAAGTTGTGGACCAAGGAGATGGAATGGTCTGGAGGGCTGGTCCTATGAAAGACAGATGCAGCAGGCCCCAGCTGGGCACCAAATATGTGGTAGGAGTATTCATACAGTTATCACTGAAACCTCATGAGGCTGGAAGGCTGGTATTGAAAGTGAAGTGAAAGTCACTCAGTCGTGTTTGACTCTTTGTGACCCATGACCCATACAGTCCATGGAATTCTCCAGGCCAGAATACTGGCGTGGCTAGCTGTTCCCTTCTCCAGGAGATCTTCCCAACCCAGGGATCGAACCCAGGTCTCCTACATTGCAGGCAGATTTTTTTTACCAGCTGAGCCACCAGGAAAGTCCGGGAGGCTGGTATAATCACCCCCATTTTATGGCTGAGATTAGTGAAGCTCTGAGAATTGAAGCAATTTTTTCCCCCTCAAGGGCACAGAGTTATTAGTGGGAAGAGACCAGGACTGAAAGTGGTCCTTAGTTGAGTGTTCCAAATTGAGGGTGCTATGTTCTCACATGGAGATGGGGATCCAAGGGCACCATTGGGGTGTTCTGCCAGTTCTACAGAACCTGGGTGCCTTTTAGGCTCGTCTAGTTGCAGGGCTCCAAGTTTGGCCTGCATTGGTCACTTATTTTCACAATAATACTGCCTAATAAGTCACCAGAAACTAAAAATAGCATTTATTTTGGTCCATGTATCTGTTGCCTGGTTTGATGATTGGCTTACCTCGGCCAGGTTTGGCTGGGCATCATCCCAAACCCAAGTAAGGTGTCTGTCCCAAGTGTCTGAATCTCCCTGGACCAATGGCCCCACTGGACCATGCTCTTCTCATGGTGATGCAGAGGTACAAGGGAACAGGCTCCACCACACAGGCTTATTCAAGTCTTTGCTTGTATCATGTTGCTAATATTGTTACTGAGTCCAAGCTCACTGCTCATCGCATGGCAGGCCAATCAATCAGGAGATGAGGTGTCGAGGCAAGCAATAATGACTTTTCTTGGAAAGCTGGCAGACCAAGAAGATGGCCGACTAATGTCTCAAAATAACCATCTTATCAGGGTCTGGATGCCAGTTTCTTTTATAGAACATGTTGTAGTCGTTGTGCAGGTTGGAAAAGAATTTCCAGACATGAGACAGAATGAGAGGAAATTAAAGTCTGTTAGAGTGGGAGACGCCATTAGAATAGAGGGCCAGCTCAAGGGACAGCCTACTGCTTTTGTGGGCTCGTAGCCAATTTTTATAGCTTCAAAACAGAAAATTCCTACCAGAATGATGCATTAGGTGATTGGTTAGGGTGCTCTAGGGTGGGTAATAGGGTGGTTATTTTACCTAATATGGGGTCAGGGAACTGTGTTTAGATCTAGAGGCTCATGGCAATAGTTGCTATGGGGCATGATCAGGTCCAGAGATTTTTATCCTGTGACCTTGGGCTCCACGGAACACAGAGTAGAGGAGGTCAGGAAGTAAAGTAAAAAGGCCATTCATCTTGCAAATATCTCAGAATGACCAGCCTTGGGAAAGGGGTGTGTCAATTTGCTTTTTCTTGCAGCCATTCACACTCGCAGCTAGTGGGTGGACAGGGTCATGATGTTTCCCTGAACAAAAGCACTCTGGTTTAGCATTCAGGTAGAGGGACAGGCTTCCCTGAGGCAAGCCGTTATGTATAGACAGTACTCTTTTATTGAAAAAAGCAACAGGGAGCAAAGGTTAAAGTAAAAGAAGCAGAGCCAACATATAGTCAGATTTTATTCTTTCTTGTAACTACATCCTAATGAATCAAACAAGTTACTTGACCAGGCTCAAACTCAAGGGATGGGAAGTTTATTCCCACTCTAAGGATCTCCACTGCTGCTGCTGCTAAGTCACTTCAGTCGTGTCCGACTCTGTGCGACCCCATAGACGGCAGCCCACCAGGCTCCTCCATCCCTGGGATTCTCCAGGCAAGAACACTGGAGTGAGTTGCCATTTCTTTCTCCAATGCATGAAAGTGAGAAGTGAAAGTGAAGTCACTCAGTCGTGTCCAACTCTTAGCGACCCATGGACTACAGCCCACCAGGCTCCTCCATCCATGGGATTTTCCAGGCAAGAGTACTAGAGTGGGGTGCCACTGCCTTCTCCAAGGATCTCCACAGCCATATAGCAAAAAGTGTGGATATGGGAAGGGTAAAGATTTGAAGCCAAGAATTCAGTCAACCATATCCCTTTTAAAAAATTTCCTCGGCTTGAATTGGGATTCCCTCATAGCTCAATTGGTAAAGAATCTGCCTGCAATGCAGGAGACCCTGGTTTGATTCCTGGGCCAGGAAGACCCACTGGACAAGGGAAAGGCTACCTGCTCCAGCATTCTTGGGCTTCCCTGGTAACTCAGCTGGTAAAGAATTTGCCTGCAATACGTGAGACCTGGGTTGGATCCCTGGGTTGGGAAGATTCCCTGGAGAAGGGAAAGGCTACCCAGTCCAGTATTCTGGCCTGCAGAATTCCCTGGACTGTATGGTCCATGGGGTTGCAAAGAGTTGGACATGACCGAGCAACCTTCACTTTCTTTGGCTTGAATTCCATCCAGTCCTCTCATGGTATTCCCCAGATATGCACATTGTCTGAGATCACTGTACCCAAAGCAGTGATCATGCATCCACTTTTTGGTTAATTCTGAGGGTCCTAAATTCAGGGTGTGACATACACAAGGCCTTGTGCAAGGCACCGAGACTATAGGAATGCTTCCTTCGTCTTGTGTCCAGCTAAGGGCTCATTCCCCAAACTGCCTTCCAACTTCCTGGCTAGAGCTAGACCAGCATAGAGGTCCTCTGAGATCACTCTTAATCTCTGCCGTATAGGTATAGAGCACTATAGGTTAAACTGAAATATTAATTGCTTTTCTTCCTTTCCAAGATGATCATTGAATTGCTGATATCTGTTTGCTTGGAGAAAAGCATCACCAGTCTCAGTGAGAGGCATCCAGTGCTGTGACATTGATAGATGCCCATTGGCTTGGTGCTTCTTTGCACAGAGTAGGTAGTTGGTCAGTCATCAGTCTTTGTGAATTGAGTCTGTGTCAGACAGGTAGGATGTACTGATGTAAATCAGAGCACATCCCACTCTTCCCCCCTTAACACATACCTGAAAGCCCTCTAATGACTGTTGTTTAGTTGCCAAGTCGTGTCTGACTCTTTTTGTGATCCCATGGACTGTAGCCCACCAGGCTTATCTGTCCATGAGATTTCCCAGGCAAGAACACTAGAGTGAGCTGCCGTTTCCATCTCCAGGGGATCTTCCTGACCCAGGGATCAATCCTGCACCTCCTGCATTGGATTCTTTACCACTGAACCACCAGGGAAGCCTCATCTCTAATGATGCCCCATTGCAGTTAGAATGCTCTCTCTCCTTGCTGCAGTTCACAAGGCAGTTCCTGCTCAGGGGCCCTACTTTCTACTGCTGTCCCCCGGCCCACTCTGCTCTGGCCACAGCAGCCTTTTGTGTGTTTCCTGAACATGCCAAGCTTGTTTCTGGTTTGCATTTGCTGTTCTCTCAATAAATAGAAAGCTTCCCCCCACCCCAGATCTTCCCTTCTGGAATGATCGCCAGCCCCTATTGTCATTAAGGTTTCTGCTCAGAGGAACCTTCCTCTACCATCCTTTTTAAAGCCTCCATGCAAGCTGCTTTCTATTTCATAACTCTTATTTTCTTCGTGGCATTTATTGCCATCTCGGGCTTCCCTGGTGACTCAGACGGTAAAGAATCTGCCTGCAATCTGGGAGACCCAGGTTCAATTCCTAGGTTGGGAAGATCCCTTTGGCAACCCATTCCAGTATTCTTGCCTGGAGAATCCCCTTGGACAGAGGAGCCTGGCAGGCTACGGTCCATGGGGTCACAAAGAGTCAGACACGAATAAGCACAAACAAAAGCACATTGCCATCTCAAATTATCTTATTTACCTATTTGCTTACTTGCCCTCTCTTCACCTGCTGCCTTAGGAATGTGTGCTCAGGGAGGCCAGCTCCAGTGCCTTGCAGTGAGTGCAGTGTGTTTGTTACAACGAAAGCACTCAGTCACATTTGTTGAAAAACTACTGCATTCAACACACGGGTGAATGAATGACTGAATAAATGAGTTGTCTTTGGGTAAACTGGTCTCGCATTTGGCTGCATTTGGAAGGGGAAGACTTAAACCTTCAGTTTAGAGGACAAGGGGAAGCCTGACAAAAACTGAGAAGGTGGCTCTGTGCACTGTGCTTCTCATTTAACCCTTTGTCCACCTTGGGGATGACAGGCTTTGGCTCCCAAGACCCTTCCCTGAGCCACCTTCCATTGATGGAAGCCTAGATTGCTGCAGGAGTCTTTGTCTCCTAACAGGAAAAGAGTGAGAAGCATGTAGATTTCCTTCTGCAGGTCTATGGGGAAAGGGGTGAGGTTGGGAGGACGGATGAGGTTGTCACAGGGTGTGATGTCCTGAATGAAATGCACTCGGTCTCTCTGGGACAAGCTCTCCAAATCTTGCTTCAGTGACTACGTTACCACCAGACAATCATTGACAGCTGTTGCTGATTAAAACGTCTCCAACTGTGCAATCAGAATTGCACTATTGAGATGCTAAGTGTAGACAGACACAGCCTTTAGGAATGGCTTAAACAGAATCCCTTGGAGTGATTGCTAGCCTTATTAATATATATATAACTGGAAGCCACTTTGCAGGCATGAGCGAATCATTCTACAGAGCACCATGTAGATGGGAGACAGGTTCGAGGATTTGCCTTTATCAGACCAGATGATGGAGGCTCAGGGCCCTGTTTCTCTGTGCCCTGTAATTCTCCAACAAGAGTTGTCAGGGAGTCTACCTTTTCAGTGATCCCCTTGAAATGTACACCCGTGGTTCTGGGGATTCCCTTTCCTGGCCAGTACCTCTGTCACCCCTGTCCAGCAGGGACAGCATCCCTATTTCCTTCCTCTTTATCACACGTGTGGGTGCCTGATTAACAGTGCTCTGCAGAGGTGTTTCCTGGTGACGGTGGTGCCAGTAGTCATTACTGCATCAGTCTGAACAGGAAGATCAGGGCCACAGTCCAGTACCCATTGTCCCTAAATTGAAAAAAGCGCAGAAACCCAAAAGATAACTTACTTGACAGCAAAACCTACCCTGAGCTGAACTCCTTTGGTGGCAAAACTTGACTTAAACTGATATGAGGCTGTGTATAGTCTTTACTTGTACCAATTAGAAGGAAACACCATACTTTTTGCTTTAGAAATACTGTGTTTGGTTATGGGGTGCTGATGTAGACTTTGTTGAAGGTGTTACATAAAATGAGTATATGGGCCAAATTAGCTTTCCAACAGATGATCCATTCTGAGTTATGAAATATATTTGGCCCTGAGGGTTTTGCATAGGGATTATCTGTAGTGGGGATGGGAAAGGGACGAAGAAACCATCGTATCAGTGGGATGATGGAGCAGAGAGTTGCCTTCCTTTTCCATTTAGGAAAAGAGCATCTCCAAGCACTCATCACTGGCTTCTTTGTAGTCCCTGCCACTCCTGTCCTCTGCCACTTCTGTTCTATGTAGTTTCGAGCAAGTCTGCATTTTCAGACAAGATGGCTCTCTGTTCCTTTTCAGTGGTGGGCTTTGGGCTGGATCCGGATCTTCAGTTGGATATCATCACTGAGCTCGACCTTGTGAACACCACCCTTGGGGTCACGCAGGTGTCCGGACTGCACAACACCAGCAAAGCATTTTTATTTCAAGGTAAAGACGTCTCTCTCCTTTGCATGGGGTCAGGACTTGGGGAGGAACTTGGGAGCTGCCTGGGGCATGTTCCTCTGGAGTGTTATTTGTTGGGTGATCATCTCTGTTACTTCTCCTATGTTATCGCCGTGAGGAATGTCCAGAGATGCTGAGGGTGCTTAGATATTTGAGGGGTGTTCTGAGGGTGTAAGGAGGGCAGTAGTGGTCATGGTGATTGAACATTTGGCTTGGCAGTGATATATATCCCAGGGGATTTTGGTGAGGGATCTGAAGTAGAATGAATTTGTAAAGTCCTTGAAAGCCACTGACCAGTCATGTTTTTTCCACAGGATATTTTTTCTACCGTTATCCATATGTTTACCCATATCTATTAGTGCATCTATTCCTATTCTTCTATCTACATCTCTCATTCATCAGGGGACCACGCACACAGAGGATATTTTATGGCTGCAGTGTCTTAGGGGTACAGCTTAGTTGGTTCTGCCTGCTATAAATCTGACTACAATTCGTTAAAGTGTTCAACAAGCATGCATCAGGGCATTATAGTGCACTTCGTAAAAGCCTGGCCCTGGAGCCTGACTGCTTAGGATCAGATGCCAACCCTATCGTTTACTGACTTTGCAGCGTTGGACAATTCCTTAGCCTGACTCTGCCTCTGTCCTCATCTGAAATGCATCATGGGACTATTACAATGCATCATGGGACTATTACAGTGATTGAGGAATGAATCCAGTAGAGTGATTCAAACAGTGCCTGATAACATAGTAAATCCCCCGGAAGTACTAGCTCTTATTATGGAACCCCTACTGTGTACCACGCACCATGCTAATACTAGGATTATTAATAAGAGTAAATAAATAGAGTGAGGGAAACAGTCATTATGCAAGTAATTATTGACTTCCACTGGCTATACTTATCTTGAGGGAGATGTATAGGTTGCCAAATAAGAGTATACAGGGAGATCTGATGGGGAGATGGTAGTGGTCAGGGAAAGGCTGCCCTGAAAAAGTGATGGGTCAGCAGAAGTGTGGAAAATGAATAGAAAGCCTGGTGTAGGAAGAGGTGGGGGCTCAGAACATTCTGGGCAGTAATGATATGTTATGAAGGTCTTAAGGCAGAAACCAACAGAAAGACATTTAGCATGGCTAAAAGGTGGTGAGTGGCTGGAGAGGTAGGCAGGGACTAGGTCACACTGGGCCCTGTAGGCAGAACTGACATTTAGCTGATGTCCGTGGGCTTGGTGTGCTGATGCTTTATGGCCGGTATCCGTTCTGATAGGTGGGGGGCCATGTACTTGTTAACTATTGCAAATATTACCCAGGCCCTTGTTAGTTTTCTGCTTTACTCTCAGATCAGTGGGGGCCTTTGATGAGTTGAAGCAGGGGAGTGATCTGATCAGATATAGCAGTCAGACAGCTGGGATATTCCTATACAAAAATGCCTGGCGGGCTTCTTTGAACCAAGCCTTTTGTGAAGATAACAAAAGGATTATTTTAGAATGACTGAACCAACATTATGGGATGATATATATATCCTGTGCAGAGAACTTCAGTCTTGTTAATAAAATACAGCACATCTACAGATCCTGTATAGTAATATATAACAGGGCTACAGGTATGTTAATTTCCACTCACTCTAGGAATCAGTAAAGCAAATAGATTGGGCATGCTTAAGAGCAGACAGACTGGGTCAGTTTTCTCTTTGCATTGTGCAAGATCTGTTCACTTACTATTGAGAGACCATCCCCCTCTTGGTTTGAGAGGTGCTGCTGACACTTTGTCAACAGAGTTGTTATGGAAGCCTGGCTCATCTCTACACTTCATGAAAGCAATAGTCTTTCTATCTAAATACCCCTACATCCCTACGGCCAAGTATTGTGCGTGGTACGTAGTAGGTGATGAAGAAACATTTTGAACTGCATTAAAATTTCCTCTGTCCAATGTGCTCTTTGAAAGGCTTGCTGCCTGCTTTATACACTAGTCTAGTCATTTACTCATTTATTTATTCCCTAGGCTAGATCTCTGCTCTCTAATTTGTGTGTTCTCCGCTTCTGGGATGTCTACCATGCTCCAACAACAGGGAGAGATTTTCAGCTTCTTTGGTGGGAAGAATAACTGTATCATGGGAGTTTGACTGAGGAGGGCTTTCACTAATTAGGGCCCTTGTGATTGCATTACTTGGATAATCCAGGGTAATCTCTCCATCTCAGGATCTGTAATCTGTAAAGTCCATTTGGCATGTAAGGTAACATATTTCATGTATTTTGGCAATCAGGACATTGACATTTTCAGGGAACTATTATTCTTTTTACCACAATGTCTGCCCACTGGCCCCTCCAAATTCATGTCTACTCCACATGAAGAATAAATTAACCCCATCCCAGTATCTCCCAAGGTCTTAATCCATTATAACATCAGCTCAAAGTCTAAAATCTCATCCACTCATCAGTTGAAAAATTTCTAGTCTCACTGTCTAATCTAAATCAGATATGAGTGGGACTCTGAGTATTTGCTGTTTTGGAGCAAAATTTTTCTTTATCTGTGGATCTGTGAAACTAGAAAAAAATAATCTGCTTCCAAAATATAATAGTGTGACAGGTATAGGATTCCAGTTATAGAAGTTTCTGTCCAAAAGGGAAAAGTGGAAAGAAGAAAGGGGTCACTGGTCCCAAGAAAATTTGAAATCCAGTAGGACAAACCCCACTGGGTATTAGGGCCTGAGGGTCATCCTCTGTGGTCCTTGGCTCTGCCTTCTAAGTTTATGACTTGTTTCTATGAATCATTCTTTTTCATGAAAAGTAGCATATGTTTGTAGTTTGATAGTTTGTTTTTTTTTTTAATTTACTTTTAAATATTTGGCTGTACCCAGTTGTGGCATGGAAGATCTGGTTCTCTGACCAGGGTTTGAACCTGGGCCCCCAGCATTGGGAGCGTGGAGTCTTAGCCACTGGACCACCAAAGAAGTCCCTATAGTTGAATAGTTTTATCAACCTATGTCTTGCCTATAGAATCTGGGGAGTCCATGAGCCTTATTTCATCATCTTCCTGTTCCCTTCAGTCCTAGGTGGCAGTGTTTCTCTGGTATAACATTCTCAAAAACTTGGAGGGTTTCCTGTCCATGAGACAAAAGGCTCCTTTACAGATCTTTCCAAGAAATTCCATCTCTGTTATATTTTTGACTTCTACTGGGATGACTGAAGGGATACCTGAATTACAATTCTGATCTCTTCAAAGCACCCTCTGGTTGATTGAATATTCTGACTGTTTTGATCTTTCAGAAGTACTAGCAAAAAGTGGTTCAGCCACATCCTTGGCTTCCTTCCAGAGCAGACTTTCCTGACAGTGAATTTCCTAATTTTATTGTTTTTTCAATCTGGATAGGCTGGGAATTTTCTATACGATCAATCCTGGTTCCTTTTTGCTAAACGGCTCTTCGCTTAATCTTTTTCCTCTCACTTTTTTCTGTATGCAACAAAGAGAAACCAGGCTGCACCTTCAACACCAGAAATCAGAAGTTAAAAATAGACTTTTAAGGGCTAAAATCAATGTGCTGACAGAGCTGTGTTCCTTGTATGGCCACTATAGGCTAATCAGTTTATTGTTTTTCCAGCTTCCAGCAGCTGCCGCGTTCCTTAACTTGTGGGTACATTACTTCAACCTCTGCTTCTGTTTCACATTTCTTTTTTTCTGTTTCTGTCACATTTTCTTCTCTTGTACTGACTCTTCTGCTCCTTTTTTTCCCCTCTTACAAGGACCCTTGTGGGTCCTTTTCCCTATATTGGGCCCACCTGGATAATCTAGGATAATTTCTTCATTTTAAGGTTCATAACTCTGTCACGTTTGCAAAGGCTTATGCTGTGTAAAGTAATATATTTATAGGTTTTGGGGATTAAGATGTAGAGATCTTTTGAGGGCAGGGATTTAATTTTGTCTGCCATAGGATGACTACTCACTGCTGGGCAGAAATATGGGCAATAGGATATTTCCAGAATACTCCAGATAAGTCCTTTCTAGTGCATCATTGTCCAACAGATATATAAGTAAGTGAGTCATATCTTTGATTTCAGTTTTTGTAGCAGCCACATGAACCATGTAAAAATCAAGTGAAATTGATGTTACCTATACATTTATTTAACCCAACACATGAAAAATATTATCATTTCAACATATGGTCAATACAAAAAATTGTTAATGAGATATTTCACATTTTTTCCAAAGTAAAAAATCTCATCTATAATTTATAGTTACAGTATACAGATTTGGCAAGTTATTCCATACATAATTTTAAGTATCATTAAAAAATTTAACAGCTTTGTTAAAATGTAGTTGGGTTATAATAAACTGTACATATTCAAACTGTACAGTTTGTTAATTTTGATATGTGAAAACACCAGTGAAACGATCATCACAATCAAGATAATGAACATAGCTATCACCCCCAAAGTTTCCTCTTTTTAAAATAATCCCTCCTTTCTGTATTTCAGCCTCTACCCTCAGGTAACTACTAATCTGCTTTCTGTCAATATACAGTAGTTTGCATTTTCTAGAAAGTTTATTTGAAAAAGTGCTGCACTCAATATGCCAGCAAATTTGGAAAACTCAGCAGTGGCCACAGGACTGGAAAAGGTCAGTGTTCATCCCAATCCCAAAGAAAGGCAATGCCGAAGAATGCTCAAACTACCATGCAATTGCACTCATCTCACATGCTAGTAAAGTAATGCTCAAAATTCTCCAAGCCAGGCTTCAGGAATATGTGAACCGCGAACTTCCTGATGTTCAAGCTGGTTTTAGAAAAGGCAGAGGAACCAGAGATCAAATTGCCAACATCTGCTGGATCATGGAAAAAGCAAGAGAGTTCCAGAAAAACATCTATTTCTGCTTTATTGACTATGCCAAAGCCTTTGACTGTGTGGATCACAATAAACTGTGGAAAATTCTGAAAGAGATGGGAATACCATACTACCTGACCTGCCTCTTGAGAAACATGTATGCAGGTCAGGAAGCAACAGTTAGACCTGGACATGGAACAACAGGCTGGTTCCAAATAGGAAAAGGAGTACATCAAGGCTGTATATTGTCACCCTGTTTATTTAACTTATATGCAGAGTACATCATGAGAAACGCTGGACTGGAAGAAGCACAAGCTGGAGTCAAGATTGCCGGGAGAAATATCAATAACCTCAGATATGCAGATGACACCACCCTTATGGCAGAAAGTGAAGAGGAACTAAAAAGCCTCTTGATGAAAGTGAAAGTGGAGAGTGAAAAAGTTGGCTTAAAACTCAACATTCAGAAAATGAAGATCATGGCATCCGGTCCCACCACTTCATGGGAAATAGATGGGGAAACAGTGGAAACAGTGTCAGACTTTATTTTTCTGGGCTCCAAAATCACTTCAGATGGTGACTGCAGCCATGAAATTAAAAGACGCTTACTCCTTGGAAGGAAAGTTATGATCAACCTAGATAGAGACATTACTTTGCCAACAAAGGTTCGTCTAGTCAAGGCTATGGTTTTTCCTGTGGTAATGTATGGATGTGAGAGTTGGACTGTGAAGAAGGCTGAGCACTGAAGAATTGATGCTTTTGAACTGTGGTGTTGGAGAAGACTCTTGAGAGTCCCTTGGACTGCAAGGAGATCCAACCAGTCCATTGTGAAGGAGATCAGCCCTGGGATTTCTTTGGAAGGAATGATGCTAAAGCTGAAACTCCAGTACTTTGGCCACCTCATGCCAAGAGTTGACTCATTGGAAAAGACTCTGATGCTGGGAGGGATTGGGGGCAGGAGGAGAAGAGGATGACAGAGGATGAGATGGCTGGATGGCATCACTGACTCGATGGACGTGAGTCTCAGTGAACTCCAGGAGTTGATGATGGACAGGGAGGCCTGGCGTGCTGTGATTCATGGGGTCGCAAAGAGTCAGACACGACTGAGTGACTGATCTGATCTGATCTGATCTGATACAGTGTCTACTCATTTTGGGAGGATCTAAATTCTTTCATGTGTCATAGTTATTTCAAGACTAGTAATAACATGTAAAGTGCTTTTCTTATAGCCAGGATATATAGAAGGGTCTTTTTTTTTTTTTTAAACCAGAATGTCAATCTCTGTTCATCAAGGTTAGTTAGGCCATTTATATTAATATGATTATTGATATGTGGTTTAGTTGCTAAGTCGTGTCTGACTCTTGCGATCCAATGGACTGTAGCCTGCCAGGCTCCTCTGTCCATTGGATTTTCCAGGCAAGAATACTGGAGTGGGTTGCCATTTCCTTCTCCAGGGGATCTTCCCGACCCAGGGATTGAACCCGGGTCTGCTGCATTGCAGGCAGATTCTTTACCAACTGAGCTACAAGTGAAGTTCGATTATTGACATGGTCATACTTAAATCTATGTTTTTGTTATTTGTTTTCTACTTGTCTATTCTTTATTTCTCCCCTCGCCTCTTCTGGCTTCTTTTAGAGTAATTGAAAATTTCTTATGATTTCTTTTTTAATCTCCTTTCTTGGTTCACTCTTTGTTTCACTATTTTATGTTGTCTTAGGGTTTATAGTATACATCTTTAATGATGAGAGTGTACCTTCAGGTGATACAACTTCATGTGTACAATAAGAATATTTTGATAGTATACTTCCCTCCCCTGACGCTGTACTACTGTTGTTCTACATTTTACCTTATGTTATAAACTCCATTCTACATTGTTGTTATTTTTATTAGTCAATTATCTTTTGAACATATTTAGATAATAAGAAAATCAATCACATATTAACTCACATATTTAGTTACTATTTCCTGTGTCCTTCAGTCTCTTGCATGGATTCTTATTTCAATCTGGTTTCATTTTTCTCCTGCCTAAAGGACTTTGTTCAACATTTCTTTTAGTGCAGGTAATGAATTCTTTCAGGTTTTGTATGTCTGAAGAAGTCTTGATTTTTTTAAAACCCTTTTTGCTGGGTGTAGAATCTTGAGTTGGCAGTTTTATTTCTTTCAGTCCTTTAAAGACGTGGATCCACTGTCGTCTCACTTGTACTGTTTCCAGTGAGAAATCTGTTGCCATCCTATCTTTATTCCTCTGTAGGTAATGTAACTATGCTCTTTGCTTTTAAGACTTTCTCTTATCACTAACTTGAAGCAATTTGATAATGATGTACATTGGTCTGATTTTCTTCATATTTCTTGTGTGTGGGATCTGTTGAAATTCATCACATTTAGAAAAAAAAATGACCTTTATATCTTCAAATATGTTTTCTGTTTCTTTCTCTTTACTTTTGGGACTCCAATTATGTGTATGTTAAGCTGCTTAAAGTTGTTCCATAGCTCACTGACATTCTGTTCATTTCAAAAGTTCTTCCACTCTTTTCTCTCTATGTATCATTTTTGGTAGTTCCTATTACTCTGCCTTTAAGAACTGTTCTTCTGTATCGGCTGCTCTTAGTATAATTCTATTTTTTTTTTATGTCATGTGTTGTAATTTCATCTCCATAAGTTCAGTTTGACTCTTTAAAAAATTTTCCATTCTTTATCCAACTCTTTGAATAGATGGAATGCAGTTATCATCAGTCCTGGGATGATTCTGATTAATTTTTCTCACTACTGCTTCCTTGTATCCTAGGTAATTTTTGATTAATGCCAGACATTGTAAATTTTGCCTTGTTTAGTATTTGATAAATCTTTTTGCATTTTAATAAATATTCTTGAATTTTATTCTAGGACACAGTTATTAAAAAACGATTTTATTCTTTTGGATCCATTTTTTTTTTGACTGAGAGAGAGTTGATGTGCAATATTAGGTAAGTTTTGGGTGTACAGTGTAGTCCTTCAATAATTTTGAAGGTTATGGATCCTACTTTTAAGATTTGTTAGATGACTCAGAGCAGTGCTAGTGAATAGTTTAGAACGAATTATTTTCCATCACTGAGGTAAGACCTTCTGGGTGCCCCATGAATCATGGGGTTTTCCAGTTCTAGCGGTGAGAGTAGGTACTGTTCTCTGCCTTATGTGTGTGCTGGGCACTGTTTCCTTTGGGTGGTTTTTCTCTGTCCTTGGGTACTTTTCTTGCATGCGTGCATTGATCAGTAGTCTGTTGAGAGAGTTCTATATTTTTCTCTCTGCTGTTTGTCTCTCACATATGCTGTCCTGTGAAATCTAGGTGCCTTGGTCTCCCCACACTCAGCTTCTTCATCTCAATGCAGGGAGACTCCTGGGCTTTGCCTGCATTTCTTCTTCCTGTGACACAGCTTGGAAACTCAGCGGTAAGCTTGTGTGACTGTAGGATTCGTCTCTTTTGTTTTTCATCTCTCAAGGGTCACTGTCCTTCATTGACTGATGCCCAGTGTCTGCTGTTTCATTGAATATTCATTTAAAATGTAAATTCAAACTAATTCAAATTTCATAAAATTAAACATTCATTTTCTCCACCACACTCATCATATTTCAAGTGCTCAATTGCCATATGTGGCTTGGGGTTGCTATATTGGACAGTGCAGGTCTAGAGAGGCTCAGGGATTTTAGTATTTTACCATAGTTCAGTTAATATGATCAAATCAAGAAGCCCTTCTTTCAAGTTTAATATGTAAGTAACAAACTACTTAAGCTCTCTACCTCAAAGTATCTCCCTTTGCTCAATGATAAACTGGTGTAATAATAGTACTTACTATATATGATTATAGTGAGAATGAAATATACTAATACACATAGAGCATTAGAACTGTACTTGGTACATGGTAAGCTTTTGTTAAATGTTAGTGCATGCATTTGTAAGTAATAGGGTATAACTTTGGTCTTCTTATGTGTATTATCTGTCTGGTGTGTTATGAATGTCAAATTTTAACCTGCAGAGATAAGTTGGGATAGTGGGAAAAGCACAGGATTGTGCAGAGGATAGATTAGGTCTCAGCACTTTCTATGTATAAATTTATTTTACCTCAGTAATGCATAAAGGAAGTATTATCATTCATAAATGGATGTACCTTGAGTCAGTACTTAGGGAGATCAGTGGATATGTCTTTTAATGTCTTCTAGCCTCAGTTTCCTCATCTGAAAATGGGATTGATTATATAAATTAAATAATAATATATGAGAAAGTATTTTGAAGACTATAAAGCATAGCTGATGATGCCCAAGTGGGAGTTATGCCAGAGCCACAGAGACGTGGAAATATGGTGGCTGGAGCTGGGGGCACCGCCCTGGTCGTCCAGGGGCTGCAGTTTGTTCTGTTCCCCTCCGCCACCCACTCCTTTTCCCATGAGCTGGAAGTGGGATTCCCCACTGACTGAGACAGGTTGTCTTGCGGAAATGAAAAACAAAAGCTCTTATATATAGAATGGATAAACAATCACGTCCTACTGTATAGCATAGGGAACTATATTCAGTATCCTGTAATAAACCATAATGGAAAAGAATATGAAAAAGAATATATATATATATATATATATATATAAAACTGGGTCACTCTACTGTATACCAGAAGCCAAGATAATGTTGTAAATCAATCATACTTCAATAAAATAAAAAAAAAGAAAAAAGAGAAATATATAAAGTAAAAAAAATTTTCTTCTTCTCTTCCTTCCTTTATTTTTATTTTTTCTTCTATTTCACTATCCTAAGTCCAACTCTGAATTGATGTGTATTGAGGGAATGAAAACCTTCATGTCAATGCTGCTGCTGCTGCTACTGCTAAATCACTTCAGTCGTGTCCGACTCTGTGCAACACCATAGACGGCAGCCCACCAGGCTCCCCCGTCCCTGGGATTCTCCAGGCAAGAACACTGGAGTGGGTTGCCATTTCCTTCTCCAATGCATGAAAGTGAAAAGTGAAAGTGAAGTCCCTCGGTCATGTCTGACTCTTAGCGACCCCATGGACTGCAGCCTACCAGGCTCCTCCGTCCATGGGATTCTCCAGGCGAGAGTACTGGAGTGGGTGCCATTGCCTTCTCCGCGTGTCAGTGCTAGCCTCTTAATAATAACACTGATAAATTTCAGTAGAAAGCTTAGTTAACTGGAAACACTCCTATCCATACCAGCTCCAAAGCCTCATAGGATTTATTTTGTGGCTACTCAGCTTTTTAAGCTTATCTTTGTCACTGCTGTCCTTGTAGAATGCAAAGACTTGAGTGAGTAAGATTTTTATTGTCTTTTTACCAGAAACAAATCATATTTTAATAGATAAGGATTGGGGCTAGGAGCAGGGAGAATGAATGGCTATGTGTAAGACTGTCATTGATCTTCTCTAGGCTGAAAAACATCCTGAATGCCAGCATTCGAGTTTCAAAAATCATTCTAGAATACCTTTGCTTTGCTTTGAGTAGGACTGAGAGAAGCTCTGATTGAGTTTGAGACTGTACTTCCCCCTGACTGACAGCATCTTAGTGTTGAGTAGTTGGGGGATGTGTCTGTGTATTGGTGTTTCATTTATAAAAGAGAATTAGAATATGCATGAGTGCAGATTCTTTAATGTGTTAGTTTTTTTTTTTTCCCCCCTGTCAGGAAAGTGCTACCTTGTAGGAGTTTTACTTTTAGGAGGATTTCTGAGGAAAAAGTGGTATCTTATTTTATGTGACAAGAAAGAACAAAGGCTGATAAGAGATACTTTGAGGAAAAGACTGAGGCTTTTAGGACATATTTGCAGTCTAGGCTTTGAACTAGATGTTGAGGAAGACACAGAGGAATAAGCATAGATCCTGGCTGCAATGAGCGTACTCTCTAGAAGGCAAGCACAGCATGTCATCAGACATTCTAATGCAGAGGACAAGAGAACTTGCAGTGGGGTGTGGATAAAGTGTGTTGAAGAGAGAAATGTCCTCTTACTGCCTCATTTGGGGAAGGCTCCCTGGGGGAACGTGGTACCTGAACCAGACCTCAAAAGATGGTTAGGAAGTAGCTATGTGTTTTCAGTTTCGTAGAAGTACTACCTGTGTGTAATCGTTTTTATAAGATGTGCTTGAAGTTTGAGCCATAGCTCTTAATACTTAGAAAATTTGAGTAAGATGAAGTTACCCAAAGGGTTGGTTTAATGCTGATCTTCTAAATTTCCTGCACCCACTGTTGCCCAAGTCTAAATTGTTTTTTCTGTTGATTGGATGCGCCTAGTCGCTAATTACCTCTGGGAACATTTACAAGTGAACTTCACTTTGAGTGGAATGATTTAGTATAACTTTGCATTTAATCAGTTAGTGGAGTGATTCAATTCACATACTAACATCTCCCAAATACAGGTATTTTTGCTCTTGCCAAAAAACAAAAAACCCTAAAGTAAGCTGTGGGAGTGGGGTGGGTTTTCAAATTCCTCTCTGGGGCAAATTAACACCTGCACTGGCATATCCTGGAAAATCATTCAATGGCTCTGTGAATAAATGGATATCATAGAGCAAATAAATTCTGTATTTATTTCCCAAATCTGCATATTTCTAACATCTGCACTAAAATCTATTTTCTCACTCACGCTTCTTTTTGTATCAAATTGTACCTTAAGGAAGGAGATGGAGAGAGACAGCAGAGAATGTAAAAAGATAAGAAATCTTTTAGAAACTATTAAGTATAAAAGCCAATTCTGTGATAACAAATTGATCTTGGGCCAATTACCTTTTGGAATTTGCTTCTTCTTTGGTCATTTTGAGGAATGATGGTAGTGTCTATGATACAAGATATTTTCAAGGGTTAATTTATATAATACAAATTTATTGTAAGCCATAAGAAGAAATGGAAATGTTAGTCAATATTACTATTGAGTATTTATTCAGGAAATATACTTTTTAAAATTAGTTAAATATTTAGTGGGTATCTGCTAGGTATTAGATGGGCTTCCCTGGTGACTCAGTGGTAAAGAACCTGCCTGCTAAGCAGGAGACACAGGTTTGTCCCTTGGATTGGGAAGATCCCTTGGAGAAGGAAATGGCAACCCACTGCAGTATTCTTGCCTGGGAAATCCCATGGACAGAGGATCCTGGTGAGTTACAGTCCACAGGGTTGCAAGAGTCAGACAAGACTTAACAACGGTAGCAGCAGCAACAGCAGGAACTGTGTAGTAGGCATTCTTTCAAACACGAGGAATGCAGCAGTGAGCAAATCAGACCTAGAGAGTTCCAGTAACTGACATGAGCTGTAGCGACATAGGATTTGAATTCAGGAGTCTACACGTGCAGAGTTTGTATCTTAGCCCCAGACATGTGGCTGTTTTTCCCTACCTCATGATGATGGGAAAGAAAAAATAAATGCAATATGATTGAGATCTCATTTCTTAGAAGAGACACCGAAGAATAATTTGCCAACATATCTTTCAGCAGGTATTTTAAATCACCCAGGACAGATGGTTATTTTGTAAATTAATGAATTTCATTTAATAGAATTTTTAATAATTCCTTCACTTGGAAGGTTCTACTGACTATCTGGAGATGACTACCTGGTAATCTGTTTGGCTGCCTGAAGAGAACATGCAAAAATACCAGAATTAACCATGAAGCTACACTTTATTCTGTGGCTTTTTGGCCAGGGCTTTCTTGAGAAAGCATTTTGGGGGAATTAGCTGTGCCTTGATTGCCGTGCCCTTTGATGAATGCTGTGATTCTTACTTGGGGTTTATTTTAACGTATTGGGTCCAAATTGTTTTCTGTGGGAACAGATCTCCAAAATTAGAATGTAAATCAGTGGAGAAAATATGATTCAATATGCAAATATTTTATTTAAATACAAATTTTCATGGATGAAGCCAGTGTATGAAGTGAAGCCAAGATGTTTTGATAAGCTAGGCTGGCTCAGCCCTCATGCTTACAGCCTGTGAAAAAATAAGGGCACACACACCATCTGGCAACATGGGGCCGCAGAGCACACGTGGGACCTTGAGGCTGGGGACCCAGGGTCTAGCTTGGCTCTTTCACTGTTGACTCCCTTAACTCCTCTGGGCCTCAGGTCTTTAAAGTCGTAGAATATTAGTTTGAAAAGGAATTATTTTGCAAAAGAAAAGAAAACTATGGATAAGCACAAAGCAAGAATGCAGTAGCTGCTTCCTTGAATCAGCAAATGTTAATATTTTGTGTATTGCTTAGAATGTTAAAAACATTACAGACTAAGCTGAAGTCCCTGTATTCCCCTCCCTGTTCCATTCCTCTTCTCAGCTTCCTAAAGGCCATCAGTACTGTGGTTGATGAATATGTCCATTTGCATATGTATCAGTGTGTATGTGTGTGCACACTTGTATATTACCACATTTGTGCTTTTGTATGTGTCAGTATACAAAATACACAACACAGAGGGTGTATGTGTAGGGGCTAAATGTACAGTCTTTGGAGCCAGATGGCCTAGATTCAAATCCCAGATCTGACTTAAAAAAAAAAATTATTTGGCTGTGCTGGGTCTTAGTCGTGCACAAGATCTTCAGTCTTCATCGTGGCCTGTGGAATCTTTAGTTACAGCATCTAAACACTTAGTTTCGGCATGTGGAATCTAGTTCCCTGATGAGGGATTGAACCCGGCACCCCTGCATTGGGAGTGTGGAGTCTTAGCCAAGACCACCAGGAAAGTGCCCAGATCTGACTCTTACTAGCTGTGTCACCTTGGGGGAAATTCTTTAACTTCTCTGTGCCTCATTTTGCCCATGCGTAATATGGGGATAATAAAGCATCTATAGATGCTTTATTGTTCTGTGGATTGACTTGACTCATGTAATGTGTTAGAATATTATTGGGCATATAGTAAACATTTGTAAGTGTTAGTAGTTGTTGCTTTGTGTGGTTTAAGACATTATCTAAATGGCGTCGCACAGCATGGATCTTTCCGAAACTGACTTTACTCACCATTATTCTCTTGAGGACATACGGATCTAGTTCATTAGTTCGAACTGGTACATAACCCCATAGTGTGTTCATTAACTTGCCTATTGATGGAAACTTGGCTTGATTCAGATTTCTGACAGATAATACTTCGTGGTACATCTTCGTGCATGCTTCCTTGCCCATGGTTCTTAAATTCTTGAAATACATATCTCACTGTAAAGAAGATGTATTAAGGGAATCCATGCTGCTGCTGCTAAGTCGCTTCAGTCGCATCCGACTCTGTGCGACCCCATAGACGGCAGCCCACCAGGCTCTCCGTCCCTGGGATTCTCCAGGCAAGAACACTGGAGTGGGTTGCTATTTCTTTCTCCAGTGCATGAAAGTGAAAAGTGAAAGTGAAGTTGCTCAGTCGTGTCCGACTCCTAGCGACCCCATGGACTGCAGCCTACCAGGCCCCTCCGTCCATGGGATTTTCTAGGCAAGAGTACTGGAGTGGGTTGCCATTGCCTTCTCCGAGGGAATCCATAATTATCCAATAATCCATTAGTTCAGTCCTGTGGTTGGTTGCCTAGTGATGGAAATAGCATTACATTGTGAGGCAACTTTTATTATTTTTGGAGTAGTCTGTTAGAAATAATTTAAAGGAAGACAGGTTTACTTTAATACAATGCCCTTCCATTGATCCTGTCTCAATCACTGTAGTCACTTTGGCCACCTTTTGGTTCCTTGACTACCCCAAGATTTTTCCTGACCAGTGCTGTCATTCCTGCTTGCCTTTTGCCTGGAAGACCTCCTTATATCCGCACTTTTTTTTTTCTGGCTCTTACGGTTAAATGTCACTTCCTCAAGGAGGCCTTCCCTGACTGTCTTAGCTTTGAGGGGCCCCCATGTTATCAATCACCACTTCCTGGTGTTTAGTCCTTCAGCGTGGTCTCATAAGTTGAAAGTATGTATATATATATGTATAGTTTCCTGTATATGTTTTTCTCCTCCAGTAGATCATAGGTAACTCCATGACTCTTCTTGTTTCGTTTTCCATCCGAAATCAATTATCTAGCATAATACTTGGCACTTAGAGTTGGTACTTAGGAAGAGTTGTTTAGGTGATGAATAAAGAAATGATTTTTTAAAATGTTTTCTAATTGTGGTAAAAGTCACATAATATAAAACATACTATTTTAACCATTTTAAACTGTACATTTCAGTGCCACTAAGTACATCCATATTGTTTTGCAACTCTTGTCATCATGATCTGTCTCCTGAATTTGTCACCTTCCTAAACTGAAACTCTGTCCCCATTAAATAAATACTAACTCCCCATTCCCCCTACCACGCCCCCTGCCAACACTGGCATCAACTGATGTACTTTGTGACTCTATGAATTTGACTATTCTAGGTATTTCATTGCAGAAGGCGATGGCACCCTACTCCAGTACTCTTGCCTTGGAAATCCCATGGATGGAGGAGCCTGGTGGGCTGCAGTCCATGGGGTTGCTAAGAGTCAGACATGACCGAGCGACTTCACTTTCACTTTTCACTTTCATGCATTGGAGAAGGAAATGGCAACCCACTCCAGTGTTCTTGCCTGGAGAATCCCAGGGATGGGGGAGCCTGGTGGGCTGCCGTCTATGGGGTCACACAGAGTCGGACATGACTGAAGAGACTTAGCAGCAGCAGGTATTTCATATAAGTGGAATCAAACAGTATCTGTTTGCACTAATGTATATTGGAATGCATTTTAAGGTTAACTTTAAAGAAATGATTTAACGAGGCACTATGACCTCAGAGAAAAAGTCTGAATCCCTTTCTCAAGAGATAGCCTCCTGGATATTTGCAGACAGCTTTCAAGGTCTCCTTCCCTTCCTTTCTCCAGGGTTAACATTTCTGGTTACTTCAGCAGTTCTCAATGGGCATCATTTTGAATTCCTCATCATTTTCTCTCATTCAACTACCTGTCTAGTTGTCTGTGCTCCTAATGATGTTTGATGTCTTGAATTAAACTTGGTGCTTTCAACCTGGTCTGGCCAGGACACAGCAGAGCATCCCCTTCTGGTTCAAATTTATATTCAGGTTTATATCAAGTTTCTATGGCTGCAGCCCCATTACAGAATTAATTCATCGTAAATTATTATGGACCAAGACCCTACAGAGGTTTGTTTGTTGTTTCACTTACTACAGCTAAGCTTTGACTTTTCCCTTGTTGAGCTTACGTAGTTGGTTTTTTGGATCTGTTTTTATGTCCTTATATTCATTACCATTAAATTTCATTACTATCTATAAAGGGAAAGTGTTGGATTAAACCACCAAGGTCACTTGCAGCTCTTAAAGATGGATTGGTTGTTCCAGGCATCATTGTCCAATAGAACTTTCTGTAGTGAGGCAGATGCTCTATATTGATGCTGTCCAATAGGGCAGCCAAAAGCCACATGTGGCTACTCATATCACTTGGATTGTGGCTACTGTAACTGAGAGACTTTAAATTTCATTTAATTTTAAGCATTTAAAATTTAAATTTAAGTAGCCACGTGTGGCTACTGGTTACTGTATTGGACTGAGCAGTTCTAGAGAAAAAGTTTCAAAATTTGAAAAGATGGAACGGTATGTATAACATTTATGGAGAAACTAACATGGAATCAGAGGGTCTGTTTATCTACTCAGTGTTCTTTGTTTTATTTAATAAAGTTCTTTCATTTTTTACTGAGCATCAGCAAAGTGCCAGGCATAGAACTAGATGCTGGATGGAGATAGAGCGTTGAAAAAGGTAGTTATAACCCCTGCTGACAAGGAACTTCCTGTCTGGTGCAGTGTTCCCAGCTCTGGATTTCATACTAGAATTGCTTGGGGAACTTTAAAAAATTCAGATGATGAGGACCTACCTTTAAGAGATTATGATTTATTTAATTGAACGTGAGGCCTACATTAGACTTTGTTCTTGTGGTTCAGTTGCTAAGTTGTGTCTGACACCTTGCAACCCCATGGACTGCAGCACGCCAGGCTTCCCTGTCCTTCACCATCTCCCGGAGTTAGCTCAAACTCATGTCCATTGAGTCAGTGATGCCATCCAACCATCTCATCTCTGTCGTCTCCTTCTCTTCCTGCCCTCAATCTTCCCCAATGAATTTGCTCTTTGCACCAGGTGGCCAAAGTATTGAAGCTTCAGCTTCAGCATCAGTCTTTCCAATTAATATTAAAGGTTGACTTCCTTTAGGATAGAGTGGTTTGATCTTGCTGTCCATGGGACTCTCAAGAGTCTTCTCCAGCACCACAATTTGAGAGCATCAGTTCTTTGGTGCTCAGCCATCTTTATGGTCCAACTCTCACATCCATACATGACTATTGGAAAAACCATAGCTTTGACCATATGGATCTTTGTTGACAAAGTGATGTCTCTGCTTGTCATAGATTTTCTTCCAAGGGGCAAGTGTCTTAATTTTGTGGCTGCAGTCACCATCTGCAGTGATTTTTCAGTCCAAGAAAAATCTGTCACTCTTTCCACTTTTTTCCATCTATTTGCCATAAAGTGGTGGGACCAGATGCCATGATATTAGTTTTTTGAATGTTGAGTTTTAAACCAGCTTTCTTACTCTCCTCTTTCACCCTCATCAAGAGACTCTTTAGTTTCTTTACACTTTCTACGATCATAGTGGCATATCTGAGTTTGTTGATATTTCTCCTGGCAATCTTGATTTCAGCTTGTGATTCATCCATGCTGGCATTTTGCATGATGTACTCTGCATATAAGTTAAATAAACAGGGTGACATTATACAACCTTGACATACTTCTTTCCCAATTTTGAACCAGTTCGCCGTTCCATGTCTGGTTCTAACTGTTGCTTCTTGTCCTCCATACACTTCCTTAGGAGACAGGTAAGATGGTCTGGTATTCCCATCTCTTTAAGAGTTTTCTACAGTTTGTTGTGATCCACACAGTCAAAGGCTTTAGCATAGTCAATGAAGCAGAAGTAGGTGTTTTACTGGAATTCTTTTGCTTTTGCTGTAAACCAGTGGATATTGGCAATTTGATCTTTGTTTCCCCTGCCTTTTCTAAATCCAGCTTGTACATCTGAAAGTTCTCTGCTCACATGTTGTTGAAGCCTAGCTTGAAGGATTTTGAGCATTATCTTGCTAGCATGTTAAATGAGTGCAATTGTGCGATAAGTTGAACATTCTTTGGCATTGCCTTCCTTTGGGGTTAGAATGAAAACTGACCTTTTCCAGTCCTGTGACCATTGCTGAGTTTTCCAAATTTGCTGGCATTGAGTGCAGTACTTTCACAGCATCATCTTTTAGGATTTGAAATAGTTCAGCTGGAATTTCATCACCTCCGCTTGTTTGTAGTGATGCTTCTTAAGGCCCACTTGACTTCGCACTCCAGGATGTCTGGCTGTAGGTGAGTGACAACACCATCATGGTTATTGGGTCATTAAGATTTTTTTTGTAAAGTTCTGTGTAGTCTTGCCACCTCTTCTCAATATCTTCTACTTTTGTTAGATTCTTGCTGTTTCTGTCCCTTAATGTGTCCATCTTTGCATGAAATGTCCCCTTGGTATCTCGGTATCTCCAATTTTCTTGAAGAGAGCTCTAGTCTTTCCCATTCTGTTTCTTTGCATTGTTCACTGATGAAGGCTTTTTTATCTCTCCTTGCTATTCTCTGGAACTCTGCATTCAGTTGGGTGTATCTTTCCTTTTCTCCTTTACCTTTCGCTTCTCTTCTTTTCTCAGTTATTTGTAAGGCCTCCTCAGACAACCATTTTGCCTAGTTGCATTTCTTTTCCATGGCAATGGTTTGGGTCACTGCCTCCTGTACAATGTTGTGAACCTCCGTCCATAGTTCTTTAGACACTCTGTCTATCAGATCTAATCCCTTGAATCTATTTGTCACCTCCATTATATAATCATGAGGGATTTGATTTAGCTCATACCTGAATGGTCTCATGGTTTCCCCTACTTTCTTCAAGTAAAGCCTAAATTTTGCAATAAGGAGCTCATTATCTGAGCCACAGTCAGCTCCAGGTCTTGTTTTTGCTGACTGTATAGAGCTTCTCCTGGAGAAGGCAAACCCAACCCACTCCAGTACTCTTGCCTGGAAAATCCCATGGATGGAGGAGCCTGGGAGGCTGCAGTCCATGGGATCAAGAAGAGTCGGACATGGCTAAGTGACTTCACTTTCACTTTTCACTTTCATGAATTGGAGAAGGAAATTGCAACCCATTCCAGTGTTCTTGCCTGGAGAATCGTAGGGACAGAGGAGCCTGGTGGGCTGCCGTATATGGGGTTGCACAGAGTTGGACACGACTGAAGCGACTTAGAAGCAGCAGCAGCATAGAGCTTCTCCATCTTCGGCTGCAAAGAATATAATCAATCTGTTTTCAATGTTGACCATCTGATGATGTCTATGTGTAGAGTCGTCTCTTGTGTTGTTGGAATAGGGTGTTTGCTATGACCAGTGCGTTCTCTTGGCAAAACACTGTTAGCCTTTGCCCTGCTTCATTTTGTACTCCAAGGCCAAATTTGCCTGTTACTCCAGGTATTTCTTGATTTCCTGCTTTTGCATTCCAGTCCTCTATGATGGAAAGGACAACTTTTTTGGATGTTAATTCTAGAAGGTATTGTAGGTCTTCATAGAACCATTCAACTTCAGCTTCTTCAGCATTACTGGTTGGGGCATAGACTTGGATTAATTACTGTGATATTTAATGGTTTGCCTTGGAAATGAACTGAAGTCATTCTGTCATTTTTGAGATTGTATCCAGGTACTGCATTTTGAACTCTTTTAAGGGATTTTTGCCCAAGTAGTAGATATAATGGTCATCTGAATTAAATTCACCCTTTCTGATCCATTTTAGTTCACTGATTCCTAAAATGTTGATGTTCACTCTAGGCATCTCCTGCTTGAACACATTTAATTTACCTTGATTCATGGACCTAACGTTTCAAGTTCCTATGCAATATTGTTCTTTATGACATCAAACTTTACTTTCACCACCAGACACATTCACAGCTGAGAATTTTTTCTGCTTTGGCCCAGGCTCTTCATTCTTTCTGTAGTAATTTCTCTGCCCTTCCTATAGCATATTGGAAACCTACTAACCTACTAGATGGTTGGGCTCATCTTCCAGTGTCATATCTTTTTGCCTTTTTACATTGTTCATGGGGTTCTCAAGGCAAGAACACGAGTGGTTTGCCATTCCCTTTTCTGGTTCAGTTCAGTCACTCAGTCATGTCCGACTCTTTGCGACCCTGTGGACTGCAGCATGCTAGGCCTCCCTGTCCATTACCAACTCCCAGAGTTTACTCAAACTCATGTCCATTGAGTTGGTGATGCCATCCAACCATCTCATCCTCTGTCATCCCCTTCTCCTCCTACCTTCAATCTTTCCCAGCATCAGGGTCTTTTCAAGTGAGTCAGCTCTTTGCAACAGGTGGCCAAAGTATTGGAGTTTCAGCTTCAACATCTGTCCTTCCGATGTATATTCAGGACTGATTTCCTTTAGGATGGACTGGTTTCATCTCCTTGCAGTCCAAGGGACTCTCAAGAGTCTTCTCCAACACCACACTTCAAAAGCATCAATTCTTTGGTGCTCAGCTTTCTTTATAGTCCAACTCTCTCATGCATACATGACTACTGGAAAAACCATAGCCTTAACTAGACTGACCTTTGTTGACAAAGTAAGCTCTGCTTTTTAATATGCTATCTAGGTTGGTCATAACTTTCTTCCAAGGAGTAAGTGTCTTTTAATTTCATGGGGACAGTCACCATCTGCAGTGAATTTGGAGCCCCCCAAAATAAAGCCTCCCACTGTTTCCGCTGTTTCTCCATCTATTTGCCATGAAGTGATGGGACTGGATGCCATGAAGTGATGGGACTGGATTCCATGATCTTAGTTTTCTGAACGTTGAGCTTTAAGCCAGCTTTTTCACTCTCCTCTTTAACTTTCATCAAGAGGTGCTTTATGGCTTTCTGCCATAAGAAACCAAAGAGGTTTCTGGCTTTCTGCCAGAAGGGTGGTGTCATCTGCATATCTGAGGTTACTGATATTTCTCCCAGCAATCTTGATTCCAGCTTGTGCTTCAACCAGCCCAGCATTTCTTATGATGTACTCTACATATAAGTTAAATAAGCATGGTGACAATACTTGACGTACTCCTTTTCCTATTTGGAACCCTTCTCTAGTAGACTGTGTTTTGTTTGATGTTAGACTTTGGTCATCTTGTAAAAGCTCTAGGAGTGACTGTAATTGACTGTTGAGGTTAAGAATCTTTGGTCCAGGGGAAGGTAACTGCCCTTCTTGGTAAATAGCTGGAGAGAGTCCTGTTTACAGTTATAGTTTTTTTGGGGGGGTGGGTTGCTTCATGTATATTCTAAAGTCTTCTACTTGATACTCTTTTGTGACCTGATCTTCCCTCCCTGAGAATATAAGACTTCCTGAAACATGGTGGTCCGTAGAATCAATTACATGGTCTTATTTGTTGTGTTGTGGTGTCAAACCTGCAAACATATCTAGAAGATAATCTCTGAACTCCATCTCTCTCTCTCTTTTTTGTCTGGGCCAGGTCTTAGTTGCGGCAGGTGGGATTTAGTTCCTTACCCAGGAGTTGGGAGTGCAGAGTCTCAGCTACTGGACCAGCAGGGAAGTCCTTGCACTCCCATCTCTTGAACAAATGTATTATTAGTCTTCAAACTGGGTTTCTCTGCCCAATGCTTTTGTCATCTCTTGCTTGCCCAGGTTTCCAGATTTTAGAACTCGGTAGTTTAGAACTTAGCCCCCATGGAATGAGAGGAGTGAGGAGCCAACTGTTCATGAGGTGGAAAGAATGTTGTCTTGGACTTTTTAAGCAGGAGGACATTTATGGCTGTGTTACTCAATCTAGGCCGGATCTTACTGTGTCTCATAACCAGGGCTGGTTTCTCTCTCTGTCCTTTTGTGGGACATCTGGGGCTTCTGGAACAAGCTGACAGAACATTCTTTATGTAGAACATTGCTGGTTGTTGTGACAGAGGGAAAAGAGAACATGGCAAAGCATGAAGCTAACCTTTAAAGCTTCTCTGAGAAGTGTGTCACTTCTGCTCGAAGCAAGTTCCAAGACAAAGCGAGGGAAAGGCAGCCAATACTTGTGAATGACAATATAGTTTATTATAATCTTTCCTTCTCATAACAAATATGTGATCAATCTCCTTTCAACTCACAGAACACACCGTTCCCCTGCCTCCCTCTCGGGAGATTGTACAGAAAGTCTATCCAGTCATGGTGGTCCACTCAAACCCCAGGATTCTCTGGTAGCCTTCACATCAGTTGTTTATTTGTCCTCTCTTGCTTCAGATACCATGCACTAAAATTTTTGCTTCTCATATGCCCAATATGTAATGTTAGAACACGGCTGGAATAACTTAAATCAATACTTTTTCAGGGTTGCGTGGTGGGGGGATGATAGATACACTATTATAGCAGTTTTGGGATTTAGTGGAAGACATATTACAAGGGCCTCTTGCCTTAGGGATGGGGCACGTTCTGTGGTTCCCCAGAAGTGGATCTTCTGTCTGCTGTTTTCCATGACTCTCTCTCTTTTTTAAATTGGAGTATAATTGCTCTACAATGCTAGTTTCTGCGGTATAACAGAGTGAATCATCTATATGTGTACATATATCCCCTCCCTCTTGGACCTCCCTCTCACCCTTCTAGGTCATCACAGAGCACTGAGCTGAGCTCCCTGTGATATACAGCAGGTTCCCACTAGCTAAACAAACAACCCAATAAAAAAATGGATGCAGGAACTAAACAGACATTTCTCCAAAGAAGACATTTAGCTGGCCAAGAAGAATATGAAAAGATGCTCAACATCACTAATTATTAGAGAAATGCAAATCAAAACTACAATGAAACATTACCTCATACCAGTCAGAATCAGTTCAGTTCAGTTCAGTCGCTCAGTAGTCTCTGACTCTTTGCAACCCCATGAACGGCAGCACACCAGGCCTCCCTGTCCATCACCAACTCCCGGAGTTCACTCAATCTCACGTATATCGAGTCAGTGATGCCATCCAGCCATCTCATCCTCTCTCGTCCCCTTCTCCTCCTGCCCCCAATCCGTCCCAGCATCAGAGTCTTTTCCAATGAGTCAACTCTTCGCATGAGGTGGCCAAAGTACTGGAGTTTCAGCTGTAGCATCATTCCTTCCAAAGAAATCCCAGGGCTGATCTCCTTCAGAATGGACTGGTTGGATCTCCTTGCAGTCCAAGGGACTCTCAAGAGTCTTCTCCAACACC